>NC_082706.1:13941727-14316727 GCF_030144855.1 Hypanus sabinus
GTGGTTCATATTCTTGCATCACCAATAACCTACTGAGTAATGGGTGTGGGAGAACAAGAATATATTCAACGTTCCAGAATGATTTTAAATGCAGTGTTTATAGTACTTGACAGAATTCAAGGGATGTGAGGGGCAACCTGTTCACACAGAAGGTGGTGCATACATGGAATGAGCTGCCTGGGGAAATAGTTGGGGCAGGTACATCAACAACACTTGAAAGAAATTTGAATAGGTACAAATGGATAAGATAATTATTACAGGGATGTATGTCAAATGTGGGCAAAGAGGGACTAACTGAAAAGGGCACACTGGTCTGCATGGGTCAAAGATCCTGTTTCCATGCTCTATGACTCTGTGACTCAATGATTGCTCAGAATTACTTTACAGAATGTGGATTATTAATCACACGCCTCATGTGGAAGGTTATTGTTAAAACCTCACCACAGGGTGAAAACCTCCAGATGGTGATTACACTTTGTCTTTGTTATTAAACTAAATGACATCATGCAGCAATGTCTCAGTAGTCGTCTTTAGAAAATATTGTCTTGCACACGTAATGCCTTCCTCAGAAGATAACGCTTGTTAATTTTGTCCATTAAATTATATTGATTCCTTTAAAATATATACGTTTTTGACTTTTGTTTTAGTGTATAAAATCAGAATGAAACTCCTTCTTCAATTACAGTAGTGATTGGTTCAGCCCTCAGGACATTAGATTGTTCTGATCCAGTGGTGTTAACTTGCTGCCTTAACATGCTTGCCGCAGTAGCGTAGTGGTTAGTGCGACGATATTGCATCTCGGGGTGTTCTGGAGTTCAAAGTTCACTTCTGGTGCCCACTGTAAGGAGTCTGTATGTCCTGCCCATGGAATGCGTGGGATTTTCCCTGGGTGCTCCAGGTACCCCCAGTCCAAAGATGTACTGGGTACGCTAACTGGTCATTGTAAATTGTCCCGTGATTAGGTTAGGATTAATTGTGTTGGATTCTGCTGAGGCGGCATGTCTCGAAGGGCTGGAAGGGCATATTCTGCGCTGTATCATGAAATAAAATATCTACTCAATCAGAATCATATTTAATATCACTGGCATATGTTATGAAATTTGTTTCAGAAGCAGGGCGTAGACTAGAGTGAGAAGGAGAGCTTGGGGGAGGGGTTGGGGGAAGATGATGGTCTTAGTGCAGTAATCTTGAATCAAAAATGATGGTTACTCTACAGGAAGCAAATCAACCCCCTGCGGGAAACTTAGTGATCCTCTGGGTACTGTGAACTGATTTTTTTTTTACAAATGAAACCTTGCCGAGGGCTGGGATATTTAATTGTTCAGCTCCAAGTAATCTTACAAGCCATTACCCTAGCAGGCAAGCTATTTCTGATTGGGCAGAGAACAGCTTGTTTACCAGTGCTGGCTGCCGATTCCCTCTGTAGCTTTAACTATTCAAACTGCAGCAATTTCTAGGTGTGCACAATGGACCAAATCCTTTCCCTGTCACTTGTATTGTGCTTACATAGAGCCGCTTGCCACTTATTCACTCAATGTTGGATCTCAGTACTTCAAATTAAATCCTGCTCTCAGGAATTCATGATCTTACCACTTAAACATACAATACTGATGGTTTTCATTACCCTGAACACTGAGCATTTAGCTCATTATACGCCAATCCCTTGTCACACATTTTCTGTTTGTCCGTTGCAGTGTGCTTTAATGAGGCTCATCATCAGCGCTCCAATGCATTTTATGTTGAAATAAGGTATAAAGAGCTCATTAAATCAAAGAGACACAACCGAGTGGTTAAATTAGGTTGCGATCTCCTTTATCAGTATTGAAGTATGCTGCAACACTGATTGTGCCCATTAGTAGATAGTGGTATAACTAATGAATTGCAGCTCCCAGCCTTATTACAGCAAATCAAGCCTTTAACATGCAAAAATGGCCATACCCTTGCTGATATTGTCAAAGCAAGTACCGTCTATTGTCCTTGATATCAGTACTTTAAAGTGTTGTCAGTTGGTGTATTTAATTAAATTGAACCAATTTGTTTTGGGAAAATAAAAAAAATCTCTTTAATGTGGTACGATTTTCTTCTCGATTTAATCCCCTCAATTTATTCCTCAGAGTATTGGCTCTTTGCAGTTCTGAACACCAGGCATACACCAGTATCCGGTGTTTGTAATCCTGAGCCGAGGAAATAGAATCATAGTCCCTGCCAGCCTCAACTAGCAATAAACGGAGGGAGGCAGTGGTTTTCTGTCATAAATACAAGCCAGCTGATCAGTCTACCTCAGAATGTTGAATGACAGCAGACGCGCAGATGGTCAACATGCAGCAAGATTGATTTATCAAGCAGAGAAAGAAAAGAGAAGGTGGAGGGTCAGGTGTGATTGTTTAGCTGTCCTGAAAGGATGTTTTACAACGGAACTGTGGTTCTGCTTGTGTCTCTTCAGCTGAATGAATTCAGTCACTTCTTCTCGCCATATTTATTGGCTCAGGTGGTGGGGCGGAGATGTGTCTCTACCAAAGGTGGTGAAAAGTGCTCCTTTGTCCAATAGCCTGCAGTTCTCCCTTGGTCAAGGTGTAGCACTTGCTTTGCCCTCTCGATCACAACCAATTGAAGGAAGCCATGGAAGCAGGAGGTGGATGGTTGTATGAGCAGCTGGTGTATTTCACAGGCCTGGTTGTGTGACCACTGATGCCAGGCAGACAGTTTCTCTAGAGTGTTGATATTGGCTGGGATCACCCATCTTGTAAAGACACAGCCCAGGAAAAGGCAATGGCAAACCACTTCTGTCGAAAAATTTGCCAAGAACAATCATAGCCATGATAGTCTACGTCATGTGACATGACACACGATGATGAATATTGAGAATCTGGTGTTATTGGCAATGTTCAAGCTGTTTTGTTAGGTAATGATTCCATATACAGTGGATTTATCTTTATTCTTGATATCAGTATATAGATAACAATGTATTTAGTCTCACAGTTACTGAAAGTGTTTACTGACAGAGATGTATCACATTATTGGAAACTTCAGTAGTTCTGAGGTGACAAACTGTAAATAGGTTTGTAAAGTAAAGAACTAGCATTTTGGGTGCCTAAAGTCACATTCTACACTATAACAGAATTAACAGCAGCTAAGGGAAATCTGTTCATGAATTGTAGGGTTCTCTTTATTGTCTATGATAGACACCTGTTAAATCCTGTTTATTGAATACGAGGTTGTTACCTTTGAGTTCAACTGGCTTCCTGCATGTTGGCAATGTCTGTGTACACTTCCATTAAATTCAGTCACCCCAGTGGCTCACCAGTTCATGCTGCTGCCTCATGATTCCAGTGACCAAGGTTTGATCTTTGGGTGCTGCCTGCGTGGGGTTAGCATGTTCTCTCTGAGACCTCATGGGCTTCCCAATTGCTCTGATTTACTTCCAAATCCAAGATGACCTACAGGTTGGCTGGTTAATTGGTTACTGTACACTGATTCTAGTGCAGGTGGATGGTCGGAGAACTGTGAGGGAGTTAACAGAGATGAAGTGCACTACATGGCCTTCCATGTGGTAAGGAAAAATAATGAGAATGAAATACATACAGTATATTCAGTAAACCCATATCTTACGCATATGTGACATTTGAGCCTTGAGTACACTTAGAGGCCACTATTAGATACACCTGTACACCCACTCATTAATGAAAATCGGCCAATCATGTGGCAGCAACTCAATGCATAAAAGTATGCAGGCATGGTCAAGAGGTTCAGTTTTTAAAGAATGGGTGCAAATTGTGACCTAAGTGACTTTGATCATGGAGTGATTGTTGGTGCCAGATGGGGTGGTTTGAGTACCTCAGGAACTGCTGATCTCCTGGGATTTTTACATACAGTAGTCTCTAGAGTTGCTATAAACAAAAAAAAAACAGTGAGCAGCAGTTCAGTGCGTGAAAACAGCTTGCTAATGAAAGCTGTCAGGAAAACGGCCAAATTGGTTCAAACTGACAGGAAGGCAACAGCAACTTAAATAGCCGTGTGCTACAACAGTAGTGTGTGAAAGAGCATCTCTGAAGGCACATGTCGAACCTCGAAATGGATGGACTACAGCTGCAGAGGCCCACAAACATACACTCAGTGGTCACTTTATTAGGTACAGGAGATACGTAATAAAGTGGCCACTGGGTGTATATGACAGTAGTGTAATGCTTAATCAATAGCAATACCTCCTTCCCATTGATCTGCATACTGGGAGTGGTGACAGAGAAGGATCTTAAGACTATATCGTGTTGTGCTTCCAGGAATGAGAGTACTATTGGCATCTGCTGAAGAGGGATCATGCTCACATTATGAACTGGATGCTCTCCTCACTACAGTAGTGGGAACCAGGCATGAAGCACTGCTTTCCACCGGCACTCCCAATGTTATGCATTGCTACTGGCTCTGGGTAGAGAGCCTATCAGTGCCGGCTAGTGTCGAGCAGGCCAGGAGAGCAGTGTGTCTGCTCAACATTGAGATGTGGGGCTTGAGGCTGCACCCTAGCCAACATGGTGAACAAGGGCCATTGCTGTACTAGGAGGCCTGAAGCAGTTGCTCCACAGGTTGACTAATTCCCTGGATATGACAACACTGGATGTGATGGGTCTGCTGTCTCTCCCCATCTCTTTGTTTGCCTCCAGAGCTTAACCCAGTCCAGAGATTTCTCAATGGCACTCTCAGTCCCCAGTGATGGGAACATTCAGTGTGCCTGCCTGTGTTTAGCTCTGAACCCCATGTCTTGAAACTGAGGCATCGCACAGGCAGTCTCCATATGCCCAACACCAAGTCCTTACAAACAGCATCTCCACATTGAACTACTGGACAATTGATTGCTGTCCCACGTGCCGACTGGAGTTCTTTGCTAGGATTCCAGATCACTCATATCCCAATATATTAGTGAATTACAATGGGGAGGTTCCCAGCCCACACAATTGGAGCAGGATTTTCTTTTTAAATTCAATGGGGTATATGAACTGAGGACACAAGAGTAAATTACTGAGGCAGCACCAAGTAGGGTACAAATATAATCCTGCTAAGATGTACTGGTTTTCTGGGCTTAAAACAGTTGGTTTTGAGCAATTTGGAACACTGGTGCTGTTTCTCTCAGAATGCATTTGTGTGATGAAACAGCTTATATCTAGAAAGGAGCAAGTACATTGCATTGAAAGGCATCACTTCATGGTTTTAAATTAAACTATTCGACACGTGGTGAAGATGAAATAGGTAGTCCTTTTGAAGGTTCTCAGCCCAAAAGATCAACTGTTTATTCTCTCCATAAATGCTGCCTTACCTGCTGAGTTTGTCTAACATTTTGTGTGGCTCTGGATTTTCAGCATTTGCAGAATCTCCTGTGTTTGTGAGTAGGCAGGAGATTTGTTTCTAAATGTACTCATTGGATCTACACATAAAATAATTAATGTTATGGGAGGATGGGTAGCATGATATCAGGTTGGATTTTGGAGCGTATTTTTTGTGGCAGTGTCCTTATCTCTGCATCTGTCTCTCACAGGCTGCCGAAGTTATACTTGTGTGAATTTTGCCTGAAGTACATGAAGAGCAAAAGCATTTTGCAGCAACACATGAAGAAATGCAATTGGTTTCACCCACCAGCAAATGAGATTTACAGGAAAGACAACATCTCTGTGTTTGAAGTAAGTTTCATGGTTTTGACTTCCATGAAATGGGTCTGCCATGGAGCTACTGAATTATAATGCAGAGGTCAGACTATGACACAGTTTAACACTCAAGATAACTGTATTCCAAATAGTTGTTGGGTGCTATTTCTCTGCTTCCAGGCAATGGTACTTGTAACTGTCCATTTAAAGCAAAAACCACCATACACCCACACACAGGTATACATCTGTATTTCAGTCTCACACCCCTCCCCAAAGGCAAGCAGGCACATGTCACAAATGCACATGTGTGCAAAAGTCCTGCACGTTAATTCACACAAACCACATGTCCATATGCAAGCATACAAAGACACACACCCTTCACAAACTCTATCTGCACAGTAGACTTTCTGTCAATCTCCTTCTGATTGTCTCTTCAATCTCCCTAAAACAAGCTCTTGTACTTCCCAATCCTGTCCCCACAGGCCCATCTCTCCTTCCCCTTTAGCCACAATGCTTCCCCAACCTCCCTACTTTCTTTCCTTTCCCTATCTTCTGCCCACTGCAAATTACACTCTTTCCTCACTTTCATAACACATGGTTTTCCCTCCACAATGTATGTAATCCAATCAACGTCAACTATCTTCAAAACTTGAAAGACATTGCATCGTTATACTATAAAATTGAAACTACTATTAAGTTGCTGGATGTTTTTGAATTCAACGAGAGCTCCAGTTTGGTTTGTTTTTCATTGGAAATAAATTTAATTTCCAGGAACTGTTCTGTAGAAATAATTTTAATGATTACTTTCTTTGTAGAGACAACTTTAGTGAGTTAATTTCAGCAAGTTAAAATTTTCAACCATCTTGTCTCCCAAAATGAATCCTTTGAATGACAGTTGTTTCTAGAAATGTCTTTGATAATCAAGTGCTCTTCCTCCTTGAAGAGGAACCGACCTAATCTAAAATAATTTTTCCATCAATTATCTTTTAATTATAGGTGGATGGGAACATCAGCACCATATACTGTCAGAACCTTTGTCTACTGGCCAAGCTGTTCCTTGACCACAAGACCTTGTATTATGATGTTGAGCCCTTCCTCTTCTATGTGCTGACTCAGAACGACACCAAGGGCTGTCATCTTGTGGGCTACTTCTCCAAGGTGAGTCCCTGCTGTGTTTACTGGAAGCTAATAAACCGACAGTGCAAGACAACAGGTAATTGTCATAGGACATTGCAGCATAGTACTGGCCCTTTGGCCCGCCATGTTGTGCCGACCTTTTAACCTACTGTAAAATCAATGTAACCCTTCCCTCACAAATGGCCTTCCATTTTTCTCATGATTACATCACTTAATTTTCACAACATGTTTTTGATACTAGTTATTGTCTTGAGCCTTTCGGTAGAAGTTCTGGCATTGAGTCCACAACTTTCTGAAACCAGTCCTGTGTTAGGTAATAACTTAGCTCATTTTGTCAGTTTGTTGCTGAACTCATTGTTCTGTGACCACTATTGTCATGTCCAAGGCAGTGGCAAGAGTTCTAGCTGATTCCAGTATTAGGCTTCCTGTATGTCTACGAAAGCCCACAACACTGGCCCCTTCAAATGTTTTTTAAGCTCCTGCCTTGCCCCAGACCGGACATTAAAAAAAGCCATTGGAGATTTACTAGTTCCTACCTTGGGTGATGAGCTGTTTTATGATTTTTAATCCCCTACCATTTTTAGAAAAAAGATTACACTTAGTTTCATTGACTTCCTTATCTCCAGTATCCCTTTCCAGTCCTCCTATCCCATTGTTCGGAATTCCATCTGGCTGGCCTTCTGCTCTGTTGTGGCTTCTGAGGCAATCAGGTCAAAGTTATTCATTATCTCAACCTTGACTACTTGGGGTTACCTATCTGCAGCTTCTGACACATTGTGAGTGACACCGTCTTTCTCTACTGATCCTTAGGAGGGCGAGATCTCTACAGCCAGGCTCATTACATCTCAACAAATCAAGTCAAGTTTATTGTCTTTTAACTATATATATATGTGTATCGCCAAACGAGACAATGTTTTCCCAAACCAGGGTGTAAAGCACAGTGGTACTCATTAACACACATGTAACACACAATAACTTAGAAAGTAAGAAATCTATAAATGAATTATGTATGGATAAACAAAGTAAAGTGCATAAATTAAATACTGCAGGGTTCGGTACAAATTATCTGGTGACATTCAAATGTGATGCAGCAGGAAGCTGTTTCCCATCCTGACCGTTCTTGTTTTTAAGCATCGGGGTATCCTGCCTGATGGTAGAATGTCAAAGCGGATGTGTGGGATCCTTGATAATACTAAGGGCCCTGTGTACACAGTGCTCCTGATAAATGTCCCCAATTGGTGGTACGGAGACCCTTATGACCCTCTCAGCTGCTCTCACAATTGTTTGTAGGTACTTCCGGTCCAGTGCATTGCTGCTCCTGTACCATATGGAGTTGCAGCTTGTCAGGACACTCTCAATGGTGCTCCTGGAAAATTCAGTTATGATGGGGGTGGGGTGGAGAAGGGGAGCCTCACATGCTCAAACTCTTCAGGAAGTGAAGGCATTGCTGTGCCTTCTTATTCAGGAAGCTGATATTGATGGGCCAGGTGAGGTCATCTGTGATATGAACTCCCAGGAATTTGGTGCACTTAACGCTTTCTACGGTTGCAACCTAACTTGTCAGCATTGTTGAGGAGATTTAAATTAGCATGGGGCATTGGAATGCTAAAGCTTAGCATGGATCCAGAAAGGGCAAAGCAGACCTGGGAATGCAAGGCCGAACAAACAAAAATAGCAAAGTATGACAAAAGTGGACCCGAACTGTGCTAAGGTGATTGGGGCAGATTGGTTGAAGGCACAAACAGAAGCTAATAAATTATTTTAGCTCTTATTGAAGCATGGCGATAAAAAGACATGAGTTTAGAAAGCAATAGTATGACGAGGGAAAGAGTAGATGCTCACAGGAACCACAGAAAGTTGTGTATGATTAAAGAATCTGGATTAGCTTTATTTGTCACATATACATCAAAAGAATAGTGATATGGATCATTTGTGTAAAATCAAGTCAGCCAGGATTATGCTGAGCAAGCCCACAAGTGTCATCGTGCTTTCGGCACCAGCATAGCTTGCTCACAACTCACTGACCCTAAAGATACATCTTCGGAATATGAGAGGAAGCCTGACCACCTGGGCAAAACCCACGAGGTCACAGGGAGAATGTACAGACTCCTTACAGAGTTGGTGTTGTGTTAACCGCTGTGCTACCATACCGTGGTGTTTGCTTTAAGAAGAAGGCAGTCTATCACTTTTAACGAGTAAGTGGACAAAATATTGGAATGGATTCATATAGTAGGATAGAAAGTATTAACACACTTAGGGTCTTCAGTAATGTATAAGTCATCACACCCAGTTGAAATGAATCTATGCCAAGCTATTTAAGTAAGAGGAGAAAATTGAAGAGGTTCTTACTATTTTTAAATCTTTACTGAGTATAGGAGTGTTTCCAGAGTATTAGAAGAATGTTATTCTTTTATTTAGAAAAGGAAGAAAGAATAATCAATTAACTACCTGCCATGTAGTTTAACTTCATTTTTGGGCACATTATTAAAGCTGTATAAGGCTAAATTTAGAAAGCCATAAATGAAGCCAGGGTACTAAAGGCCTGCTAATCTGATTGAATTTGTTGTAAAAGTAACAAGGAGAGTTCAACAAGAGTACTGTGTGATGTAGTCTACTTGGATTTTAGTGAGGCTGTTGACAGGGTTCCACACAGCAAATTATTATATAGGATGACAACCCTTGGGTCCCAGAGAATAGCAAATTGGATCCAGAACTGGCCCAGTGACAGGAAGCAAAGGAAACTTTTGTCACTGGGTGCTATTAGTATTGGGGATAAAACCCTTACTCTTTGAATTAGATATTAATAAGTTAGATTTCAATGCACAGGCATAAGGAAGTTTGCACATATTACAAATTTGGCTTTGTTGTCCGCAGTGAGGAGGAAAGCTGTGGACTGTAACGAGATATAGATAGTATAGTCAGTAGTTAGATAAGTGTCAAATAAAATTTAACCCTGAGAAGTGTGAGGTGATGTATTGTGTAAGTTGGAACATGACAGGACCATAAGACATAGGAGCAGAATTAGGAGGCCATTTGGCCCATTGAGTCTCCTCCACCTCCTCCTGTCTTCTCCCCATAACCTTTGGTACCCTTACTAATCAAGCACCTATCAACCTCTGTTTTAAATAGAGGTGGAGAGACTTGGTCTCCACAGCTGTCTGTACCAATGAATTTCACAGATTCACCACCCTTTGGCTAAAGAATGGTGTTTGTTAAAGAATGGCCCCATGGTGTTTGACTTTATGGGTTTAAATGGGCTATCCCCCTCTTTTTTCTAAACTCCAACAAATGCAGTCCCAGAGCTATCAAATGCTCCTCATGCTTCAACCCTCGTGACTATATAATATGGAAATGTACACTCAGTGGCCACTTTATCAGGTACAGGATTTGAACCTAGTTTGGTCTTCTGCTGCTATAGTCCATCCACTTCAAGGTTTGACATTCTGTAATGCATGGTTATTTGAGTTGCTGTGAGTTTGAACCAGTCTGACCATTCTCCTCTGACCTCTCTCACTAACGAGGTGTTTTCACCCACAGAACTGCTGCTCATTGTTTTTTTTTTGTTTTTCATATAATTTTCTGTAAACACTAGAAAAGCCCTGGGTGATTTAGTGGTTTCTGAGATACTCCAACTACCCTGTCTGGTGCCAGCAGCCATTCTGCAGTTAAAGTCACTTGGATCACATTTCTTCCCCATTCTCATGTTTGGTCTGGACAACCACTAAACCTCTTGACCATGTCTGCATGCCTTTATGCATGATTGTTGCCATAGGATTGGCTGATTAGATATCTGCATTAACAAACAGGTGTACAGAATACAGTGACCGCTGTGTGTATATAATAAACAGGAGATTACTGAGAGTGTAGGGAAACAGAAGAACTATCCACAAATCCTAAAAGATAGCAGGGAGGTGGTTAAAGATACTTTACAGGATGCTTTTTGTTTTTTAGTCTACACAAAGAACATCAAAGCAGGGAAATTATGCAAGTTAGATCACAGCAGGGTGCTCATTATTGCTGCCAGTTATTGCTGCTGTCCACAAGCCTTTGGGTGCACAGAACTACTTAGAAATCTACTGGGCCAAAACTAGAAATTGCACTCAGTAATTTTAGAAAAGGAAATGTTTGTTTCTAATTTATGTAAACCCAGAAAGAACATTTATTCTGTAATAAATTATCTGTACATATTGTTTTTATGGCAAAGATGTTACATTGTAAAATGCCACAAACCATTTGGAGGATAGTTGGGGGTAGAAAGCTGATAATTTTATGGCAAACTTTGAACTCATATCCAGTAAAACTTGGGAATTACCTGGGGTGTTAGTTTTCGTTAATGTGCACTCTCTATATTTGTTTTTTTTTGCTAATGTTCTTTTTTTTCCCAATTACTTCTCCCTTCCATTTCAGGAGAAGCATTGCCAGCAGAAATACAATGTGTCCTGTATCATGATCCTTCCCCAGTACCAGAGGAAGGGATATGGAAGGTTTCTCATCGACTTCAGTAAGTGAATATTCTTGTAGCAAATTTATGAAAACCTTTTCTTTATAAAGAGCTGTGATCAAATCCCGAATGAGTGACAAGTGATATGTACCCCCCATGCATAAGGCAGTGTTTGAAGTATTGAATGTAGTTCCATTCTAAGCAATTGGAATAAATCTGAGCAACATCCTTAAGTTCAGTAACATATCCCAGAATACAGGTAGCTGACATTTGTTAGAGTTTTTGATTAGTGTCATTTTAAGGTTTTTAGGTTCCTACAAACCCAAAACCATATTAGATATTCGCTTTGTGGGAGAAGCCAGAGAATGATAGTAGATGGCTGTCTGTCTGACTGGTGGCCTGTGACTAGTGCAGTGCTGGGTCCATTGTTGTTTGTCATCCGCATCAATGATCTGGATGATGGATGACGCCAAGATTTGGGGTGTAGTGGACAGTGAGGAAGACTATCAAAGCTTGTAGTAGGATCTGGACCAGCTGGACAAATGGGCTGAAAAATGGCAGATGGAATTTAATGCTGACAAGTGTGAGATATTGCACTTTGGGAGGACCAATCAGGATAGGTCTTACACAGTGAGCAGCAGAGTACTGAGGAGTGTGGTAGAACAAAGAGATGTGGGAATATAGGTCCAGAGTTCATTAAATGTGGCATTACAGGTAGGCAGGGCCGCAAAGAAAACTTGGTCTTCATTGATCAAAATATTATGAGATGTTATGTTGATGTTGTATAAGGCATTGGTAAGGCCTAATTTGGAGTGATGTCTGCTGCTTTGGTCGCCAGCCTACAGGAAAGATATAAATAAGATTGAAAGAGTCGAGATAATTTACAAGGATGTTGCTGGCACTGGAGGACTTGAGTTATAAGGAAAGATTGAATAGGCTAGAACTTCATTCCCTCGAACATAGAAGACCGAGGGGAGATTTGATAGAGGTATACAAAATTATGAGGGGTAAATACAAGCAGGCTTTTTCTACTCCGGTTGCGTGGGACTGCAACTAGAGGTCATGGGTTAAGTGTGAAAGGTTTAAGGGAAACATCAGGGGAACTTCTTCACTTAGAAGGTGGTCAGAGTGTGGAATAAGCTGCCAGTGCAAGTGGTGGATGTAATTTTGATTTCAGCATTGAAAAGAAGCTTAGATGGCAGGGGAATGGAGGGCTATGGTCCTTGTGCAAGTTGAAGGGAGTAAGCAGTTTAAATGGTTTGTTATTGATCAGATGTGCCAAAGGGCCTGTCCCTATGCTGTACTCTTCTATGACTATTCTTGAACTTGGAGCAATATGCACAATCATAATTAAATTCAGGAACATTTTATTTTATGCTTGAGTCTTGACCTTGTATGTTCTATCTTATATATGTTCTGTTTACTTGCATCATTCATAATGTTAGAGCAGAATGAATGTTGTTTACTAGATTACAATGACAGAACTTTGGTTTATCCAATAGGCTGGGGGTTTCAACTTCTTTTAATGCTATAGACAAATACAATTAAGCAAGGGGTCCATGGACCCCAGGTTGGGGAACCCTGCTACAGGTGATCAAGTCCATTAGATTTAAATAAATTTTCTTTTTGAGTTATAACCAATTGCAGAAAATACACCACTTGTTAAGTTCAGTAATAGTCCTCACTTCTTAAACCATTTTGTATTTCCATGGATGCCTGCCTATGTCCAGCAAAATGTACCTAACCAATTCCCTCCAGAGTCAAAAATTGCGTGAAAGTCCTCTTTTGAAATGTTTACCCTCTGCACAAGTACTGAGTGTAAGGCACGTTCTTAATGCCATACCTTATATGGAGATCCAGATGAAGCAGACCCTTTAAAATGGTGAAAAGGAAGAGTTGAATGCACATGTGCCATGTGACAGGCTACATAAGCATGACTTAAAGCATAAATTGATTCTTCTGTCAACACACAAATGCACTGGAGGAACTCAACAGGTCAGGCAACATCTATGGATGTTTTGGATCAAGACCAGGAGTTCTCAATCTGGGGTCCATGGACCCCTTGCTTAATGGTGTTGGTCCATGGTATAAAAAAGGTTGGGAACCCCTGATCAAGACCCTTACAGATGGAATATTGATTGTCCATTTCCCTTCATAGATGCTGCCTAACCCTCTGTACTTTTCCACTGCCTTTGTTTGTTACTCCAGATTTCCAGCATCTGTTGTCTTTTGTGTCTCCATTTTTTTGCTGCCAGAGAATGATCTGGTTCAGCTGCACACTTTCTGACAAAGCATTGCAAAATCTCCTCTAAGGTTATGTGTAACAAGGTTATATGTTATCGGAGGACTGTTGCCCATGTGAACATCCAGTAAACGCCTTTGCCTAGAATAAAGTGTTTACCTCAAACCTCACTGTACTGCAACACAGCTGTACAGGAAATGCAAATGGGACCTGATAAGATTACACACATAGATCTTAAACATGTTTAAACCCTTAGGATGATAGGAGAAGGTTGACGAATTTTCTTTACAACAATCAACTGCTGCCAGCAAAGAAACTCAGTGCAGAATCCAAGCTAGAATGAAGGAGCACCATCAAAACAATATAGAGATACCAAAAATATTTTTCCCCCAGACTATGATAAAACAGGACAAAAGTGACCTGAATTTATTTATCACTGAATTGAGCAATCAGTTTTCTCACGGAATAAAGATGAAATGTAATCATTGGCTTCTGACAATTTCTGTGGAGTCTTCATCAAATTTCATCCAGTAAATGCTTTGGAAAGTTGGCATTTTATAAGTGGCATATGCTGTCTTGTAGTTGGAAAGTATAAGGGCAATTGTATATTGACATTGGTTTTCCTTCCACAGGTTGCTCTGTACTGGAAACAGTGAGCCAAATTATAACAATATTCACAAACGAGCCTACTTTCTAAGTCATTCAGAATGGAGTGCTTGTCTTGTGAAAGTGTTTTAACATGTTAGACTGCTGGTTGTGACAGTTTCACCATATCTCCAGACTGCAAAAAAAAGGAAAAAAAAATAAATAAATGAATACAATAGTGATTTTTCACAGATGAACAAAAACACCTTTCCACATCTTCATTCATCTGTCTTCTGTTTTCCCACTCCTTGTTCAACCCTCTCTAGTTCGTAACCTACTTTTGTTGTTTTCTACCTTGTGCTGACTTTTCTCTGGTCCGCTTCCACTTCTGTCTGCTACTGACAACACACACAAAATGCTGGAGGAACTCAACAGGCCAGGCAGCATCTATGGAAAAGAATAAACAGTTGACGTTTCGGGCCAAGACCTGTCATCCGGAAGGGTCATCAGTCCTGATGAAGAGTCTTGGCCCGAAACGTTGACTGTTTGCTCTTTCTCCATAGATGCTGCCTAGCCTGCTGATTTCCTCCAGAATTTTATGTATGGATTTCTAGCATCTGCATGTTTTATCACGTTTGTGTTACTACTACTACTGCGAAGTCCCTTCCAGGGATGCCTACCCTGAAGAAGTTTAAATCTTCCCTTCGATGGGAGTTCAGTGAAACCTTCTCTTACTTTTCCTCCTCTGGGATCTCTGTTGCCCTCAGACTGTTTTGAGTCCTGATGAAAGGTCTCGGCCCGAAATGTGGACTGTTTACTCTTTTCCGTAGATGCTGCATGGACTGAGTTCCTCCAGCATTTTGTGTGCATTGCTTGGATTTCCAGCATTGGCGGATTTTATTGTCTCTGTCTCCTACTATTTCTTTTCCTCTGCCTGATACCACTTTCCTCATCGTTGCAATTATTCCTCTACTCCCCGCATATGGTAACCACAACTCACTCACTTTCCTCACACATCGCTCCTTACTCCTCCACCTGTCTGCTATTCATTCAGGAGCTAATACACCAGCCAGACCTATTATTTCAATTCCCTGTGTGTAGAACTTGCAGCTGAGACTATTGGACAGTTAGTTCCCAGTTTTTTGCCAGGGCCATATTGTAAACCAGCTGTGGATAATGGATGTACTTTGTGTTAACTCATTGAATGCTTTATTTCTATTGTCTGTGGTTCATTTTGCAGCACCTAAGTCATAGTTGAATTCAGTTTATAAAGTCTGAGGCAGGACTGGCCTCTTCAATTCGCTGTAACTTTGTGGTCATTAAATAGCACATTTCCTCCCTTCCGTGGTGCAGAATCCCTTGTGTGCAAAATGCTGATGTATTAAGCTAGATTCTTTGAATGTCAATTTGGCTCAGCTTTTCTGCTCTTGTTTGAGGTCTGACAGTTGTTTTTGAAAACTGACTGACATGAAACTTCTGTGTACTCAGGTTATTTGCTTTCGAAGCGGGAAGGCCAGGCTGGGTCCCCAGAGAAGCCTCTGTCTGACCTGGGCCGACTCTCTTACATGGCCTACTGGAAGAGTGTGATCTTGGAGTGCCTTCACCAATGCCATGACAAGCTACTTAGCATCAAGAAGCTCAGCAAACTAACAGGGATCTGCCCCCAGGACATCACCACAATCCTCCACCATCTAAAGATGTTACAGTTCCGCAATGACCGGTATGTCAGTGCCCCGCTGCTCATCAGTGACTTTTCTTTCATTGATTTTTCTTGCTCCCCTTCTACAAAGTATACTGTGAGTAGTAAAACCAAGCAATTTTTGGCTTGTGGTGGATTAAATACTCAGTAGCCATTTCTAAAGTCTGCCTATCTGACCAAGCCTGTGGTTCTCAATCCTCTTATTTCTCTTGTAGTCCGGTTCCACTTTTGTTTAATGATGCACTTGCAGGGTGTCTTATGCTGGTTTTCATAAGGCTGTAAATAAATAGAAGTTGTTATAGAGTCATATTGTACAGAAACTGGCTGTTTGTCCCACAATCTCCATCAATGCGTATACCAATCCTGCTTATCAGCACTTGGTCGATAGCCTTCTATGCCATCATTGAGTTGTACAGCATAGAATTGGGCTCTTTGGACCACCGTATCCATGCTGACTTTTTGCCCATCTACTGTCTCTAAACTAGAATAAATAATTATTCTTCAGTCTTCTGGCAGGTCACTTGGGGTTAACAGAGGGATAATTCTCCAACAGTGTCACAGCAGTCTTTTCCCTTGCACCGAAAAACAGCCTAGGATAGATCTCATCTGGCCCTGGAGATTTATTAACCCTCATATCTGATGACACCTCCTTAATACTGACTCCTTCCAGATTATCCACACATCTCTTTCTGAACTCACTATTCTTCATGCCTTTCTCCTTGGTGAATAATGTATTCATTTAGGACCTTGCGCACATCCCCTAACTGTGCACACAGATTAGCCCTTTGGTCTATTTGGAAACCTGTTCCATCCTCTTGCTTCTGAAATGCTGGCAGAATAGTACTGGGGCAGCGCCATAGCGTAACAGTTAGCATTACATAATTACAGTGCCAGCAACCTGGGTTCAATCCCCGTTGTTGTACATTCTCCCTGTGGGATTCCTCCTGGTGCTCGGGTTTCCTGCCATATTCCAAAAACCTATGGGTTAGTAGGTTAATTGGTCACATGGGGGTGTAATCGGGTGGCATGTACTCATTGGGTCAAAAGGTTCTGTTGCTCTACTGTATTTCTAAATAATTAAAAAAAAAATAACGTCTTAGGATTTTCCTTATTCATACTTGCCTAGGATATTTCTTCTGCCCTTTCTTCCTCCGTTGATTCCTCTTTTAATTTGTCTACTGCACATTCTGTGCTCCTGTCATTTATTCCCTATTTTTTTCTGAATGAAATCCTCAAAATATTTTGTCAGTCAAGGTTCTCTTATCTTTCTATCTTTATCTTTTACACCATTCAGCATATGCTTGCCCTGAACTCATACTAACTTTCTTTTAACCAACACCCTCTTACCAACTGTCACTTTACCTGCAAGCATCTGCTCCTAATCTACTTTCACTAGGTGCTGTCTAATGCTTCTCCCCACAATTCTAGACGTTAATAAAAGGAACAGCCCTACCCCTTTCCATAACTTGCAGAATTATTGTCACTGTTCCCAAAGTGTTTCCATACTGACACTTTCATCACCTTCACAGTTTCAATTTCCTGCCCCATCCCTAGTAGTCATCATTGCGTGACCTGTCGTATGACATAGGCAATCATGGTCTTTGACCATGACTGTTGGTAAAATTTTCTGCAGAAGTGGTTTGCCACTGCCTTCTTCTGAGCAGTGTCTTTACAAGGTGGGTGACTCCAACTGTTATCTATACTCATCAGAGGTTGTCAGCCTGGCATCTGTGGTCACATAACCAGGACTTGTGATAGACACACCAGCTGCTCGTACAGCCATCTGCCTCCTGCGCCCACAGTTTCACATGAGCCTGATTGTCAGGGGTGGGGTTGCTAAGTAGGTGCTACATTTTGCCCAAGGGTGGCCTGAGGCTAATGGAGAGAAGGAGCACCTTGCATCTCACCTGGTAGAGATGTATCCCCATCCCACCACTCAAATATCTAGTAGTACTGTCTCAGAAACTTTCTAAGATGCTCTAATCAAACTCCACCCCATCTAATCCTATTACATTAAGGCGATCTTAGTCACAGCATATACAGTAGAACAGTACAGTGCTTTACAGACCTTTGGCCCATGATGCTGCGCTGACCAAGAGATAAGAGCAGAAATAGGCCATTTGGCCCATAGAGAATGTTCTGCCACTCAGTCATGATTGATCCTTTTTTTTCCCTCTGCTGAGCCCCACTCCCCAGCTTTCTCTCTGTGACATTTGATGCTGTGTCTAATCGAGAACATGTCAATCTCTGCCTTAAAAACAGCAAAAGACCTGGACTCCACTTCTGCATTTGGTAACAAATTCCACAAATTCACCACCCTCTGGCGAAAATAATTTCTCCGCGTCCCTCTTTTAAATGGATGTCCCACTATCTGGGGCTGTGCCTTCTTGCCCTTGACTCTCCCCTCACCCCCCTTCATTGTCTAGGCCTTTCACCATTCGAAATGTTACAATGAGGTCCCTCCCCCATCCTTCTGAATTCCAGCGAGTGCAGATCCAGAGCCATCATACATTCCCTGTTTGATAACCCTTTCATTTCCAGAATCATCCTTGTAAACCTCCTCTGAACCCTCTCCAATGCCACCACATCTTTTCTTCTATGAAGAGCCCCAAACTGTTCGTTGTTCACAATACTGAAGGCGATTCCTCACCAGTGCCTTATAAAGCCGCAGCATCGCATCCCTGCTGTTATATTCTAGATCTCTTGAAATGAATGCTAACATTGCATTTGCCTTCTTCAGCACTGACTCAACCTGCAAGTTAACCTTTAGGGTGTTCTGCACAAAGACTCCCAAGTTCCATTGCATCTCAGATTTTGGATTTTCTCCCTGTTTAGAAAATAGTGCGCACATTTATTTCTACTACCAAAGTGCATGACAATGCATTTTCCAATATTGTATTTCATTTGCAACTTTAACCTACTCCAGTTATTTTGGGAAAATTTAAATCCCCACTCTCAGAACCCAGTTGCTTTTACATTTTCAACAACTTGATTACATGTCTATTCCTCTAATCCTCATTGACTATTGGCTAGTCTGCAAAGTAATATAATTCTTTAATTAGACCATAAGACATGAGAGCAAAATTAGTCCATTTGGCTCATTGATTGTGCTCTGTCAAAGAGATGATTTGGTATGAGTATATCCTATCAGTTGAAACAGCTATGAGTTCAGGATATCCTCTGCCATTATGTCACCCCAAATCAGCAGTGCATCTCCCCTCTCCTTTTGCAATCCCCCTTATCAGGCCTGAAACTTGTATACCCTGAAATGCTCAATTTTATTTTTGATACAGTGCGAAATAGGCCCTTCTGGACCTTGGAGAGCATGCCGCCCAGCAATCCCCCAGTTCAACCTTAGCCTAATCTTGTAGCAATTTACAATGACCAATGAACCTACTAATCAGTACGTCCTTGGACTGTGGGAAGAAACCGGAGCACCCGGAGGAAACCCAAGGGTTCACGGGGAGAACGTGCAAACTCTTTATAGAGAGCAGCAGGAATTGAATCTGGGTTTCTGCTACAGTAAAGCATTGTACTAACCCTCTACACTAAGCTGCCAGTTCTACCCTTCTTTCAAGTATCTTTCCATAATTGTGTTTTTAAATACTTGTTTAGAAACTGTGCCTGGCTCCACCACCCACTCTAGCATGTTTTCTATATTCCTGTCATACTTTGGGTGGAAACTTTCCTCTTGGATCCTTCTGAACCTTTACACTTTCAAACTTATCCCCTCTAATTTTAAAATCCCTCTCAATTGGTGAAATGTTACCTACTACCTACAATGCATCTAATCCCCTTGTAATTTATAAACCTCAATCATGTCCTCCTTCAGCCTTCTTGTCAGAAGTAGAAATAAATAACAGCTAATGGCTTATATTTTTAGTAATTGAAGCAAATGTTGTTGGACTAAATAGCAAACAT
Source organism: Hypanus sabinus (assembly GCF_030144855.1). NCBI lineage: Eukaryota > Metazoa > Chordata > Chondrichthyes > Myliobatiformes > Dasyatidae > Hypanus > Hypanus sabinus. The sequence goes on from NC_082706.1 coordinate 13,961,383, forward strand.
TGAAAAGCACAGTTACATACCTATACTCCTGCTGTTGTGGTCCTCTGGTGCGTTCTAAAATTCATTGTGCATCTGCCTTTGATGTGTTTCTTCTTAAATCGTTAAAGGTTTCTGGTCATCCGTCGAGAAAAACTGATCCAGGAGCACATGGCAAAGCTCAAAGCTAATCCACGTCAGATTGAAGTTGATCCTGAGAGCTTACGATGGACGCCTTTAATCTTTTCAAACACAGTAGTGTCAGAGGAAGAGGAGGATGAAGAGGAGGAAGAAGAGACTCCAGCATTAAAGGTAACTGTTCAAAGGACAAGTCAGTGGAAAAAGGCTCTCTGATTCTCTTTCTCATTGATGCATCAAACAGCTTTACCCTCTGAGCCAAATTTTACCAGATATAGATCTAGCACCATAATTGTCAGAGAGTTAACTGTGACTTATTTCTTTACTTACTTGCTGCCCATTACGCCACTGGTGTTTAGGGCAGGAATGAAGGTCCTCCATCTCTGGTGGTGTTCAGGGCTTCCTTCATCATGTCAGTAGCTTCCTCTTGGTTTTGACTACTGTCAGTCATGCAAGTCTTAGGTGGAGACTCAGGAATACCGTTGTGCTCAGATTTAGAAGTCTTCTCTATTGCTGTTTCCGTAACTATTTTGTTTTTACCAGTCAGGGTTGTTAGCCCTGAGCTGAACCCCCGAACCTGGAGAACTAGTGGACCACTCTTAGTCTGGCCTCAAATCTTTGATCTGTTTGGTATGGGTGACCCTACCAAGAGCCAAAGCTTAAAGCCCTGACTCTGGCCAACATAGCCCTCCACGTCATTGAGGCATGCAAGTTTCCAAACCACGACAAGCTTGTGGTCCTCTTGGAGGACTTGGTTATTTAATTGCACATTAAATAAGCAGATGTTGTACCTGACTCTACATTTACTAGTTATCATCCTAAACTTTAATCGGCTTAATTTGGCCTCCGTTATCACACAATTGTGCTTGTCCTGAATTAAATATATTGCAATACAGAACCATAATACTCCAATAGTTTCCTCCGAATCTAGCAAAAATAGGGTTTGATCTTAGCCCCTCTGCATGTGTAAGTGCGCTGCATTGTCATCAGGTGGCAGCAGATGCAATGATATTTTACATGGACCTCACTTGTGTGGGAATTGAATGTAAATGTAACACGATTGAACTTATACTTTGTAAAGAATGGGTCAAGTATTCTCTTGTCCAAGCAGATTTATCATAATGTTGAGTACATTGTAATGGTTTTGACCTACTGACAGTTTTCAAGGCATCACGGGAAAATTAAAATTACTTTGTTCTGTAACCAAGTTCTATTCAGAATCTACAGCACAGAAACAGGCCCTTTAGATGATCTATTCCATGCTGAACAATTGTTCTGCCTAATACCAATGCAGGGCATTGATATTATAAAGCATGCAGCAAAGGTGGAATTTCATCTGAACTCATTAAGCACAGTAAATCTCCTCTGTGCCTCGCCTCCCAACCACCAAAACTTTTACTGAAAAAGTGGCTCTCTCCCAAGAGATGTGCAGACATCATTGTGTTCCAAAACAAAAGGGTGATCAAGGAGACAGCAACATTTTAGCATCAGTCAAGAAACCTTTGCCAGAGTGAGTTTAGAGGTTTGCCTTTGGCTGACAGTGTAATATGTTGCTTCAGAGTGTGTTAGACATGATGTTTTTCTAATATAATCTCCAAGAAACACGAACAACTTTGGTAAGTTCTCCAGTTATGCTGAGCTTTTGTGGATCTTACCAGAGTATTGAACATTTTGAGTACAGTTGGTTCCTGTCAAATCTTTGGCTGTTCCATCAGAATCAGGTTTACTGTTACTGATATTTCATGAAATTTGCTATTTTGTGGCAACAGTACAGTGCATGAAAAAAAATTACTGTACGTTACAAAATAAATAGTGCAAAAGACAAATAACGAGGTAGTATTCATGGGTTCAGGGATCATTCAGGAATTTGATGGTGTCGAGAAGGAAGCTGTAATTTAAACATTGAAGGTGGGTGTAGATGCTCCTGGTCTTACTCCCCAATGGTAATAACAAATAAAGGGAATATCCTGAGGATCTTTAATGATGGGTGCAACCTTGAAGCACTGCTTCTTGATGTGGCTCAGAAGGGTAGGGAGCGGATGAAGGCAGCAGTAATAGAGGACTCTGTAGTTAGGGGGTCAGACAGGCGATGCTGTGGGCGCAGAAAAGAAACATGGATGCTAGTTTGCCTCCCTGGTGCCATGGTCCGGGATGTTTCTGATCACATCCATGATATCCTGTGAGAAGGTGAACAGCCAGAGGTTGTGGTACACATTGGTACCAATGACATAGGTAAGAAAAGGGAGGAGGTCCTGAAAACAGACTACAGGGAGTTAGGAAGGAAGTTGAGAAGTAGGACCTCAAAAGTAATGATTTTGGATTACCGTATGCGCCACGCGACAGTGATATAGGAATAGAGTGAGGTGGAGGATAGATGTGTGGCTGAGGGATTGGAGTAGGGGGCAGGGATTCAGATTTCTGGACCTCTTGGGGCAGGCATGACCTGTACAAAAAGGATGGGCTGCACTTGAATCCGAGGGGGACCAATATCTTGGCAGGGAGGTTTGCTAAGGCTAATGGGGAGAATTTAAACTGGAATTGCTGGGGGGTGGGAACTGAACTGAAGAGACTGAGGAAGAGATGGTTGGCTCACAAATAGAGAAAGCTTGGAGACTGCTGGTTTGATCGCTCAGACTGATGGTTTGAGATGTGTATTTTAATGCAAGAAGCATCATGAACAAAGTGGATGAGCTTAGAGTATGTATCAATACTTGGAGCTACAATGTTGTGGCCATTGCAAAGACTTGAATGGCTTAGGGGCAGGAATGGTTACTTAGAGTGCCAGGCTTTAGATGTTTCAGAAAGTACAGGGAGGGAAGCAAAAGAGGTGAGGGTGTGGCACTGCTAATCAGAGATAATGTCATGGCTGCAGAAAAGGAGGAAATCATGGAGGGGTTGTCTACTGAGTCTCTGTGGGTGGAAGTTAGAAACAGGAAGGAGTCCATAACTCTACTGGGTGTTTTTTTATAGACCACCCAATTGTAACAGAGACATCGAGGAGCAGATAGGGAGACAGATTCTGGAAAGGTGTGATAATAACAGGGTTGTTGTGGGAGATTTTGATTTCCTAAATATTAATTGGCATGTCCATAGAGCAAGGGGTTTAGATGGGGTGGATTTTGTTAGGTGTGTCCAGGAAGGTATCCTAACACAATATGTAGATAAGCCTACAAGAGGAGAGACTGTACTTGATCTGGTATTGGGAAGTGAGCCTGGTCAGGTGTCAGATCTCTCAGTGGGAGAGCATTTTGGACCTAGTGATCATAATTTTATCTCCTTTACCATAGCATTAGAGGGGGATAGGAACAGACAAGTTAGGAAAGTGTTTAATTGGAGTAAGCGGAAATATGAAGCTATCAGGCAGTAACTTGAAAGCAAAACTGGGAACAGATGTTCTCAGGAAATGTATGACAGAAATGTGGCAAAAGTTCAGGGGATATTTGCGTGCCATTCTGCATAGATATGTTCCAATGAGACAGGGAATGGATGGTAGGGTACAGGTATTGTGGTGTACAAAGGCTGTTGAAAATGTAGTCAAAGAAAAGCTTACCAAAAGTTCAAAAAACTAGGTAGTGATAGAGATCTAGAAGATTATAAAGCAAGCAGGAAGTAGTTTAAGAATGAAACTAGGAGAGCTGGAAAGGGCCATAAGAAGGCCTTGGCGAGCAGGATTAAAGATAACCCCAAGGCATTCTACAAATACGTGAAGAGCAAAAGGATAGGACGAGAGAGAATGGGACCAATCAAGTGTGATAGTGAAACAGTGTGTATCGAACCGGAGGAGATAGCTGAGGTACTTAATGAATGCTTTGCTTCAGTATTCACTACAGAAAAGGATCTTGGCAATCATAGGGATGATTTGCAGTGGATTGAAAAGCTTGACCATATAGACATTTAAAAAAAGGATGTCTTGGAGCTTTTAGAAAGCATAAGGTTGTATAAGTCTCCGGGACTGGATGAGATGTACCCCAGGCTACCGTGGGAGGTGAGGGAGGAGATTGCTGAGCCTCTGGCAATGATCAATGGTGATGATGGAGGTTCCGGAGGATTGGAGGGTTGCAGATGTTATTCCGTTCTTCAAAAAGGGGAGTAGTGATAGAAATAGAAATTAATAGACCAGTGAGTCTTACTTCAGTGGTTGGTAAGTTGATGGAAAAGATCCTGAGAGGCAGGATTTATGAACATTTGGAGAGGCATAATATGATTAGAAATAGTCCGCAAGGCTTTGTCAAAGGGAGGTCGTGCCTTATGAGCCTGACTGAATTTTTTGAGGATGTGACTAAACACGTTGATGAAGGTAGAGCAATAGATGTAGTATATATGGATTTTAGCAAGGCATTTGATAAGGTACCCCATACAAGGCTTATTGAGAAAGTTAGGAGGCATGAGATCCAAAGGGATCTTGCTTTGTGGATCCAGAATTGTCTTTCCCACAGAAGGCAGAAAATGGTTGTAGTCAGGTTATTTTCTGCATGGAGTTCGGTGACCAGTGGTGTGCCTCAGGGATCTGTTCTGGGGCGTTTTCTCTTCCTGATTTTTACAAATGACCTGGATGAGAAAGTGGAGTGGTGGGTTAGTAAATTTGCTGATGACACAAAGGTTGGGGCTGCTGTGAATAGTGTGGAGGGCTATCAGAGGTTACAGCAGGACATCGATAGGATGCAAAACTGGTCTGAGAAGTGGCAGATGGAGTTCAACCCAGATAAGTGTGAGGTGGTTCATTTTGGTAGATCAAATATAAAGGCAGAATATAGTATTAATGATAACACTCTTGGCAGTGTGGAGGATCAGAGGGATCTTGGGGTCCGTGTCCAAAGGACGCTCAAAACTGCTACACAGGTTGACTCTGTGGTTAAGAAGGCATACGGTGCATTGGCCTTCATCAACTGTGGGATTGAGTTTAAGAGCCGAGAAGTAATGTTACAGCAATATAGGACCCTGGTCAGACCCCACTTGGAGTACTGTGCTCAGTTCTGGTCACCTCACTATAGGAAGGATGTGGAAGCCATCGAAAGGTTGCAGAGGAGATTTACAAGGATGTTCCCTGGATTGGGGAGTATTCCTTACGAGAATAGGTTGAGTAAACTTGGCCTTTTCTCCTTAGAGTGGCGGAGGGTGAGAGGTGACTTGATAGAGGTGTATAAGACGATGAGAAGCATTGATTGTGTGGATAGTCAGAGGCTTTTACCCACAGCTGAACTGGCTATCACAAGAGCACAGTTTTAAGGTGCTTGGAAGTATGTACCAAGGAGATGTCGGGTAAGTTATTTTACTCAGAGAGTGGTGAGTACATGGAATGGGCTGCTGGCGATGGTGGTGGAGGTGGATACGATAGGATCTTTTAAGAAACTCCTGGAAGGGTAAGTGGAGTTCAGAAAAATAGAGGGCTATGGGTAACCCTAGTTAGTTTCTAAAGTAAGTTCATGTTTGGCACAGCATTGTGGGCTGAAGTTTTGTGAAGTGGTGCTGTATTTTTTCTGTGTTTCTATGATGTCTTCGATGACAAGGAGTGTTGTGCCTGTGATGGAGATGAGTGAGTCTACAACCCTCGGCAGCCCTTTGTGAGTCTGTGATACAGCCAGTCAGAATGCTCTTGACCATACATCTGCAGAAATTTGCAAGAGTGGTGACTTTATTAAGGATGAGGTTTAAGAATACTTGGTAAAGTAGGCCAAAGTCAGCATGGTTTCCTTCAGCGGAAACCTAGCCTGACAAAGCTGTTGAAATTCTTGGAGGCAGTAACAGGCAGGATAGATGAAGGAGAGTCAGTGGATGTTGTTTACTTCGATTTTTAAAAGCCCTTCGACAAGCTGATGCACATGAGACTGCTCAAGAAGAACCCATGGTATTACAGGAAAGATACCAGCATGGATTGCAGATTGGCTCATTGGCAGGAGACGAATAAGAGGGTGTTTTCTGGTGGGCAGTGACTAGTAATGTTCTGCCAGTTGGTGTTAGGACCGTTCTTTTCACATTACATGTCAATGATTTGAATGACAGAATTGATGTCTTTCTGGCTAAGTTTGCAGATGATACGGAGATAGGTGGAGGGGCAGGTTGTGTTGAGGAAGCAGGGAGTCTGCAGAAGGATTTAGACAGATTAGGAGAATGGGCGAAGAAGTGGCAGATGGATGACAATGTAGGGAAGTGTATGGTCATGCACCTTGATAAAAGGAATAAAGACATAGACTATGTGCTGAACGGTGAGAAAATTCAAAACCCAAGCGGTACAAAAAGACTTGTGCAGGATTCCCTAAAGGTTAATGTGCAGGTTGAATCAGTTTTAAGAAAGACAAATGTAATGGTAACACTCATTTTAAGAGGATTAGAACACTGAAGCTATATAAGGCATTGGTCAGTCTGCACTTGGGATATTGTGAACAGTTTTGAATCCCTCATCTAAGAAAGGATGAGCTGGCATTGGAGAGGACTGAGAGGAGGTTTATGAGAATGATCCCAGGAATGAGGGGCTTAATGTATGAGGAGCATTTGATGGCTCTGGGCCTGTACTTACTCAAGTTTATTAGAATGGGGGAGGGGCAGAGGGATCTCATTGAACCCTATGAAATATTGAAAGATTTAGATAGAGCGGATGTGGAAAGGTGCTTTCCTATAGTGAGAGTGTCTAGGACCAGAGGATGCTGCCCCTTTAGAGCAGACATAAGGAGTAATTTCTTTAACCAGATGTTGGTGAATCTATGGAATTCATTGCCACCTCTAGCTGTGGAGGCCAAATCATTGGGTATATATAAAGCTGAGGTTGAAAGATTCTTGATTAGTAAGGGTATCAAAGGTTATGGAGGGGTATGGTAAGGCAGGAGAACGGGGTTGTCTTATGGTTTACCAAATCTCAAACTCCAAATGAAGTACAGCTGCTGGCATTTTTTTTTGTGATTGAATCTGTGTTGGGCCCAGGACAGATCCTCTTGAGATGTTGACACCCAGGAAACTCAAGCTGATTACCTTTTCCACCACTGACCCCCTCAATGAGAACTGATGTTTGTTCTCCCGACTTCCCCTTCCTGAAGTCCACAATCAATTCCTTGCTTTTGCTGAGGTAGAGTGCAAAGTTCAAAATAAATTTATTATCAAAGTACATACAGGTCAACAGATGCAACCCTGAGATTAATTTTCTTGCAGGTATACTCTATAAAAATCCCTGATGGGAGTTATATGCAGACCCCCAAACAGTAGGAAAGATAGGGTGTAGAAATTACAACAGGAGATAGAAAATGCATTCCAAAGTGCAATGTTAAAATAATCATGGGGATTTTAATGTGCAAGTAGATTGGGAAAATCAGGTTGGTACTGGATTTCAAGAGTGGGAATTTCTGGAATGCCTATGAGATGGCTTTTTAGAGCAGCTTGTGGTTGAGCCCACTAGGGGATCAGCTATACCGGACTGGGTGTTGTGCAGTGAAACAGAATTGATCAGAGAGCTTAAGGTAAATGAACTCCTGGGGGCAAGTGATCATAATATGATTGGATTCACCCTGAAGTTTGAGGAGGAGAAGTTAAGGTCAGTATTACAGTGGAGTAAAGGGAATTACAGAGGCATAAGAGAGGAGTTGACCAGAATTGATTGAAAAATAACACTGGCGTGGATGACAGCAGAGCAGTAATGGCTGGAATTTCTGGAAGCAATTCAGAAGGCACAAATTATATACATCCCAAAAAGGAAGAAATATTCTAAAGCAAGATGACACCACTGTGGCTAACAAGAGAAGTCAAAGCAAACTTAAAAACCAAAGAGAGGGCATATAAAAGAGCAAAATTTTAAAAAAAACAACAGAAAGCAATTAAAAAAGTCATTAAGAAGGTAAAGATGGACTATGAAAGTAAGCTAGCCAATAATATTAAGGAGGATGTCTAAAGTTTCGTCAGATACATTAAGTGTAAAAGAGAAGTGAGAGTGGATATCAGATCACTGGAAAGCAATGCTGGAGAGGTAGTAATAGGGGACAAGGAAATGGCAGATGAACTGAATAAGTATTGTGCATCAGTTTTCACTGTGGAAGACACTAGCAGTGTGATGGAAGTTCCGGGTGTAAGGGGTCATGAAGTGTGTTGAAGTTACCATTACTAGGGAGAAGTGAAAGGTCAGAAGGTAGGTACTGTAAGTCATCTGGACCAGATGGTGTACACCCCAGGGTTCTGAACAAGGTAGCTGAAGAGATTGTAATAATCTTACAAGAATCACTCGATTCTGGAATGGTTCCCGAAGACTGGAAAATTGCAAGTGTCACTTCACTCTTCAAGAAGGGAGAGAGCAGAAGAAAGAAAATTACAGGTCAGTTGGTCTGATTTCAGTGGTTGGGAAGATGCTGGAGTGGATGTAGTTTCAGGGTACTTTGAGGCCCATGATAAAATAGGCTTTAGTCCCTTGGATTCCTCAAGGGAAAATCTTGCTTGCCAAATCTGTTGGAATTCTTTGAAGAAATAATAAGCAGGTTAGACAAAGGGGAATCGGTTGATATATATTTGGATTTTCAGAAGGCCTTTGACAAGGTACCACACATGAGGCTGCTTGACAGGCTGCAAGCTTATGGTATTACAGGAAAGATTCTATCATGGATAACCAATGGTTGATTTGCAGGAGATAAAGATTGGAAATAAAGGGAGCCTTTTCTGGTTGGCTGCCAGTGACTCATGGTGTTCTACAGAGGTCTGTGTTGAGACCGATTCTTTTTAGTGATTTGTATGATCAAATTGATGGCTTTTTTGCAAAGTTTGCATACAATACGAAGGTAAGTGGAGGGCATGTAGTTTTGAGGAAGTAGAGAGGCTACAGAAGGACTTTGACATATTAGGAGAATGAGCAAAGAAGTGGCATATGGAATACACTGCTGGGAAATGTATAACCATGCACTTTTGTAGAGAAAGTAAAAGGGAAGGCTGTTTTCTAAATGGAGAGAAAATACAAAAAATTGAGATGCATAGGGTCTTTGGAGGCAAATGCAGAGTTAGCATTCATTTCAAGGGGACTAGAATATAAAAGCAAGAATGTAATGTTGAGAGTTTATAAAGCACTGGTGAGGTCTCATTTGGAGTACTGTGAGCAGTTTTGGGCCTCTTAGAAAGGATCTGCTGAAACTGGAGAGGGTTCAAAGAAGGTTCACAGAAATAATTTCAGGATTGAATGGTTTGTCATATGCAGAGCATCTGATGGCTCTGGGACTGTATTCACTAGAATTCAGAAGAAAGAGGGGTGACCTCAGTGAAACTTGTTGAATGGTGAAAGGCTTTGATAGAGTGGATGTGGAAAGGATGTTTCCTATGCCGGGAGAGTCTTAAGACCAGAGGCCACAGTGTCAGAATAGAGGGTTGTCCTTTTAGAATGGAGATGCAGAATTTCTTTAGCCAGAGTGGTGAATCTGTGGAATTCATTGTTACATGCAGCTGGAGGCCAAGTCATTACGTCTAAGGCAGAGGTTGATAGATTCTTCATTGGTCAAGAATGAAGGGATACGGGAGAAAGGCAGGAGATTGAGGCTGAGGAAAAAAAAATGGATCAGCCATGATAAAATGGCAGAGCAGAATTGATGGGCCAGATGGCCTAATTCTGCTCCTATATCATATGGTTTTATAAATCCAATAACCATAATAGATTCAATGAAAGACTGCACCAACAGTGTGGACAACCATTATGAAAAAGAAAACAAACTGTATAAATACAAAAAGAAAGAAGGAAAGAATAAATGAATAAACACAAACAAACAATGAGAACATGAGATGAAGGGTCCTTGAAAGTTCGTCCATTGGTTGTGGATTCAGTTCAGTCATGGGGCAAATGAAGTTATCCTCTCTTGATTCAGGGCCCTGATGGTTGAAGGGTAATAACTATTCCTGAACCTGGTGATGTGAGTCCTGAGGCTCCTGCATCACCTTCCTGATGGCAACCGCGAGAAAAGAACATGACCTGGGTGGTTTGGGTCCCTGATGGAGGGTGGTGCTTTCCCGTGACAACACTTCATGTGGATCTGCTCAATGGTGGGGAGGGCTTTACCCGTGATGGACTGGGCCGTATTCACTACAGGTCCGCAATCCCTTATCCGAAATTCTGAAATCCGAGAAGTTCCGAAAACCAAAGTTTTTTTCGCCAACAGCTGACATCACTCAGGTGTGATGTGGCAGCACTAGCAGAGGCCGTTAGATGTCAGTTGCGGCTCAGTGCTCGTACTGGTTACATGTGCATTTGCTGTTCACTGATATTTTGTGTTCACTGTTGACTTTGTGTTTAATTTCACTGTAAAAATGTCAAAAAGAGCTGCAGATACCCCTATGGGTAACAATGAGAAAAAGAGAAGGAAGCATCTATTATTATCAATAACGCAGTAAGTGGAGTGACTGCAGAAACTTGATCATGGTGTGTCTGTGTGGCATCTTACTGAAGAATATGGTGTCGGAACTACCACTGTATATGATTTAAAGAAACAGAAAGACAAGTTACTGAAGTTTTATAGTGACAGTGACATTCTACATTTATTCCAATAAGTCATTTACCATGTGTTTGATTTGGTTCATTTTTAGCTGTATATTTTTTTGTTTTATTGAATGTTTTTGTTGGAAATAAAAAAAATTTCTTGTCATTATTCCCTAAACAATACAGTATAACAACTATTTACATAGCATTTACATTGTATTAGGTATTATAAGTAATCTAGAAATGATTTAAAGTATATGGGAGGATGTGCATAGGTCCGGACCTCCACCGAGTCCTAAAGTCCACCCACACTGAGACAGGTTAAATCAAGGATTTGAGCATACGTTTTTTTGGTATCCGTGGGGGGGGGGGGGGTGGGGGGAACCAATAAGGTGGGATTCTGAAATCCGAAAAATTCTGAATTCCGAAATACAACTGGCCCCAAGGATTTTGGACAAGGGATTGTGGACCTGTACTTTTTGTAGAATTTTCCATTCATTGCTGTTTCCATACCAAGCTGTAATGCTGTAGTCAATATACTCTCCACCACACATCGGTGGAAATTTATCAAAGTTTTGCTGTCATACTGAATCGTCACAAACTCCTAAGGAAGGAGAGGCGCTGCTGTGCTTTCTTCATAATTGCACTTGCGTGCTGGGCGCAGGACAGATCCTCTGAAATGATGATACTGGTGAATTTAAAGTTGCTGACCCTCTTCACCTCTGATTCCCCCAAGAGGGCTGGCTCATTTACCTCCAGTTCCATGTCTTGCTGAAACTGAGTAAAATTTGTTTTTGTCGTGGCACCATTCAGCCAGAGTTTTAATCTCTCTCCTATATGCTGATTCTTCACCATCTTTGTCTCGGCCTACCACAAAGGTGCTGCAAACTTTAATACGGCATTGGAGCTGTGCTTCACCACACAGCTGTAAGTGTCACGCGAGTTGAGATGGGGGCTATGCACATCTGTGCTGATGGAAAATGTGGAGAAATGTTGTTGCTATTCCAAACTGACTGGGGTCTGCAAGTGAGGAAATTGAGGATCTAATTGCACAAGGAGGTACTGAGGCCATGGTTTTGTAGCTTATTGATTAGTTTTGAGCAGATGATAATATTGAATGCCAAGCTGTAATCTATCAAGAAGATCGTGATGTGTGCACCCTTGCTATCCAGAATTGAGTGAAGAGCCAATGAAATGGCATCTGCTATGGGTCAGTTGTAGCAGAAGCAAGTCGCCGTTCAGACGGGATTTGATATGTTTCATCTCCTTCATCATTTCATCACCGTGGATGTAAGTGCTGCTGGACAATAGTCACTGAAGCAGGTTACCATGTTCTTCTTAAGCTCCAGTATAATTGAAGCCTGCTTGAAGCAAGTGGGTTCCTCAGATAGCCAAAGCGAGAGGTTAACGCTCTCAGTGAACACTCCAGCCAGTTGATCCTTGTTACAACCTTGGCTCTCAGGAAGTAACACAAAGGAGTCAGCCACAACAGGAATTGCAAACAAAAGTTATTTATTAAATTAAAGTTAAGGTAAAGGAAACAAAGGGTGATGTGTGGCGTGGTGGTGCTGGCTGCAGAATGGGAGGTAGGGAGTGGGAATGGTCTTATTTTTCAGCAGTCTCCATCAGATACCGGCAATGGAGGGGTCATTGCAGGGGTCCCAAGGAACTGCAACACAGGTTAAAGAGGAAACACTGGCCAGGAAATGTACAGGACATAACAGCCCACCCTTAAAAAGGTTGCTCAGGAGCATCTTAAAGCCACCCCAAGGGTTTTACTCTTTATGAAAGATAAGCTGATGATGTTGCCCAGACACAAAACAGAGAATGGTTGGGTTCTGAAAATTCAGTGAAGTCACGGTTCATCACTCAGTTCTGTGGTATATTGAACAAAATAATCACAAGCAAAGATCTAATTTTCTGTAGCAGACCATCAAACACTTTCCCTTATGCAAATCTTAACTACCAAATGTACTTGGGCTCCATTTCACTGGCTTTCAAAAGGTAAGATGGAAGTATTATCTTTCCTCCAACTAATGTAATTGTACTGAGATCTTGCTGCAGACAGAGACTCAGATTATGCCATACTGAAACCGAGGAACAGAACAAGTGAATCACTTGATATGCACTTGTGTCTCGCTAAAGGCATCCATTCTGTTAGCTTTACACTCTTCAGTGGGAGCTGGTAGTGATTCACAAGTTAAGAGGAAAACCCAGATATGAAAGTTAATTCATTCCCTAAATATGATTTATTTGCAACAGGATGAAAACACGGGCGATTTGTGGGATAAGAAGGAACCCAACGGTTATGCGCCAGTCCAGAATGGCCGGCAGATGGCATCGTGTGCCTCAAGCTGCAAAACTCGGCAGGACGTCTCTCCGGAAGGCCCTGTACCCAATGGCGAAAACAAAAGAAAGCATTTCACTGAGAGCAGTGAAGATGAGGAGGAAGACGGTGAGGATGAAGAAGGTGATGAGGCGAGGCCAAGTTCCCCACCAGTACTCACCAAACCTGCACTGCGTGGCGTGAAGAGGAAGGTAAGGCGGTGAAAAGTTGCTTTTTGCTTTACAGGGCAAAAGGATTCAACTTTGGACTCTTTTTGTCCAATAGCACAAAATGTGTCTAAGAATTCGCATGAAACTTCGTTTGTTTTCCTGATAACTGCGTAAAATAATAACCATTGTACAGATGAAATAAATGTTTTTTAGAGGTCATCATGTTACGAATGCCACTTGGAGAGTGAAGTTTAACAACACCACTTACACAGTTGATTGCTGGAGTCTAGAATGCTTTACAGTGTTTAGTGTTCAAGGTAGAAAGTTGCATTTTTAAGGGAAAGCTGGAAAAATACTTTAAGCAAAAGGGAATTAATGATTGTGAGAAAGAATAAAACAAAGGAATTAGTTTTAAATTGTACAAATGATTAGTAAATCTCCTCCTGCAGGTACAATGGTCCAGTGCTATACTTACCTGTCTTCAAAAATTTGCCAAGTGGCATCCTCCGACTATCTATTCATGTTGCCATCTTTTGAAAGATTTAGTACTGACTGGTCTATAGTTTAATAGTAGTCCGAAAGGCTAATCTGTGTGTGAGTATTCTGCGGGATACTCGGCCAGCTCCCTCTTAAACCTGAGCAATATTCTCCATATCCTTTCTACTGTTCCAAGCACAGACTTGAACATAGGAAGTAGAAGCAGGAGTGGACCATCCGGCCTATCGAGCCTGTTCCATCAGTCAGTCAGATTATGACTGATCCAGCAATGGTCTCAGCTCCATTTACCTTCCTCTTCTCCATTCCCTTATTTCTCCTACTATGTAAAAATCTGTTGTAACTATATCCTAAATATATTTAAAAGGGTAACCTCTCCTGCTTCCTTGCGTAATAAAGTCCACAGACTATTAACAAAAATGCCAACTGTTCATTTGGTTCAGATGTCGTGCTTCTTAGAAGCCTGGCTATTTTGATCAAGGCTCTATGTTTTGTTCAGGAAAGAATTATTTATCTGGTCATTCTATTTAGGAAAATCTCCTCCAGTTTATAGTTTTGTCCTCATGGTCACAACAGAGGACACTTAATTGAAAGGATAGAATGGGGAAAATGTGTGAAGTACAGCAAAGTAGCAGTTAACATAAAGCTTCACATCACCAGCGATTGGGGCTCAATTCCGGTTGCTGTCTGTGAAGAGCTTGTACGCTCTCCCCGTGACCATATGGTTTTCCTGCAGGTACTCTGGTTTCCTCCCACACTCCAAAGATATACAGGTTAGGGTTACTAAGTTGTGGGCATGCTATGTTGACACTTGCCACTGCCTCATAACATTCTCGGTCTGTGGTGGTGGACGCATACAGTGCGTTTTACTGTATGTTTCAATGTTCCTGAAACAAATAAAGCTAACCTTTATAGGTACACAGCAATAATATTAGATGGTTGCAAAACCTTATAAGAAGTCACAAATTTACAGTGACAGCACATAGTTTTCAAACCCCTGTAAGGCAGAGCTGTTACCATGGAGTTGGAAATCCAGAAACATGAAGAAGTGATTTCATGGGAGAATTACAGGGATGGAGATACAACCTTATATTTTCTGTTATTCCTTTCCTTGGTGAGAAAGGTCAGGGATTGTCAGACACGTCACTAGTAATAAGCCTTTGTCTTCACAAAAAGTGAAACCTGATTACAGTTTCTGCACATTAAAGACAACAAATAATTTGCAAAGAGATCATGCCAAACTAGTTAAATGCCAATCCAGGTTGTCTCATGAAGGCTGATATTTAAGAGCCATGCTGATGTCTGTGGTTTAAGACTTTCTTACATGGAGTCATAGACAACACAGCACAAGAGCAGGCCCTTCAGCCCATCTAGTCCATGCTGAACCATTTAAACTGCCTAGTCCCATCAACCTGCAGCCAGACTATAGCCCTCCATACTCCTACCATCTATGTACCACTTAAGCTTTTCTTAAACATTGAAATTGAGATCACATACATCGCTTGTGCTGACCACTCATTCCACACACTCACAACCCTCTGAGTGAAGAGGGTTCCCCTTATATTCCCCTTAAATTTCTCACCTTTCACCCTAAACTCATGACCACTAGTTGTAATCCCACCCAATCTCAGTGGCCTGCTTGAATTTACTCTATCTATACCCCTCATAATTTTGAAAATCTTTATCAAATCTCCTCTAAATCTTCTATGTTCCAAGGAATAAAGTCCTAAGCTGTGCAGTCTTTCCTTATAGCTCAGGTTCACCAGCCCTGGCAACATCCTTGTAAATTTTCTCTGTATTCTTTCAACCTTATTTAAGTCTTTCCTGTAGGCAAGTGACCAAAACTGCACACAGCGACCTCACCAATGTCTTATACAACTTCAACATAACATCCCATCTCCTGTATTCAGTACTTTGATGCACCAAAAGCTTTCTTTACAATCCTCTCTACCAGTGACACCACTTTCAGTGACTAAGGGGCCTGTATCCCCAGATTCTTTTGCTCTACAGCACTCCTCAGTATCTTAACATTCACTGTGTGCTACCTACCCTGATTGGTCCTACCGAAGTGCAACAGACACAAGCATCACCCGTTACTTTTTCTGTCCTAAATTTACAACTTTAGTTATCCCATCCAATCCCATTATTAAATCCTGTTTTTTTTTTGTGATCCAGAGGCTCAGAAGTCAAGAATGAGGCATGAAACCTGTTGCTTTTGGCCATTTCATTAAGTGTTACAAGAACAAAAGGAAGAGCCAAGAGAACAAAGAAAGTCATGAGCATCTCATGCTTAGACTAAAGATCAGAAAATTCCAGTGATAACAATTAACATATTAAATAGTCAGCTTAAAATGTTGTGACCCCTGCTGCAGAAAAACGCAGAAGCAACTATACCACAATTACTAGAAAATTCACTGAATAACTACATGTACAGTGAGTAGGGGATTATATAAAACTGCAAGAAAGCCAAGGAAGGTTAGATGGCAAGGAAAATACAAGAAAAAAAAAATTACAACTTTACACTCTACTCCAACACCAATGTAGTCTCACTTCCAGAGATGTTCATAGGGAAACCAGCCTTGGCAGCCAACTTGACCATGCCAACCAAGTTGCCTAGCTGAAATAGTCTCATTTGGACCTTATCCCTCTGAACCTTTTCTATTCAAGTATATTTTAGACATTATAGTGATGCCTGCCTCTACCACTTCCTCTTGACAACTCATTCTACACCATCCTCTGTGTGGAAAATGTTGTCCCTCAGGTGCCCTATAAATCTTTCCCCTCTAATGCCCTCTAGTTTCAGATACCCCCACCCTGGATAAAATGTTGTAATCACCCATCTCATATATGCCACTCGATTTTTTTTTTCCCGACATCTTTAATATTAGTCTTTCATGACAGTGAATTGTACGTTATTGATACCTTGATGGAATTACAGCAGGTTAATGGGTTAATTCACAATTTGACAAAAATAAAGAAAATGTCTTTTATATAGTGAGTAATTTGGTTCTGGACTACATTATCAGGGTGAATAGTGGAGGCAGGTTGAATTATTACATTGCAAAGAGAGCTGGATAAGTATCTGAACAGAAATAACTTTCAGAGCTGTGTGGAGAAGATGGGGAGTAAAACTTGTTGGACTGCTTTTGCATAGAAATATTACAGGCTCAATGGGCCAAGTGGCCCCCTTCCAAATTATAAACATTTTGTGATAAGGAGAATTAAAAAGGTATCCTCTACACTATCCAGTCATAATTTCTGAATTTATTGGAACATGTGCAGGAAGAAGCAACTCAATCTCTTGAATTTACTCCACCATCTAATGAGGTCATGATTGTAATCTAAATTACAGATTACTGTCTTTTCCAGTGAACTTTTAACCTCTCTGCTTGTCAATAACCTATCTTAAAGAGTTATAGAGCATGGCTCTATAGCAGAGATACAGGCCCTTTGGTTCACTGAGTGTCCACCCAGCTAATCCCAATTTCCTGCATTCAACCCATATCTTTCTAAGCCCTGCCCCTCCATGTACTCATCCCAGTGCTTCTGAAATGATATTATTGTACCTACCTCAGCCAGTTTTTTCTGGCAACTTACTCTCCACCCTCTGTGGATTCATTCATACCTTCAGATTCATTTTCTTGCAGGCATACAAGGCTTATAAAAGCTATTCACCCCCTTGGAAATTTTCATGTTTATTGTTTTTCAACATTGAATTACAGTGAATTTAATTTGGATTATTTTTTGACACTGATCAACAGCAAAAGACTGTTTCTTGTCAAAGCGAAAACAGATCTCTACCAAGTGGTCTAAATTAATTACAAATGAAAAACAGAAAATAATTGATTGCATAAGTATTCACCCTCTTCATGTTAATACTTAGTAGATGTAGTTTTGGCAGCAATTACAGCCTTGAGTCTGTGTGGATGGGTCTCCAACAGCTTTGCACATCTGGATACTGCAATTTTTCTCCATTCTTCTTCACAAAACTGCTCAAGCTCTGTCAGATTGCATGGGGATTGTGACTGAACAGCCCTTTTCAAGTCCAGCTACAAATTCTCAATTGGATTGAGGTCTGGACTCTGAGTTGGCCACTCCGGGACATTAACTTTGTTGTTTCTTAAGCCATTCCTGTGAAGGTTTGGCTTTATGCTTGGGGTCATTGTCTTGCTGGAAAGCACATCTTTTTCCAAGTCACAGTTCTCTTGCAGACTGCATCAGCTTTCCAGAATTTCCCTATGTTTGGCTGCATTCTTTTTACCCTCTACCTTCACAAGCTTTCCAGGGCCTGCTGCAGTGAAACATCCCCACAGCATGATGTAGCCAAACATAGCATTTAGTCAAATTGCCAAACAACTCCATTTTGGTTTCATCAGACCACAGAGCCTTCTTCCAGCTGACTTCAGAGTCTCCCACATGCCTTCTGGCACTCTCTAGCTGAGATTTCATGGGAGCCGCTTTCTCTTTGCCACTCTCCAATAAAGCTGTGACTGGTGGCCACCCTCTCTAGTCTCCTTTTTGCACAGTCATTCAGTTTTTGAGAACAGCCTGCTCTTGGCAGATTTATGGCTGTTCCATATTCTTTCCATTTCTTGATGATTGACTTAACTGTACTCCAACAGATAATTCAGTGACTTGGAAATTTTCTTGTATCCATCTCCTGACTTGTGTTTTTCAATAACCTTTTCACTTGGAGTGGTCTTTTGTCTTCATGGAGTAGTTTTTGCCAGGATACTGACTCACCAGCAGCTGTGCCTTCCAGACACAGGTGTATTTTTACGACAATCAATTGAAACACGTTGCACACAGGTCTCCAAAAACAAATCTTCATTTAACTAATTATGTGACTTCTAAAACTAATTGGCTGCACCAGTGATGTGTCATATTAATGGGGAATGAATACATAAGTAATCAATTATTTTGTGTTTTATGTATTTGGATCACTTTTTAAAGATGTTTTCACTTTGACATGAGCCTTTTTCTATTGATCAGTGTCAATAAAGCCAAATTAAATGTTGTAAAACAATAAAACATGAAAACTTCCAAGGGAGGGTGAAAGCTTTTTATAGGCATCGTATACTGGGAAAATTACAGTAAAGAAATGTAATAGAATCACCGATAAACCATGCATAAACAAAAACTGGTAAGTCTTGGCCTGCCTTAAAAACACTGGAAGATTCTATATATGTTGGCCTTTCAACAAGAGCTTTCCAAAGATTCTCAGCTCTTTGAGAGAAGAAATTTAATCTTATCTTCATCCCAGAGAAGAAATATCTTTAAGGCAGGTGTTTGCAACCTGGGGTCCATAGACCCCTTGCTTAATGGTTTTGGTTCATGGCATAAAGAAGGTTGGGAATCTTTAAGAGAGGTGAAATTTAAAGGAGATATGTGGGACCATTTTTATTTACACAGAGTGGTGGGTGGCTGGAATTCACTGCGAGGGATGGTAATGGAAGCAGAAATCATAGAGGTTTTTAGATAGACATATGACTATATGGGGAATGGGGAATGGATCACGTGCAGGTAGAAACTGAAGTTAATTTGTCATCATGCTTGGCACAGGCATCGTGGACTGAAGAGCCTATTCCTGTGCTGTATAGTTCTAGGTATTGAGGTGACTCTCTGGTTTTGAATAGTGACCCCTATAAGAGGAAGCATCCTCTTCACTTCCTCCTTGTTGTCATTTGGGACCTCAGCGAACATAAAAATGTGAAACATGAAAGAAATACCAGCTATCTAGCTTGTAACGTCATGGAGAATCATCTTTGCTACCGAATGGGAAAAAGATGATCAGAAGCTTTTTCATATTTTTGAATGACACTAGATGGCAGTGTTTGCCACATTTTGGTGCTAAGTGAGTTTATTGGTTGAAAAGAAATTTACCCCTTTGTTCACCTTACTCCACTGTCACAAGCTGCTGAAATAAATTTTGATTTTGCTGGTTACAAACAGCATGGGCACTGCTGTGTCTCACCTGAAGTTGTGAGTTGATTTATGTGGGGTATTGTTCTATTAAGCACCATGATAGCAGAGAAGGGAGAATTTACAGAGTTTGTACTTTTAGAACTTTTTCCCTTCCCTGCTTTAGAAATCATTTAACCAGCAGTTCCGTGGTGAGGTGTAGAGTTGAGAGAGGTAGGTAAAGGTTCATCTGTAGCACTTAGAATAACACAAACTGGTGTAAAATGGTACAAAAAATAAACACATCAGCATAAATTTATGACACTTATCTTTAACTATTATTGTGAAATTCTTTGAAGAAGTAACTAACATAATAAATGAAGGACAGCTCGATGTGCAGGAATTGAGGATAATGTATTTGTAATGATTGAGAATTAGTTGTTGAACAGAAAGCAAAGAATGTCAATAAACCCTTCACAGATTAGTGGGCTGTGACTACTGAGATATTGCAATTAACTGACCATAGCTATTCACTTTCTGTATTAACAATTTGAGGGAACTAAATGTCTGGTATGTTTCTGGTAATACTGAAGTAGATGGGTTCGAGTGTCTGGAGGAGAATGTAAGGAGGCTTCAAGGGGATATGGACCAAGTGAAGCAGGTAGGTGAGAAATGTAGGCTTCAAGGGGTTATGCACCATGAGAACAGATAGAAGAGAAACTCAGGATTTGGGGGAATTGAACTATGAGAGTAGGTAGGTAGGTGAGGGCAGTGTAGATGGAATATAATATGGAAAAATGTAGAGTCATTCATTTTGTGCACAAAATAGGCAGTGTATTTTCTAAGAGTCTCAGGACTGCGTAGCATATTCAATGGGGTCTTAGGCATTCTTGTAGATAAGTCAACAGAAGCCAACATGGAGTTGCAGCAGATTATTGATTGAGCAAATAGTGTATTTGTTTTTATTATTAAAAATACAGGATTAAGAATGCTTTATCACAATTGGATAGGTACTTGAAGGACAGTGTATAGTTTGGTCTCCTTACCTAAGAAAGGAAGTAACTGCTATTGCAGGAATATAGCAAAGACTCGCTAACTTAGTGCCAGGGATCGTAGCTTTACTATGTAAGGGGAGATTAAGTAAACTTAATACAGAAATCTCTTCAAACTTGCAATGTTCTTGCAGAGCTAACAGGTTAAATGTAAGGAATTTGTTGTTCTAATATGAGGGGCCACAGTCTCTGACTAAGAGGCTAACTATTTAGGAATTAGATGAGAATTGCTTCACTCTTAAGGTGGAGAATCTTTGGAATTATCTACTCCAAAGGTCTTTAGAAGCTTATCTGTTGAGTTCATTCGAGAGCGATGTGGGGACAACGCTGAAAGGTGACTCTAAATTGAAAATCAGCGTTAATCTTGAAGTACGATACAGTCATGATGCAACATGTTAGATTGCTTTTCATGTTTTTGTGTTCTTGTGTAATCGGGAAACAAAATATTGCAGGTGATAGAAATAAGAATGTTTTGCTGAGAGGTCATCAATAGTAACTCCTGTTGCCTTTTCAGAGATGCTTCCTGAGCTGCTGGGTGTTTCCAGGAATTTCCGCCTAAGATTTGGTTTAAAAATTCGGACATATTTACCTTGCAATCACACATGTTCAAGTAAATAGTGATGTTTTTAAATCGTGACTTAATTGATGTCACCCATTGAACAATCTGTTTTTCTCCCTCTCTCTCTCTAGCGAGTGGTAATTCACCGGAAGAAACGTGGGCGGAAGCGCAAACAGCACAACAGCAGTGTCGTTACAGAGACCATCTCTGAGACGACTGAGGTTCTGGATGAGCCATTTGACGATTCCGACACAGAGCCACCAATGCCACACCTGGAACCAACCTTCGAGTTGGAAGAGGATGAGAGGAACGACAAGGAGCATCGGGGTGGTCGTATCTTCAGGAGCTTGGAACCGGGTGATGGAATCCGAAAACGCACTTCCTCCAAGAGGAAGGCTGCAGAAGAAGATGATGATGCCAGTGAAGTTCAAGGTATTTGACCACTGCATTATCATTTCACTGACAACATTTGAATTACCTTTCAAATTACTGCGGAAAGAGATCAAAAATGAAGATTCTGAAATGAGGAAGAATTGATCTCAAGAAAGATTCAAAACTAGTAGATTAGAAAAGCTGACTGCAAGGTTAACTATTTACACAAGAATGAAAGACATTTGATGATGACCAGATTTAAGATGAACTAAGCATATTCCTTCGAAAGGAAAAGATAGCTCAGTCAATACACATGCTGTAAAAGAGAAATTTGAGATAATCGAGGTAAAAAGATATTAGGAACAAGATGAAATTAATAGTCTGGGTTAATTTATTCAATTATTGGAATGAATGGATTTTTTGGACAAGAAAGAAATCAAGGATTATACAGACAGACAGGCATATTTTATTGATCCCGAAGGAAATTGGGTTTCGTTACAGTCGCACCAACCAAGAATAGTAACGAAACCCAATTTCCAATAGATCAAGGTGGGACCTGGAAAGAGGAAATTGTTTGATCTCTGTGCAAAAAAAAGGTACCGGTTAATCAAAAGTGTGGATATCTAAAGGGCTGGTAAGAAAGTCAGACTTGAGTGAAGTATTCTCATTAGCTTAAGTCACAAGATTGCTCAGGAACTCTGTTCCCACACTTGTCATCACGCTAGAAACGTTGTAGTGATTCTGAAATTCATCAGGCACGAAGCAGCAGGGAAGTTTCTCAGTACACAAAATGTCATCAATGTATATCGAAAATAGCATCCAGGATTGGTTGTAATGCACCTATATTATCCACATCATTGATCACCTGAATGTGTAGTGTATACAAGATAGTACTCTATATGTGGCCATTGGAAATAAACCATCACCAGTGTGATCAGAGGATATTTATAGAGGTTGTGTTAAGTAAAAATCATTGGGTATCTAAGTCTATCCAATGTATCGTAAGAGCTTGGGTGCTGAACATTCTTCACTTTCTTACAATTACTTAAACTGAAGTAAGCAGGAGACAGAGTATTGGCCCCTTTAACTTCAATATGACTCAGGAGCATTGAATCAAGACGGGTTAAGAAGGATCACACTAAACATTATTTCAAGGTCATGCAGACTAGAATTGTGCTGCAGTAGAAGGCACACCATATGGGCTACAGGAGATTTTTGGTAACCTTTCTTTGAGCATGGTAGTTTAATAAAAAGAAAAGGATCTAGTGCTTTCCCAGCATATATAACGCATAAACTCTTCTTGGGCTTCCAGCCGGGCCCAGTTGTCGATTTTAACTGGCATTTCAATGACAGACTCTGCTATCTTCATCAGAGATGATGGTTAGGCATGTCTAATGCAGTGGCATATATACTCAACTCCCATCGTCTGACCCTCCTGATTGTTTAGTCTCAGTCCTCAACCAATCAGGCTTCTGCTGTCCCACCTTGTTGAAGATAATATTCCTGCTCTAACTAAGAGCAAGACCATCATCTTTTGAAATTCTTATTATCTAGTCTTAGGTTAATGTTAACCTAAGGTAGTTTAATAATAGCTTATGGTAGTTTGATGTTAACACCATCTGTAAAGTCTGAAGTTAACTACATAATCTCTGGATCTTCATGGCTTATTTTCCATAAGACATGGGAGCAAAATTAAGCCTATCGAGTCTGCTGTGCTGTTTCATCGAGGTTGATGTATTATCTCTCTCAACCACATTCTCTTTCCTTTTCCCTGTATCCTTTGACACCCTTACCAATCAAGAACATATCAACCTTTGCTTTAAATATACCCGCAGCCATGGCAATGAATTCCACAGATTCATGAACCTCTGGCTAAAAAAAGTCTCTTCATCTCTGTTCTAAACAGACATTCTTCTATTCTGATGCTATGCGCTTGGTCCTGGACACCCCCACTAAAGGAAACATCCTCTCTGCATCCACTCTACCTAGGCCTTTCAATAATCGATAGGTTTCAATGAGATTTTCCCTCAATGAGATTCCTATGAATAATACTTACGCACTTCAAACTGGAAGGGACATTTGAATGCCACTTGTTTTTCCAGATTTGTGAGCCGATAGGGAATATGTGAGGTAATTATAATGGACCAACTACTGAACTAAAAGCCAAAATTTAATGAGAAGTTGTAATTTAATCCAGTGATTATGGACCTTACACTGGGCACTGGTGGGTGGGGGGGGAAGCAAAAGTGCATTTTGCAGCTTGTCCTAAAAACTTATGTTTCACAAATATCTTCCAAGGAAAGAAATTTAATCCCCTTCAGGGCTGACTAATATTTGAGTCCAAGCCATTTACACTCAGTGACCACTTTATTAGATACACGTCTGTACTCATGGATACTACTGTTGCAGCCCATCCACTTCTCTGTATGTTGTAACGCATAGTTATTGGAGTTAGAAACGTAGAAAACCTGCAACAATACAGGTCCTTCGGCCCACAAAGCTATACCGAACATGTCCTTACCTTAGAAATTACCTAGGGTTACCCATCGCCCTCTATTTTTCTGAGCTCCATGTAGCTGTGAAAAAACCCTATCTTAAAAGACCCTATCATATCTGCCCTGACCACTGTCGCCGGCAGCCCATTACATGCACTCACCACTCTCTGCATAAAATAAACTTACTCTGACATCTCTTCTGTACCTACTTCCAAGCACCTTAAAACTATGCCCTCTCGTGCTAGCCACTTCAGCCCTGGGAAAAAGCCTCTGACTATCCAAATGATTAATGCCTGTCATTATGAGTTATTGTCACCTTCTTGTCAGCTTGAACCAGACTGGCTATTCTCCCTGACCCCTCATTTTCGCCCACAGAACTGCCACGCACTTGATGGTTTTTGTTTTTTGCACCATTCTCTGTAAACTCTAGAGATGCTTGTGTGTGAATGACCCAGGAGATCATCTGTTTCTGAGAAACCACCCTGTCATTGTACGGTCAAAGTCACTTGGATCACATTTCTTCCCCATTCTGATATTTGGTCTGAACGACAACTGAACCTCTTGACCATGTCTGTATGCTTTTAGGCGTTGAGTTGCTGTAATGTGATTGGCTGATTTGATTAACGAGCAGATGTACCTAATAAGTGGCCAGTGAGTGTATATTTGCTGCTTGAGCCCTCTAAGGCAGTACTTGCCTTGCTATTTTCCCTTCATCATGCCTTACTGAAAACGATAAATTCGGCATTTTACTGCAAGCTTCCACTGAGTTCCTGACTCTGCTTCTCTTTACACACATGCTTAAAGTCAAAGTCGGGGTTTATAGTCAGATACACAGGTATATGTGGGCATAAGAGCAATGAAAATCTTGCAGCAACATCACAGACGTAGCATCAGATAAGCAGCATTTTCAAAACATAAAACAAACACAAACTGTACACACATTTTCCCAAAAAGAACACATTTAGAACAAAAATAAAAAAGCCCTTTTGTAGTGCAAACTATCAAGGCAGTCACAGTGTTGCTGTATACTGAGTAGTGATTAAGGGTATGCTGGTTGGTTCAAGTATCTTATGGTCGACTGTACCTTCTGCCTGATGGTAGCTGTGAGAAAAATGGCACGGCCCAGATGTTGCTTGATTTCCTGAATTTTTCCAACATTTTCTGTGTTAGCAAGGGCAATCTCATTTTGTCGATACACAGGGGAAGTGACTGGTGTTATTGATTGTTTGAGAGACTAGACTGTAAAACTGTCTTTTGAAGTACAGTGGAATGTCATTAATATTCCATTAAGATTATCTCAGTTTTAGATCATTTACCACTTCACTTGCATTTCAGCCTGGCTAAATCTGAATTCTGACTCCTGTTTCCTTAATTTTTCAGGAGAGAATGCGCTTGAATCCTTTGTCTCCGTGAAGGAAGGGAAAGTTAAAGAGCCTTCCATACCCAAATCCCCACCCGTGGTGTTGAAGCGCAAGAGAGGATGGCCAAAAGGTGTGAAGCGGGGGACAATCAAATGGAAGAAAAAGCCAGGCCGTAAGCCAGGATTCAAGGTTGCCCGATCCAATACTGCACTTGAGAACGCTTGCACCCCAACAAACAGTGGTGCTCTGAAGCAAGGCCGTCCAAACCGCAGTGAGGAGCGGGGGAATACGGTTGTGGAACCGAAAGTAGCAGATCTGACCTTGGCATACAAAAAGGAGGATGAAGAGGAAGAAGAGGATGAGGAGGAGCTGGAGGAAGAGGTGTCGTGTGACGTGCAGAGGATGCCCCACGATTCTCACAGTCCAGCACCCAAAGTCGAGGAGCAGGAGGCTGACCATGAGAATGATGAGAAACCCGAATCTGTGGAGCAAGAGGCGCACACTGACGAAGAGCACGAGCAGGAAGAGGAAGAGGAGGAAGAGCTCAACCAGAACGATGACCATGATGCTGATGATGAAGATGAAGGACATTTGGACCCCGAAGACAAGAAAGTAGAGGAAAGTGTAAAAGAGAACATGAAAGAGGAATCTCCAATCCAAGAACGTTTTTTAGAGACAACCTCACCAGATAAAAATACTGAGTGTGAAAATGTGATGGATGCAGACTCTGAAGAAGAACAAGTAAATGACACATCGCTGGACTCTGAGATTGTGCCACCTTCAGATGAAGATCGTGTTGATGATCAAGACAATAAGGAGACATTAATCCCAGAGTTCAAGGAAGAGGAGGAGGAAGAAGAGGAGGATGAAGAGGAGGAGGAGGAGGAAGAGGAGGACATATCACATAGTGAACTTGATCTAGAAACAGTGCAGGCTGTGCAGTCTTTGACACAGGAAACAAACAGCGAGCAGGAGGGTGCCTACCAGGACTGTGCCGAGACCTTGGAAGCCTGCCAGAACCTGCAGAGTTACAACCAAGCTGAGGAAAGCCCACAGATCACCATGGTGGAGGACTGCCAGCAGTCGGGGCACAACAGCCCCATCTCTTCGGTGCAGTCCCACCCCAGCCAGTCAGTCCGCTCAGTCAACAGCCCGAGCATGCCAGCCTTGGAGAGCAGCTACACGCAGATAAGCCCCGAGCAGGGCTCCCTCTCGGCTCCCTCGATGCAGAACATGGAGACGAGCCCGATGATGGACGTGCCTTCCGTGTCCGACCACTCGCAGCAGGTGGTCGACAGTGGCTTCAGCGACCTGGGCAGCATTGAGAGCACCACGGAGAACTACGAGAACCCCAGCAGCTACGATTCCACCATGGGGGGCAGCATATGCGGGAACAACACCTCCCAGACTAGCTGCTCATACAGCGGCCTCTCCTCCTCTGGCAGCCTGACACAGAACAGCTGTGTCGTGACCCAGCAGATGACCAGCATGAACAGTAGTTGCAGCATGATGCAGCAAAACACTGTGGCCCCTCCGGCCAACTGCAACCTGAAGTCGCCCCAGAGCTGCGCCATCGAGAGGCCCCCCAGCAACAACCAGCCCCCGCCGCCCCAGCCCCAGTCCCAGCCCCAACCCCAACCTCAGCCTCAGCCCCAGCCCCAAGCCCAAGGCCAGCCCCAGCAGCAGCAGCAGCCACTGTCCCAGTGCAGCATGAGCAACAGCTTCACCACGCCCCCCATGACCCTGATGGAGATCCCCGAGTCCTCCAACGCCACCACCATGAGCCTGTATGACAGGATGGGCCAGGGGGACTTCAGCACAGGCGGCTACCCGCAGCCCTCGGCCAACTTTAGCCTGGCCCGGCTCCAGCAGCTCACCAACACCATCATGGACCATCATGCGATGCCTTATAGCCACTCGGCCGCCGTCACCTCCTACGCCACCAGCGTGTCGCTGTCGAACACGGGTTTGGCCCAGCTCGCCCCCGCGCCCCATGCCCTGGCCGCGGCGCCCCAAGCACAGGCCACCATGACCCCGCCGCCCAACCTGACCACGCCCCCCTCCATGAACCTGACTTCGCCCCTCCTGCAGTGTAACATGCCGGCATCCAACCTGGGCATCCCCCATGCGCAGCGGCTGCAGGGCCAGATGCCCGCCAAGGGCCACCTCTCCAACCGCTCCAAGTCGGCGCCCCTGCCGGCCGCCACGGCCGCACACCAGCAACAGATCTACGGCCGCAACACACCGGCGCTGGCCCAGCGCGCCATCACGGTGCAGCGGGGCATGAACATGGGCGTCAACCTGATGCCCGCCCCCGCCTACAACGTCAACTCCATGAACATGAACCCGCTGAACCCCATGGGGAGCTACCGCATGAGCCAGCCGATGATGAACAGCAGTTACCACGGCAACGCGGCCTACATGAACCAGACAGCCCAGTACCCTATGCAGATGCAGATGGGCATGATGGGGAGCCAGCCATATGGCCAGCAGCACATGCAGTCCAATTCCCATGGCAACGTAATGTACACAGGCCCCTCTCACCACAGTTACATGAACACCGGTATGTCCAAGCAATCACTAAACAGCCCGTACATGAGAAGATGAGGGGAGATTCTGCAGGCGCCATAGGAGCCACTGTTTATACTGATGACAGCCGAAATAATGGAAATTTCGAATAGAACGGTTGCTGTAGACATAGGAATTTCATGAACTGCTTAGGGCCATGTTCGGAGCACCTTGGCCTTAATTTCCCAACCCCAAGAGAGAAAAAAAAGGAAGAGAAAAGAAATTCTGCAACAGAATTCAATAAAAGAAAAAAAAATGGTTTAAGGAACCATGCACAAGAAATCTTTTAATTAAAAGAAGCCTTACTTAATGAATTGTAGAAATGAAAGACTATCTGCTTTTTATATTTTTAATTTTTTTAATCTTTCAGTTTGTGTGTGCAGTCCACATTTTTATAGAGTCCATAGATATGTGAGCCCAGAGTGAGGACTATCCATGGTCCCCATTCATTGACTTGGCACAGGGCAGGAGGCACTTATCTCATACTCTGCCTTGGTGATATTGTTGCAGGTGTGGCTGTAATTTATTGATCTCACTGTATCCCGTGCCAGTAGGTGAAACCGGATCGCTTGTGCGCTTGTGGACTTCGGACCTTAATGCTGAGGGCACCCTTTTCCCCGTTGGTATTGAGTTTGACTCTAGCGCAGCATGCAACAGGCCCAAGAGCATTTTCACGTATGTTATAACTATGTTTTAAACATTGCTTCTTGTGTCACTGCAAGCCATTTCACTCGTACGCCTTTATTTTTTTATGAGAATTGACAGTATTTGTTCTGGCACTTTCGAAGGACAGCCCAGGGTCCTGAAACATTTGAGGCTTAAAACATTTAATTTCCAATTTATTTTTCTTACGTAAATTTCTCAATCATGAGAAGCCTATTCAGATTTGTCAGACTGTGTATATTTGGTTCCCTTTTAAGAGTATTTATCAAATGCAAAAGACTGCTATGTTTGCAAGCTAAGTTAATATTTTCACTCTCCCCCTCACTTGCCCCACTCCCCTTATAATCACATGTATTTTAATTGCTTCCAAATCAAGTTTCAATTAGCTCACTAAGTGGCAAGATTAGCTCAGGAGTCACTTAACCAAGGAGAGGAGTATCTTGTCTCTTGCTTGCTACCACTTGACGCTGTTCAGGAATCCTTGGGCTTCTTCCCAGTGGAAGCAGAGAATGGGTTGTAAGAGTATATGCATCAACATGACAGAGTGAGGGAAGGTACAGAACGAAAATAAGCCCTGCCACCCCAAATCCCAGAGCTGTGGGTATCGAAAAGGAAAATCGTCATCTAGCGGAGGACACGTTGAACATGAGAAGGGAAAAGAGGTGAGCCATAGTGAATGGTACTGAACTGTCAAGTGAGATGTGCAGTCAGGTTATCACAAGCAATGGGCTGTCTGTTCTGATGCCTACCACCAGGTAACCCGTGTCAGATCAAGTGGTACGATACTGGAGGGGGAGGGGAGGGATTGGAGGTGTTGGGTTGAGGCTGGCCGTCCACGCCAGCTCAAAGACGGATGTCATCGGTGCACTTTGCAAGTCCACAGCACGCAGTCCGTTCACCAATCACACCATTCTCTCTGCCCACCGTCAGAGTAACTTCATGCGTTTAAAAAAAAATAAAGAGAATGTGACGTAAAATGTTTCCACAGTTGGTGGGCAGGAGTTTTGAAAACATGCATATTTGGCACAAGCCACATGTATGTCCTGTGACCTAATGTCACTTGATGGCTTACTTTTATTCATAGTGTGTCCCATTGTCGGAATTAATGTCCATCAAAACCACTCCACACTTCTGGGCTGGCCTTCAAGTGTGTTTGTTGGAATACTGTTGATTTGGGGTGGGGTGGGAGGGAGAAGGGAAGATGTTTTTAAAAAAGAAAAGAGAAAAAAAAACGAACCAGTTTTAGCCCAGAGCACCAGATATATTAAAGATAGACAAAGAAGAGTTTTTCTTTTTCCCCCTTTTCATTGTTTCTGGTGCTCTTGGTTTTGTTGGATCAGGCAGCTTCCTTTTTTGAAAGCTAAACTGGCTCATTTTGACTTTAGGATTATTATAGAAAATGTTTTTCTATATTAAAAATGAATTTATCCTACATAATATTGGTACTTGTCATTTTTCAATTCTGTTAAGAGGTATTTTTAGCAGCTAAACTTGGGTAATCTTAACTGAAGCTCACTGGTAGTGATTCTCAGATGCCTTTTAAACAACTCACATTTCATTCCATCTCTAGAGTTTTTCTATCTTTGTTGTAGAATATTGAAGCTATTTTAAGAAAATAAATTCTCCAGACTTATAGTGTGTGTGAATAGACCTCCTCCAGCCTCCAAGCCGCATGTAAAAAGCTGAATATTCATGTCTGTTTATATTGCTTTCATTTTTGTAGCCTTTGTAATTGTACATGGTGACTGTAAGCTAAGAGGAGGGAACAACATGGCTTGTGTATTCAGACGCCAAGCACTGGCCACACTCCCTCTTCATCTCCCTTGTATGTAATATCATTTTTCTTTCTAGCAAGTACTTTCAAAGACCTCTGTACATTTTAACATAAATAAATTATGTTGAGCCATTTTGGATGTCTGTCTTTTAAGCTGACCCAACAATATTTTCACCAAAGGTGCGACTGGAAAATCAAGTGTACTTGGAACAGTGTCGGGCGGCAATAATTTTCTTTGAATAAAAGTTTACAATTATACACTCAGTGACCATTTTATTAGATACATCTGCACATCTGCTGGTTAACTCAAATATCTAATCAGTTAATCATGTGGCAGCAGCAAATGCATAAAAGCATGCAGGCACGACCAAGAAGTTCATTTGCTGTTTGCACCAACCAACAGAATGGGGAAGAAATGTGATATAAGTGGCTTTGTCTGTGAGAAGATCACTGGTGCCAAACAGGGTGGTTTTAGTGTCTCAGAAACTGCTGATCTCCTGGGATTTTCATGCACAACAGACTCTAGAACACGGGTTCCCAACTTTTTTTGTGCTATATACCCCTATCAATAACCAAAGGGTCTGTTGTGAACCCCTGCTGTAGAATTTACAAAGAATAGTACAAAAAACATCCAGTGAGAGGCAGTTCTGTGGGTCAAAATGCCTTGTTAACGTGAGAAGTCAGAGGAGAGAGGCCAGATTGGTTCAAGGTGACAGAATCTGAAATAACCATGCATAACAACATTGGCATGTAGAAGAGCATCTCTGAACACGCAACATGTTGGACCTTGAAGCGGATGGGCTACTGCAGCAGAAAACTGCACTGGGTTCCATTCCCCTGCTGAATAAAGTGGACACTGAGTGTACATTTGTACTTTTATCCTCTCCTATAAAAGCATTAAGTGCAACACAGTTTTAGTTTGGTTGAATGAAAGAGCAGCCACTGCCAAATATCTTGGTGTTAATCCACCTGTCCTCCACATGATCAATTTATTGTGTTGCATCCACCACTGCCTAATTTTGCTCTGTCTGAGTCCAATGAACCATTAGATCTGTTTATGTTTTGCTCGTACGTACAGTCAGCAATGTTCCATATTACAGCACACTCAAGGGACCAAGCGGTTTGCTAAAGGCAGTGTGGTTTTCGGTATTAATTAATTCCACAGTTAATGTTCACTACTGGTAGCTCTGAAAATGTTTTGCTCTGTTGATGGAGTCCTCCTCCAGCTTATGAGATCTTGACCTGTGGATACGTTTACATTCAAACAAGACATAATATTATTAAATTCAAACATCCAATATACTTACATATGCTCATTCCTTCAAACAGCAGTACCTGTTTCCTCTCTTGACGTATAGTAATTCATTTTCTGTTACAATCTTTTGATATCTTTCTTCACCATATTGGATGACTTTCGTGCAGAAGTGACTCATGGACCTCTTAAAATTGGAACTGTGTTTCTCAGGGACAGCCTTTATTTGGTTGTCATTCTTTGGTCCAAAGGCTAAGTGACCAGCATCTGAGACTTCAGTATTGCCCCTCAGAACCTATCCATAAATTGTCACTGAGGCAATGGTAACGGTTGGAAGTTGGACTGGTTGCACATACTGCTTGTAATCACATCCACATTCTGCATCTCTTCTTGAAACCAAAATAAAATATCTTCCGTCTTCTATGTTATGAACAGCTCCTCTGGATATTGCCATGAACGGGCAGATCCTTCACAGTGCCATTTTCCCGCACAGTCCTCATGTTCTATGATTCCCTTAATACTCTGAAGATAATGATTTCTGTTTTGAATGACATCAATGACTGAGCCCTGTACAGCTTCAGAGTGAATTTCATAGATCTGTCACACTCCCAAGTGGAAGAAATCTTCCCTCATCTCAATCTTAAATTCCTAATTTTTTTTTAAGCAATGGATCACCTTATCTCTGGACTCCCTCTCATTTCCCTGCATCAAGCTTTGCTGAATTTTTTTTTCAGTTCCACAAGATCACTAATTCCTCCAGTGCAGGGCTGCCAAGCTGGGGTCCATAGACCCTTCAGTTAATGGTAAGGCTCCATGGCATAAAGAAGTTGGGAACCCCAGCCCTAGAGAAGACTGGCTATGTCTCCTCCAGCATTCATATGACAGACCTGATGCTCCTGGAACCAACCTGATGAATCGTCATTGCCCTGTGGTAGGTAGGTTTTATCTTTTAAGTAAGGTGACCAACAATGCATACAGTATTCTAATTGTGGACTCAGCCAAGGCTCAATGTATTTGTAATATTTACTCTTGTATTCAGGACCTCTCATAATAAAGACTTAAAATCTTCCTAATTGCTAGCTGCACCTTCATGTTGGATTTCAATGATCTACAGTGCCTATAAAAAGTTTTCACCACTCGCCCCCCCCCCCAAAGAGTTTAATTGTTTTACACCATTAAATCACAGTGGATTTAATTTGGTTTTTTTGATCAACAGAAAAAGGCTCTTTTGTGTCAAAATGAAAACAGATCTCTATAAAGTGATCTAAACTAATTACAAATAATTGATGGCATAAGGACTCACCCCCCCCCCCTTTAATATGACACACCAAATTATCACAGGTGCAGCCACTTGGTGTTAGAAATCACAAAATTAGTTAAATGGAGATCACCATGTGCAGTCAAGGTGTTTCAACTGATTGTAGTAAAAATATGCCTGTGTCTGGAAGGTGAGACAGTATCCTGGCAAAAACTACACCATGAAGACAAAGACCACTCCAAGCTTGGTGGTGGCTGCATCATGCTGTGAGCATGCTTCACTGCAACAGGCCCTGGAAGGCTTGTGAAGAAGGTAGAGGGTAAATTGAATACAGCAAAATAAAGGGAAATCCGGGAGGAAAACCTGATGCAGTCCGCAAGAGAACTACGACCTGGGAGAGGATTTGTTTTCCAGCAAGGCAATGGTCCCAAACATAATGCCAAAACTGCACAGGAATAGCTTAAAAACAAGAAAGTTAATGTTCTGGAGTAACCGAGTCAAGAGTCCAGACCTCAATCCAATTGAGAATTTGTGGCTGGACTATTCACTCTTAATCCCCATACAATTTGACAGCTTCAGTAGATTTGTAAAGAAGGATGAGGAAAAGTTGCAGTGTCCAGATGTGCAAAGACTTGAGCTATAATTGCTGCCAAAGGTGCATCTACTAAATACTGGCTTAAAGGGGGTAAATACTTGCGCGATCAATTATTTTGAGGTTTATATTTGTAATTAATTTAGATCACTTTGTAGAGATGTTTTCACTTTGACGCGAGCCTTTTTCTGTAGATCAGTGTTTAAAAAAGCCACAATCCACAGTGATTCAATGTTGTAAAACAATAAAACATGAGAACTTCAAAGGGGTGTGAATATTTTTATAGGCACTGTATATGCAAGCACACCAAGAAAATCAACATTACCCAGTTTCTCACCATTTTCCTCTATCACTCTGTTTTCCCACTCTATCCACTGAAGATGGTTTCCTCACACTTCCCCACATTCCATTCCATTTGATCTGTTCTTGCTAACTGATGCCCGCTGTCCATTCTGGCAATGCCACTCACAATGTATAACCATTTCAGCATAGTTTGGGAAACATGCCTTCAACTAGAATTTTTCAGTCATAATTCAAGTACAGAAATCTTTGTGCCCCTGTAGGAGAATAGACTTGCATTGTGCACGTATGTTAAGTGGACCAGGACAAGCTGCTAGAAGTGGAAGGTATCCCCAAGGCCAAAGGATAGTTGCCATATTGCAGTCAGTCACCTTCCATCTGCTGGGGTTTGGAATGTAAGAGCAGGCATGAGATAACTCACCCTTTTGGCATCTGCGATTTACTGGATTCCAAAAACTCATTGTCATTCCTCAATTATACTTTTTTTACTTCTGCACAAGGAGAACTGCATGGCCCCTGTCACCACACTGTTCTTAAGTCTGAATAGAAAAAAGCCATGTTTATACAGAATTAACTGGCAGTTATGAATATTGAACATTAGGTAAACTATATGTTCGAATTCCTTACTTGCAAGATCAATCAGTATTCACAATAGAGGTGTAAAAGTCAATAGAAACGTTTGAAGTTTGTAAAATAATTGTCTTTTAGTTGGTTTGTATTCCCTGAATTTATCTTGTCCTCAGACCACTGGTGTGCAAAGGGAAGCATTGTTCTTCAAAGCCCTTTCTTGCCTTGGTTTTCTGTGTACTATCAATAATCTATCCTCGTATGGACATAGTTAACCCTTGCCTTCTGCAACTTCCACTCTTTGAGTCCACTTGTGAGTAACTTGCTCCAGGGGGCTTTGGGGTTCTAACGTTTTTTCTGTGTGCATTCTTTGGGTTACTCTTGTTTTTCGTCGATGTCTGCAAAGAGCAAGAATTTCAGGTGGTATAATGTATACAGTTTCTCATGAAATGGAACCATTTGAACTTTTACCCTGCGTTTCTCACGAGACCCTTACCTAATACAAATCTAATCACTCTTCAGACTGGACATTGTACTTTGACCCTGCAGCTACAGCCTTGCTTTGGGGATGAAATAGCAGATTGCCACAGTGTAATAAATTTTCTGGATCTCAGTGCAAAATGAGCAGACTCTAAGAATGTGTCTCCAGTTCCTGGGAGAATCAATTGCCTGACTTCAGTTCAAATTTATTATGTCTTAAAGCTCTCTCAATGTTCAAAACTCAGTAGTTTCTAAACTGCTATGTACCACTTGGTATAAAAGGTATGGTCCTTTTAACCATTCAAGTTCTTGTGTAATTCAGGTGATTCTCTGTTGCACCTTTTCTCAGACCAATATATCGTTAACGAGATGCAGTGCCTGGAACTGAACAAGCTGCATCTGATGGAGTCTGACCATGGCTCTGTGCAACTAAAGCATAATTCCCACACAATATTAACAACTTGAATTGACAGCCAATAGCATTAGTGTTATTTATAGCAATATTAAAATTAATAATAGTCCTACTACAAATTCCATTAGGCTTTTTGAGTGTTTTGTTCTGTCATTTATAAACATTGAGACAAACTGCTGCGGAGTTCCTAGTCGATCAGTGTTAAGAAAATTTTCATTGAATCCAAATTCAATGCCTTCACAAATCCCCTCACTGAACCAGCCTCATTGCCTCTTACTAGTCCATGGAAGATCATGATACTTTTTTGTCCATTCTTCCACTTTGTTTAAGTTCTGCTGCAATCACATTGCTTCCTCAGCACTACCTACCCTTCTGCCTATTTTTGTATCATCCACAAACTTTGCCACAAAGCCATCAATTCCATTATCTAAATCACTGACAAACAATGTGAAAAGCAGCAGTCCCAATACTGACCCCTGAGGAACACCACTAGTCACTGGCAGCCAACCAGAACAGGCCCTCTTTATTCCCATTCACTGCCTCCTGCCTGTCAGCCTTTCCTCTATCCATGCCAGTGTCTTTCCTGTAACTCCATATGGCTTTATCTTGTTAGGCAGCCTCACGTGCGGCAGCTTATCAAACACCTTCTGAAAATCCAAGTAAATGACATCTACTGCCTCTCCTTTCTCTACCCTGCTTGTAACTTCCTCAAAGAACTCAGATTTGTCAGGCAAGATTTTCCTTTACAGAAACCATGCTCACTTTGACTTACATTATCATTTGTCTCCAAGCACCTCGAAACCTCATCCTTAATATAGACTTAAAAACTTCCCCATCCACTGAGATTAGACTAACTGGCCTATAATTTCCTGTCTTTTGCCTTCCTCCCTTCTAAAGAGTAAAGTTATATTTGCAATCTTCCAGTCCTCCAGGACCATGCCAGAATCAAGTGATTCTTGAAAGATCCTGACCAATACATCTATTATCTCTTCAGCAACCTCTCTCGGGACTCTGGGAAGTAGTCTATCTGAACCAGGTGATTTATCCCCCTTAACACCTTTGAGTTTGCCTAGCAAACTTTGTAATACCATTGGCACTCACTCCTACTCCCCAACACTCATGAACCTCTGGCACACTGCTAGTGTTTACCACAGTGAAGACAGATGCAAAGCACCCATTAAGTTCATCTGCAATTTCTTTGTCCCCCATTACTACCTCACCAGCATCATTTTCCAGTGATCCAGTATCAATTCTCACCTCCCTTTGACTCTATATATAACTGAAAAAAATCTTTTGGTATCCTGGTTTATATTATTGGCTAATCTGCCTTCATATTTAATCTTTTCCCTTCTTATAGCTTTTTTAGTTGCCTTTTGTTGGATTTAAAAAGCTTTCCAATTATCCAACTTCTCACTCACTTTTGCTACCTTATATGCCCTTTCCTAGGCTTTTATTCAGTCCTTAACTTCCTTTGTCAGCCACGGTTGCCCACCCCTGCCATTTGAGAACTTCTTCCTCTGTGGCACATATCTATCATGTGCCTTGTGAACTATGCCCAGCAACTTCAGCCATCTCTGCTCTGCTGTCATCTCTGCCAGTATCCTCCTCCAATCCACCTGGGCAAGCTCCTCTCTCAAGCCTTTCAGGGAGTGTTGGAAACACTCGTAATTTCTTGAGGAAAAGATATAATCTCACCTGCTATTGGCTTATTATTGTCACATGTACTGAGATAGAGTGACTAAAAGCAAGTCTTTCGTAGAGATTGTTTCAACACACAAGTATCTTGAGGTGATTAGAGGGAAAAGCAATCATAATGCCAAATATAGTGTCACAGTTTCAGCAAAAAATGCAATGGTCCAAAGTCTATGATGAGGTAGAGTGTGAGGTCAAGAGTTCATCTTTAACTTAGACAAGGTTGTGTAACATAGGATAGAAGCTACAGAGATCTTTGTGTTCAATGGGAAACCCCTAATTTTAAAATAATGACCTCTGATCCTAGAATTCTCCATATCTATCCCATCAAGATCTTATATGTCCCTGATGTTCTGAACTCTGGTGGATATATCAAGACTGTCTAAACTTTTTTCACAACTTTTATCTATTGGGTAAATCATATTTGAACTACTAATAAATTTATCTTTTCAGTGAAGTGCCTTTGTCTTTAATGTAGCAAAATGGATGTACTAAAGTGCACATAACAAACTTCTCATAAAAAGTACATTTAATAAAGTTCAGAAACTTGTGCTTCAGAACAAAGTTAAATATAATTAAGCGGGGATAGTTGAAAGCACAGAAAAGTTGATAAATTGGTTAACAGTCAAATAAGACATAGTGGGAAATTAGGCCGTTTGGCCCATTGAACTTATTCAAACATTTCATCATAGTTGATTTATTATCCCTTTCAACCCTATTCTCCTGCCTCCTCCCCATAACCTGTGAAGCCTGTCTAATCAAGAACCTATCAACCTCTGCTTTAATACACCTAATGACTTTGCCTCCACAGCCACCTGTGGCAATGAATTCCACAGATTCACTGTACAGTACTCTGTAAAGAAATTCTTCATCTCTTCTTCATGGATGTCCCTCTATTCTGAGGCTGTGCCCTTTCATCCAATACTCCCCCACTGTAGGAAACGTCCCCTCTATCTAGGCCTTTTAAAATTCATTAGTTTTCAATGAGACCCCCTTCATTTTTCTGAACTCCAGCAAGCACTCATAGATTAAACCTTTCATTCTTGGAATCATGATTGCGAACTTCCTCTGTCAATGCATCTTTTCTTAAATATGGGGCCCAAATTTGCTCACAATACTCCAAGGGCATTCTGACCTATGTCTTTTAAAGTCTTGGCATTGCATCCTTGTTTTTTTATTATTTATTTATTTATTGACATGCAGTGCCGAGAAGGCCCTTGCAGCCTTCGGTCCACACCTCTCAGCAATCCTCCAATTTAATCCTAGTCTAATCACGGAATAATTTACAATGACCAGTTAATCTACTAACCAGTATGGTTGTGGAACGTGGGAGGAAACAGAGCACCAGGAGGAAACCGACGCGGTCATGGAAGAGCAGACAAATTCCTCACAGGCAGTGATGGGAATTGAACCCTGGTCGCTGATACTGTAAAGCATTGTGCTAACCACTATGCTACTGTGCTACCCTTTTATATTCAAACCCTCTTGAGTCAATGCTAACATTGCATTTGCCTTTTATATCACCGATTCCACTTTTAGGGAATCCTACATGAGGACTCCTAAGTCCCTTTGTACTTCTGATTTTTCAATTTTCTCCCTGTTTAGAATGTAGTCTAAAACTTTATTTCTTGGACAATTGACCAGAAGAAGAGATATAAGAACACCTACAAAACATTTGCAAGTGTTTCTCCAGGATTGGTTAAAGTGTCGCCTGCAATTAAGTCATGGCCGCACCACAAAGAAATGGGCCCTACGGCTCACTATCTGCAATGCGCATCAAGCATCTATTTACATTAATCCTCTT
Source organism: Hypanus sabinus (assembly GCF_030144855.1). Lineage (NCBI taxonomy): Eukaryota > Metazoa > Chordata > Chondrichthyes > Myliobatiformes > Dasyatidae > Hypanus > Hypanus sabinus. Next base: position 14,000,013 of record NC_082706.1, read on the forward strand.
CCACTCCCAAATCCCGAAAGACTGTCCCCCACTCTAATTCTCAAACCACTCACCCATGATAGGGTCACTTGCTATTTGCAATTTATAGCAGCCAATTAATCTACCAACTTGCAAATCTCTGGCATGTAAGAGTAAACTGGAGTACCCAGAGAAAATCTGCACAATCAGATGGATTGTGCGCAAGCTCCATACCACCCTAGAGGTCAGGATCAAGCCCAACTGTTGGGGTTGCAAGACAGCATTAATCGATATATCGCTCTGCTGCCTACGTTCCTTAAAGAAAGAGGACAAGGCTTTGGAAATGATACAAAGAACCAGAGTGAATCCTGAAATGAAAGGCTTTGGTTGGAACTGGATTACAGACTCTCTAGCCCTGATACAGGTTGGCAGTCCCAACCAATCCATGCCCATATTCATGCTCGGCTGGAACCAACACTCATCTCTTTTCATTAATATTCCCTTCTGTCAGATATCCTTGTCCAGCCTCCTCTTAAATCACTACTGTTTTTATGTATGACTTGCTAGAGGTATACAAAATGATGAGCCATATACTGAGTGGATAGCCAGAGACTTTTTTGCTAACATGAAGTGTATAATTTTAAAGTGATTAGAAGAAAATATGGAGGATATCAGAGATAAGTTTTTTTTTTACACAAAGAATGGTAGGTGTGTGGAAACCTCTGCCGAGGATGCTGGAAGAGGTAGATGCATTAGTGATATTTAAGAAACTCTTGGACACATGGATAATAGAGAAATAGAGGACTATGTAGGAAGCTAAGGTTAGATTGACCTTAAGGTAGGTTGAAAGGTTGGCATGAGATCGTGGGCCAAAGGGGCTGTACTGTGCAGTAATGTCCTGTGTTACTTAATGAATCCCACATCCTTGACACACTTTGGTTAAGAAGATTTATGCTGAATTCCCTAATACATTCTTTAGTGACTCCCCTGTAGTTGACAATTTAAGATTATGCCCATGACCACAACTGGAAGCATTCTCCACACCTGCTCTTATCAAAACCTTATCACTCCCAGATGAACTCAATGCCTTTTTATGCACGTTTTGAAAGTAAGAATAAAGCTACTCCTGTGCAAATCCCTGCAGCATCTGGTGACACTGCGATCTCTCTCTCGGAGGCTGACATCAAAATGTCTTTCAAGAGGGTGAACCTTCACAAGCTATTAGGCACTCACTGGGCAAGAGCCAGTCTAGTTGGTCATAACTAGAATCAACTCCTGCCTAAGCAAGGACATGGATCTGCTGCAATATGCCTATCGCCACAATAGGTCGACAGCAGATGCAATCTCACTGGCTTGTTGCTCAGCTTTGGATCACATGGACAATGGCAATATCTACGTCAAGCTGCTGTTTATTGACTGTACCTCAGCGTCCAACACAATCATGCCTTCCATTCTAATCAACAAGCTCCAAAACCTGAGCCTCTGTACCTCCCTCTGCAACTGGATCCTTGACTTTCTCTCCTGGAGACCACCGGCTGTGCAGATCTGAAATAACATCACCTCACTGACAATCAACACTGGCACACTTCAAGGATGCATGCTGAGCCCACTGGTCTATTCTCTCTACACCCACAATTGTGTGACTAGGCACACCTTAAATGGCATTTATAAATTATGGACAATGCAATCATTGTTGAAGAACTTCAGATGGCAATAAGGAGGTGTAAAGGAGCAGGGTAGATCAGCTGGTTGAATGGTGTCACAGCAACAATATCAGTAAGACCAAGGAATTAACTGTGGACTTCAGGGAGGGGAAGTCAAGGAATATATACCAATTTTAATTGAGGGATCAGGTTCCAGGTTGTTAATATCTTCGGGATCTATCCTGGGCCCAACATATTGATACAGTTACAAGGAAAGCATTAGGGAGACTAGACCTCAAAGGGAGTTTGAGGAGAATTGGTATGTCATCAAATTTCTACAGAGTAATTGTTCGGACCATTTTAACTGGCTGCATCACCATCTAGTATGGAGGTGCCACTGTACAGGATTGGAAAAAGCTGCAAAAAGTTGTAAGCTCTGCCAGGTCCATCATGGATACTAGCCTCCCCAGCATCCAGGATACCTTGAGAAGGTGACATCTGTCATTAAGGACCTCCATCGCCCAGGACCTGCACCCTTCTCATCGATACCATCAGGGAGGAGATTCAGGATCTCATATGAAACCACAACTGTTTACTCCATTCCATAGATGCTGCCTGGACTGCTGAGTTCCTCCAGCAATTTGTGTGCATTGTTGTGAGGATATACAGGAGCCTGAAGGCACATGCTTGACGTTTGAGCAACAGCATCTCCCCTCCACCATCAGAGTTCTGAATGGGTATTGAACCCATGAACACTAACTCAGTATTTTTTCCTTTTTTTTTGCACTACTTACTGTATGTAATTTAATTTTCTTTTTTATATATATACTCATTGTAATTTATGGTTTTTATTATTGTACTGTTCCGGCCAAACAACATGACACATAACCAGTGATATTAAACCAAATTCTGACTCTGAACCTTTCAATGTCATCCCCCAGTTGTCCTTCCTCTGAAGGGAAAACTGATCCAGTCAGCTCATCTGTTCCTGATGAGAACACCCATACAGTTCTTATATCATCCTTATAAATGTTCTCTGCATTCTGTACCTTTTACAATATGGCACCCAGAACTGTACACATTTATTCAGTTCAGCTTCAGCATAACTAACTTCATCCCTCTTGTAAACCTTGGTTTGCTTTCTTCATTACCTTTCTAGTCTGTGGCATATCTTTCAATGAGGGGCATCTTTGTACTTGGATGTTTCTCTCTCAATTCTCTCATCTAGTCTTGCATCTTACAAGTAATGAGTGACCTTCCGATTCATCCTTCCAAAGTGTGCCACCTCACATCTGTGTTGAGTTTCCATGCGCTGTGTCCTGATGTTAAACTCACTCGATCTTAATTTCCTATCCCCTTTCTCAATGTGAATTTCTGCCATCCTATTGTGTGGCACCTTTTTCTAACAAAGTTTTAAATATACATAGTAATGCTCCGCTATCCTTTTAAAATGAAGGAAAGCATCACAGGTTAAGATTGCAATCCCCTGTGAGGCTGAATAGTTTATCCCCGTGCTCAGTTTTAAATGTTTTACTCCTGCTTCACCCCAATGGCAAATGTAAGACCATCGACACTACTCCTCCATTTCACCACGGCTGATCCTTTTTTCCCCTCAGCCCCAATCTCCAGCCCTCTCCCTGTATCCCTTCATGCCCTGACCAGTCAAGAACTATCAACTTCTGTCATAAATATATGTAAAAACTTGGCCTTCACAGCCACCTGTGGCAACAAACTCCACAGATTCACAACACCCTGGCTAAAGAAATTCCTCCTCATCACCATTCTGCCCATCTATTCTGAGGCAGTGCCCTCTGGTCCTCAACTCTCCTACCGTAGGAATCATCCTCTCTACAATCCACTCCATTAAGGCCTTCCAGCTTTCAATAGGTCTCAATGAGGTCTCCCCTCATTTTTCTAAATTTAGTGAATACAAGCCCAGAGCCATCAACCACTCTTCGTATGACAAGCCGTTCAATCTGGAATCAATTTCATGAACCTCCTTTGAACTCTTGAGTCAGCACATCCTTTCTAAGATAAGGGGCCCAAAACTGCTCACAATACTCCATGTGTGGCCATGCTGTCATACAGCCTCAACATTAAATCCTTGCTTTTATATTCTAGTCCTCTTGAAATGAATGCTAATATCGCATTTACCTTCCTCAACACAGACTCAAATAACCTTTAGGGAATCCTGCACAAGGGCTCCCAAGTCTCTTTGTGTTTCAGATTTTTGAATTTTCTCTCCATTTAGAAAATGGTCAACCCTTCATTTCATCTATCATAGTGCTTGATCATACACTTCCTAGACTGCATTCCATCTGCCACTTCTCTGCCCATTCTCCTAATCTATCTGTCCTTCTGTAGCCACTCTGCTTCCCAAAAACTACCTGCCCATCACCTATCTTCATATCATACACAAGCTTCGCAACAAAGCCATCTATTCTGTCATCCAAGACATTGACATATAATGTAAAAAGAAACAGTCCCTACACAGACCACTGTGGAACTCCACTAGTCACCAGCAGCCAACCAGAAAAGGCTCCCTTCATTCCCATTATTTGACACCTGCCAATCAGCCAGTGCTTTATCCATGTTAGTACCTTTCCTGTAATACCACGGACTCTTAACTTCTTAAGCAGCCTCATGTGTGGCATCTTGTCAAAGGCCTTCTGAAAACCCAAGTACACCACATCAACTGATTCTCCTTCATCTATCCTTGCTTTTTTATTTCTTCAAAGGATTCCAACAGATTTGTCAGGCAATATTATCCTTTAAGGAAACTATGCTGAACTACAACCTATATTATCACATGCCTCCATGTACCCTGAAACCACATCCTTACAATTGACTCCAACGTCTGCCCAGCCACTGAGGTCAGGCTAATTGTTCTATAATTTTCTTTCTTCTCCTCTCTCCCTTCTTGAAAAATGGAGTGACTTTTCAGTTTTCCAGTCTTACAAAGCCATTTCAGAAAATAGTAATTCTTGAAAGATCATTCCTAATGCCCCCTCAATCTCCTCAGCCACATGTATCAGAACCCTGAGATGTACACCATTGATCCAAGTGATTTTTCTACCTTTAGGCCTTTCAGTTTCCCAAGAACCTTCTCCCTCATAATGGCAACTTCACATTCTTCCGACCCCTGACACTCTGGAACTTCCACCATTCTGGTAGTGTCTTCCCACAGTGAAGCAAAATATTTATCAGTTCATCTGCCATTTCATCATTCCCCCATTACTACTTCTGCAGACAACACACACAAAATGCTGGTGGAACACAGCAGGTCAGGCAGCATCTATAAGGAGAAGCACTGTCGATGTTTCGGGCCGAGACCCTTCATCAGGACTAACTGAAAGGAAAGACAGTAAGAGATTTACTACTTCTACAGCATTGTTTTCCAGTGGTTCAATATCCACTCTCATCTCTCTTTTACACTTTGTGTATCTGAAGAAACTTTTGGTACCCTTGTTAATATTATTGGCTAGCTTACCTTCATACCCCATCTTCTCCTTCTTAATGATTTTTTTAAGTTTCCTTCTGTTGGTTTTTGAAAAGCTTCCCAATCCTCTAACTTTCCACTAATTTTTGCTCTATTGAATATCCCCTCTTTGGCTTTTATGTTGGCTTTGACTTCTCTTGTCAGCCATGGTCGTGCCATCTTGCCTTTGGAATACTTCTTCCTCTTTGGGGTGTATATGTTCTATGTTTTCTGAATTGCTTCCAGAAATTCCAGCTGTTGCTGCTCTGCCATCATCCCTACCAGTGTTCTTTTGCAATCAATTTTGGCCAGCTCTTCTCTCATGTGCCTGTAATTCCATTTACTCCTCTGTAATACTGATACATTTGACATTAGCTTCTCCTTCTAAAATTTCAGGGTGAATTGAAACGTATTATGATCACGTTCCCCTAAGGATTCTTTTACCTTAAGCTCTCCAATCAATTCCATTTCGTTGCACACCCCCAATCAAGAATAGCTGATCCCCTTGTGGGCTCAACCACAAGCTGCTTTAAAAAGCCATTTCATAGGCATTCTAGAAATTCACTCTCTTGTGATCCAGCTCCATCCTGATTTTCCCAATCTACCTGCACACTCCCATGACTATTGTAACATTGCCTTTTTAGCATGCATTTTCTATTTCCCATTGTAAGCCATAGACTATATCCTTACTACTTTTTGGGGATTTGTATACAACTCCCTTTAGGGTCTTTTTATCCTTGTGTTCCTTAGTTCTGCCCACAACAATTCAACACCTTCCGACTCTTTGTCATCTCTTCCTAATGATTTGATTTTCATTTTTACCAACAGAGCCACGCCACCCTCTCTGTCTATCTGCCATTCCTTTCTATACAATGTGTATCCATGGACATTAAGCTCCCAGCTATAATCTTCTTTCAGCCATGATTGAGCAATGCCTACAATGTCATGCATGCCAATCTGCGACTGTGTTGCAAGTTCATCTACCTCATTCTGTATACTGTGCACATTCAAATATAACACTCTCAGTCCTGAATTCACCTTTTTTGACTTTGTCTTTCACACTGCATCTCATCCTGTTGACTGCAACTTTGCTCTACCATCATCTGCTCCTCTAGGAGTCCACTACATATTGCCTTTGTTTGTAAGCAAATTACCTCATCTTCAATGCTATCATTCCAGTTCCCATACCCCTCCACCTCCCCCACCCCCGCCAAATTAATTCAAAATCTCCCAAACAACTCTAGCAAACTTGCCCACAACTTCCTCGGGCTCAGGTGTAATCCATCCCTTTTGTGCAGGTCACACCTTCCCCAGAAGAGATCCCAATGATCCATAAATCCAAACTCGTGCTCCCTGCACCAGTTCCTCAGCCATGCATTCACCTGCCAAGTTATCCTAATCTTACCCTCTCTGGCACGCGGCACAGGCAGCAATCCAGAAATTACTACCCTGGAGGTCCTGTTTTTCAGCCTTCTACCTAGCTCCCTAAAATCTCTCATAAGGTTCTTTTCACCTTGGCTACCTATCTCATTGGTGCTAATATGCACCAAGACTTCTAGCTGCTCACCCTTACACTGTACAAATCCCCGGTTGATACCATAGCAATTACTGGCAATATTGTCCTCACTACCACGAATGATCCTACTTCCATCTCAACCTTTGTAGAATATTTTAGTGTTGTAATTTAATGTCATTGTTCCTCATTGTCTTTTTCTTCTACTTTCTCTCTTCTTATCATAAACTTCTCTGTTACTTACTGAATATCTGATTTCATTTTCCTCAGTTGCTCTCTTCAAACTTATTCTTCCTGGAACTTCATTTTGACCTTTAAGCAGTATATAACTTCCTACACTGAAAGTCAAATTCGAAGTAAATTTATTACTCGAGTACATATATGTCACCATATGTTACTCTGAGATTCATTTTCTTGCAGGCATTCAGAGTGGACACAAATAAACGATAGAATCCATGAAAAACTACACACAAAGATGGACCAATACCTAATGTGCAAAAGAAGGCAAATAGCAAATACAAGGAAAGCAAATAACAATAACAATTGTAATGTTCTGGTTAAGATCTCTACTGCTATGCTGTAGGTATTTCATTTTAGAAGTTTTCTGCAAAAGCAGTGTGTCAAAATGCTGTGGATTTGGCTAAAGGTAGTGAGCCCTGTTGTTCAACTTAGGAACGTTGAATCAGAATGGTGGGGTCTGGAGAGGGTTCGGGAGAGCGGGGTGGAGAGAGTTTTGTGACTGGCAGCAGTCTGGTTTTGGGGCCTTTTGGTGGGAGCTGCAGAGCAGGAAAGAAGGGAAGATGCCACAGAGTGCCATGGGAAGGAAAGCCCCTGTTGCAAGAAGTGCTCTGTGCAGATGAATGGCTTCAAGGAGGAGGGTAAATACACCTGGGAAAGAGCCTGTTTGTTCAAGATGGACCTTGAGGGATGTTCAGACTGTGACGAGAGTGCCATGGGAAGGAAAGCCCCTGTTGCAAGAAGTGCTCTGTGCAGATGAATGGCTTCAAGGAGGAGGGTAAATACACCTGGGAAAGAGCCCGTTTGTTCAAGATGGACCTTGAGGGATGTTCAGACTGTGACGGGTGCTTTCACGCAGACTGTGAGTAGCAGTTATATCCAGCTTTGGACCAGACAAGCTCCAACAGTCGTGTGCACACTTAGATTGGTTTAACAGTAACAAATCCTTTTATTTTTTCTTCTTTCTTTTCTTTTAATAACTGTTCGATTAAGCTGAAATTAATAAACACACTTTCTTTATAATTTTATGCAGTGCATGATCTGTTATTTCTTGCCGACCGATAATTCTGTATGGGCAATATTTACACAGTATTCCCTCAAATTGAGCTTTCTTTAATTGGAACATCATGATGTTCCTGTTTGATTAAACCCCTAAATCACACAACCCTAGATATAAATTGTTTATGAGAGCTGGCCTTCTCGCTGCTGGGCCAGCTAATGAGCCGAATTTGTATGTAAGCCTGGTGAGAGGGTTACCCAATAAATAAATAATATTGAGAATGTGAGTTGTAGAGCCCTTGAAAGTGAGGCCATAGGTTGTGGAATCAGTTCAGTGTTGAGGTGAGTGAAGCCATCCACACCGGTTCAGGAGCCTGATTGTTGAGGGGTAATAACTGTTCCTGAACCTGGCAACGTGGGATAAAGCTCTTGTACCACCTCCTCGACGACAGGAGTGAGAAGGGAACGTGGCCTTGTTGGTGCGAGTCCTTGTGATGGATACTGCTTTCTTGGGGTAGTGCTCTTTGTAGGTATGTTCAATGGTGGGGAGGATTTTTGCCATGACAGACCGGGCTGTATCCATTACTCTTTGTAGGCTCTTTCATTCATGAACTTTGTGTTTCCATATCAGACCATGGATGCACACCTATAGAAATTTTTCAAAGTTTCAGATGACATGCCAAAGCTACACAAACATTTAAGAAATGGGAGGCACCACTTTGCTTTCTTCATAATTGCCCTCACGTGCTAGACCGAGGACAGATCCTCTAAAATAATAGCAGCATTTTCAGTATTACCTATCAGTATTCCACATTGTTTGCCAGCGTTATTGTCTGCTTTTTTCCGTCAAGTTCTATCTTCAATCGCTCAAAATCTGTTTCTCTCCCATTTATTAATCCGGTTCTCTTCATAGAAACAGATTACCTCTATGCTGCAGACATTTGGGTAAAGGGAATTCACCCTTACAGAATTCATTCAATTCAGGTTCTGTCAACAAATTTCTTGCCATTTAAGTCAGTGATAAATCTGATTCTGACTAATTTGTAAGTTCACATATGAAATAAAATTTGCTTTCCTGGAATTTATGTGGTGGGGGGGAAGTAAATAAATTAACACAATATTCATATTTGAGAAACTAATTTCTTGATGTAGGCGTAGGTGCTGTAGGTGTACATTCTGGAAAACCACGAAATGGACTGTTTCCCAGGAATGCAACCACCACCCCCATCCATCCTAAATTAAACACCTGAAATCCTTTCCAGGTATTTGTCCTTTCAACAAAGGGGTTGCTTTCGTTAAGAGAGAATTCATAAATCAAGAATGTTTCCTGTTAGTTTCAATATTAAAATCTCTGGTTTCACTCTAGATCAAAGGAAGCCCAAACACGCATTTATGTATGTATTTGAAATCACCAGGGACCATTTCATTAACAATTACACCTCAGAAGAAGATGATATAAGCAGGCAGTGTATTCTTTCAGTGTTCTCACCAGGTGAGTCAAACAAGAACCTGAGAGGATTTGGTCTAGTGGGAGATCTTGTGGGGTCATGAGGGGATTACAGCTACAAACCTGGGGCTTACCTACTTACATCGTCAAGGTGAAAGCTTTGTAGTCAGAGGGTCATAAGATTTTAGAATTCTTAGTGTCCACTGAATCGGGATAAGAAAAGTGTCGTCGGAAATTTGGACATCTATTTTTCATCTGACAGAATTCCCCACAGGCATCTTTTGTCAAGCAGTCATATTTAATGTTGTGCTCCATGTTGGGGTTGTTATGTTTGAAAATTGCCATTGCTTTCCCATGTCTCAATGTCTCAGATACCACTTTCTCTCAGGATCTCAGTGACCTCCCCTCCCCCCACTCCGGGAAAATCTCTGGCTATCCAGACGATCTATGCCTCTTATCATCTTGTACACCACTATTAGATCACTTCTCATCCTTTGCTTCAAAGAGAAAAACCCGAGCTTGCTCTGCCTATCCTATTTATGTGACTTCTTGAGGTTATGAGTTTTACATCTTCCTCGTGTAATCTCTTTGCTGTAAGATTCTAGCAGCCCAATGCCTTGCACGAGGCATGAAATCCAGCCTCATATTTGCTAAATTCACAGTGGCTTTCTGTGGACTATTACTGCAAGCTCAATAGTGGTTTTGGTGACACAGCTGTGCTTGTAAACTCTATTCTGGTAGTAAATTAAACTAAACCAATCAGGCCTTGTTATTATTACAGGTAATGGGTGCTAGATTTCATTTCCCTTTCTCTGACTTCAAAAATTAAAATAGATATGTAAATGGGAGCTCGTTCCCTTAAAGTTAATAGTATTAAAACAAACATTCATAAATTGAGCATCCATAAATTTAGGGATACCTGTTTTATCATCCTGAAATATATTAAGGTCACTGTTACCTAGATGTTCCTCCACATACTTTATCGATTCTGACTCATTCTCCATTGCCAGATCATTGGGCTTTTTACATATTACATTAGAAAGAAGTCGCACATATACCTTGTCACTTTAAATTGATATTGAGATTATTATCCCTTTGATTTGACAAATGTATTTCTTTCTCCACCTTTTCTTCATTTAGGTGTTCTCTCGGCCATGTCCGTTACTGTGATGCATTATTTTATTTTATTGTAGTTTAACGTTCGAAGTTCAAAGTAAATTTTATTATCAAAGTATGTATGCGTCATCATATAGAACCCTGAGATTCGTTTTCTTATGGGCATACTCAACAAGAATAGTAACTTTTAAAGAATCAGTCAGTGACTGCCAAGCTAGGGCTTTCAAACAGGGTGCAGAAGCCAACAAACTGTGCAAATGCAAAGAAGAAGAATAAATGAGCAATAACTATTTAGAACATGAGATGAAGAATCCTTGAGAGTGAGTCCATGGGTTGTGGGAACATTTCAATGATGGGGCAAATGAAGTTGGGTAAATTTATCCCTTTGTTCAAGAACCCGATGGTTGAGGGGTAGTAACTGTTCCTGGACCTGCTGGTGTGAGTCCCGTGGCTCTTGTACCTTCTTCCTGATGGCAGTGGTGAGAAGACAGCATGTCCTGTGTAGTGGGGGTCCCAGATGATGGATGCTGCTTTCCTGCGACAGTGTTTCATGTGGATGTGCTCAGTGGTTGGGAGGACTTTACCCATGATGGACTGGGCCATTTCCACTACTTTTTGTAGAATTTTCTACAAATGCAGCCAGTTAATGCACCCCCCACTACGCACCTATAGAAGTTGGTCAAAGTTTTAGATGTCATGCCGAAACTCCACAAACCTCTAAGGAAGTAGAGGCACTGCTGTGCTTTGGAGATAGCTGATGGTTGTAGGAAAGCAGCTGTTTCTGAAGCTAATGTTCAGGATTTCAGGCTTCTGTCTGCCCTGCCTGACGGAGGGAGCAGGAAGAAGGCAGAGAGAAGATGGTGGGGATCTTTAATGATTTTTTGAATCTGTATCAAAATTCTGATTAGAAATCTGTTCTAATTATCTAATTCTGATTAAAGATCTAACTACAAAATTAACTAAGAATTGTACTAATATAAAATATACTAATATAGAATTGTACTAAATCATCTGAGGACTATACTTCCAGCTGTGTTGGTCATTGACACAAACAACACATTTCATTATGTTTCAAAATGTCGACATACATGTGACAAATAAAGCAAAATTTTAATCTTTAGTGCCTTCTAAACCAGGAAGCATCTTGGTAAACCTCTTCTATGCCCTCTCCAAAGCTTTTACATCCTTCCTGAAACGGGATGATCAGAAAAACTCCCAAGTTATTTTATCCATATTAGTAATAAGAAGTTTACGTAGGAGCGTGCCTTCTACTGGAGTGCTGTTAAAGCAATGAGCATCTCAGAGTGGGAGTTTGGTCTCATGAAACTAATTGGGGAGCATTTTGTTTAACATATAGTCCCTGACACTAGACTTACTTCAAAGATGCTGATAAAAGTCTGCTGAGGAAGATGCCAGCATATGTTTGTCAATGTTTATCACCACTTCACAAAGCATAATTTCTCATCAATAAACTATTAATGCTCCAGGAAGAGACTGGAATGAAAGACATCTTCTAAAGCAAGGTTGTGATGAAAATTTAATTTGCAAATATGCGGAGACTAATGGCAGAAGTATTTCAGTGCAGGAAACCATTGATTTGTGAACCTTTGCAGTTAACTCGGAGACATGAAAGCAAAAGTAACTTCAACTGAAGCAAAATAAAAAGGAATTGATTTAATAAATTATTCCATGCCCCACCTCTGCCCTGGTCAATGTGAGTTCTCAAGCAATCTCAACGATGTGCAACAGTGTTTGTGAAGTCTCTCCATATTTAAAGATTAAAGATAAAATTAGATTTATTTGCCATGTATACATTGAAGCGTAAGAAATTCGGTGATAAGTGTCATTTGAATATTTGTCTGCTAACTGACGTAGTAGGTTAATTGTAAATTGCCATGTGATCAGGCTAGTGTTAAATAGGCACTTTGTAGGGTGGAGGTGCTCAAAGATCTGGAGAAGCCCATTCCATGCTGTATCTCTAAATAAAAATAAAATAAATAAATGTATCACGCCCACAACTCACTAACCTATTTACTGATTTGGAATGTGGGAGGAAATCCACGTAGTCACAGAGAGAACATACATACTCCTTACAGACAGCAGTGGGTATTGAACCCTGGTTGCTGGTACTGTAAAGCATTACGCTAGTCGCTATGCTACCATGTCCATGGGGAATTTGGCATAAATTGTGTCTATTTCTTGCTGCAGGCCCCTGACTTGCTCCCATTGTCCTTTAGATTTCTGAAAGTGGTCCAATTTGTAGATCTGTATTCTGTTCCAAGTATCCCTGATTTATAGTCACACAAACAAGGAATTTTGTTTCACCCCGGCGAATGTGACTACCAAGTAATCTGAGCCTTGGTGTGGACTTGGCTGTGACAGAGTGATTGACATCGCAAGCCACATTCAGCTCCTCCAGGGTAAAAGCAGCCAAGTTGAAGGGACAACTTGAAAAGAGGTTTGTGTGTGTCACTGGAAGAGCTGAACTTTGACAAAGGATCGATCAAATGAGATGAATACAAATGGACAGGGAGATGGAATGCCATTTTACTGATTTACCTCCCTTTCAGCTTAACAGCAGCACAACAGGAGACAAATGTAACAAATGCCCACAACTTCAATGCCATCTGTACAGATATGAACATGGTTGCATAAGGTTTAGATCTGTAATGTCAAAACCACAAGAGGACTAGTGTTAGAATAACACAGCACTACAACACTGAAACCTGTCACTCGGCCCATCTAATCTATGCTGACCTGTTATACTGCCTCGTCCCATGGAGCCACACCTTGGCCATAGCTCTCCATCCATGCACTTTATTCAAACTTCTCTTAAATGTTACAGTTGAACCCCTGCAATCACCGTTGCAGTTGCTGGCTCGTTATGTTTCACACTTAACCCAAGATCTCTAGTTGTGATCTCACCCAAACTCATTGGAAAATCCTGCTTGCATTTACCCTGTCTATACCCTCATAACTTGTGTGCGTGCACACCCTTAACTCCTGGTGGAGTCGTCGGGGCGCCGTCATGACAAGCTTTTTGCACTGATCTTTTTGGGGATTGCTCCTCGTACGGTGTGTCCCAGGCATCTGAAACCTGACGGAGCCCATCCCCCGCTAGGTTTTTTTTAACGAGGTCGAGTTGCTAGCTCGACACTCAACCCAGGCACGGATGGAGAGCGTGTAAAGGAGGTGGCTGGATTCGAACTGGACTCTTGCCCTGAAGTCCAGCGCTGATGCCATTATGCCACCAGTGTAATTTGTGTACCTCTGTCAAATCTTGCTTTATTATCGTATGCTCCTGGTGATAAAGTCCTAATCCATTCAACCTTTCCCTACAACTCAGGTGCTCAAATCCCAGAAACATTCTTGTAAATTTTCTCTGTATTCTTTCAAACTTATGCAATATTGATAAGGAAGAAAATCTGTGGAATTTTCTGCAGCAACAAACAATCTGCCCAGTGGGTTCTCCAGCAGACTGCGGCTTTGGATTCCTGCATCTCCCTGAAGCTTTCTACGTCAGAAGATAGTGGAGGCAAGGTCATGGGCCAGAGCTAAAGCCAATTGAGGGCAGTGTGAACGAGCCCAGAAGAGGTTATGATGAATGGTAGGACAGGTCTGAGAGGCCGAGTCGTCTACTCCTCCCTCTATCTTGCATTCTGAGAGAGTAGAGTAGAGTTGAGGACTGGCAGGCAGAAATGGAAAGGCAGCTTGTAAAGCAACGATGGTTTGAATACGGTGTGGTTTCACTCCCACAGAGGAAAAGAGAGATCAGCCAAGAGCACGAGTCCTCAAATGATCGAAGAGAAACCAGAATAATACAAAAGGCAATGGTGGGCAGTTGTAACTGAAGGAAATCTCAGCAAGTCTTCAGGAATAAAGAAAGTGACAGTATGAGAAATTATCTGTGTTAGTGACAAGATAAGATTTGTCTCCAATCCCTAATTGTCCTGGTGAGCCACTAGTCAGAACCACTGCAGTCATTGCTGTGACTGTGATTGAAGTTACAGGCAGACACTAAGGTCCTCATTCAGCGCAAAAAGCAGGCATCATTGGAGACACTCTCCGTAGAGGCCAATATTAAATAACATCTTTATATGCTAAAGATCAAAGGTAATGGCAGGACAATTCTATATTGTATCTACAATGCTTCCTTTGAGTTACATATAATTCTCAAATACCTGGATCTTCAAACCAACACTCCAACATCCAAAATGAATGTTAATCACCACTGACTGACAGGGTTCCTCTTGACTTCACCTACCACCCTACCAGGTTCCACGTCCAGCACCTAATTCTCCATAACATCTGCCATCTCCAACGGGGTCCCACCACCAAGCACATCGTTCTCCCCCCCACCCCTCCACTTGCTGCTTTGCCCCCATGTGACTTCCTTGTCCTTTCATCCCTTCCCTCCTGGTATTTATCCTTGCAAGCAGAAAAAGTTCAACACCTACCCCCCACAACTCCCTTCAGGGCCCCAAACAGTCCTTCCAGGTGAGGCAACACCTCACCTGTGAGTCTGTTGGGCTCATCTACTGTATTCAAGGCCCCTGCTGTGGCCTGTGGCATGTCGCTGTAGAATGGGAGACCGGCTCACCGAGCACCTGCATTCCGTCCACCTGGAAAAGTGGGATCTCCCGATGGCCACCCATTTCAATTCTACTGCCCATTCCCATTCCAACATGTCAGTCCATGGCCTCCTCTACTCCCGCAATGAGGCCACTCTCAAGTTGGAGGAGCAGCACCTTATATTCTGTCTGGGAAGCCTCTGACCCAATAGCATAAACATCAATTTCTCAAACTTCCAGTAATTGTCACCCCCCCCCCTTCACCATTCCCCATTCCCCTCACCCACTTTACTTACTTATCCACCCATCACCTCCCTCTAACATTCCTCCCCTTCCCTTTCTTCAATGGTCTTTCACCCATCAGAGTTCCCCTGCTCCAGCTGTCTATCTCTTTCACCAATCAACTACTCAGCTCTTTACTTCAACCCCTCCCCCTTTTCAGTTTTGCCTATCACCTACCACCCTGTACTTCTTCCTCCCCTCCCCCAACCTTCTTACTCCAACCTCATTTTTTTCTCCAGTCCTGATGAAGAGTATTGGTCTGTAACATCGACTGTTTACTCTTTTCCATAGATGCTGCCTGGTCTGCTGAGTACCTCCAACATTTTGTGTGTGTTACTAGAAACTACTCACCCTTCCCATTGCTGATTCCTTGATGAGGTCTAATGTGTGTTCTCCCCATTTCCTCTTCCTGAATTCCAGGCGATTGCTGAGGCTCTGGCGATAACCTTTGCATCATCATAGGGGATGGGAGGAGTATCAGAGGATTGGAAGTTTGCCAATGTTGTTTCCTTGTTTAATAAAGGGAGGAGAGATAACTCAGGAAATTACAGATCAGCCAGTCTTACTTCAGTAGTGGGTAAGTTGTTGGAGAAGATCTTGAGAGGCAAGATTTATGAGTATTTGGAGAGAGAAAATCTGAGTAGGGATAATCAGCATGGCTTTGTCAAGAGCAGGTCATGCCTTACAAGTCTGATTGAATTCTTTGAGGATGTAACAAAACACATTGATGATAAAGCCAAGGGTGTAATACATGTGGATTTCAGTAAGACATTTGATAAGGTTCCTCATGCAAGGCTCATTCAAAAAGAAAGGAGGCATGGGATCCAAGGATCCAGAATTGGTTTGCCCAGAGAAGGCAAAGAGTGGTTGTAGATGGTTCATATTCTGCTTGGATGCTGGTGACCAGTGGTCACCCCTCCTCTTTGTGATTTTTATAAATGACCTAGATGAGGAAGTAGAAGGATGGGTTAGTAAGTTTGCTGATGACACAAAGGTTGGCGGTATTGTGGATAATCCGGAGGTTTGTCAGAGGTTACAGCGGGACATCGATAAGATGCAGAACAGGGCTGAGAAGTGGCAGATGGAGTTCAACCCAGATATGTGAGAAGCAGTTTATTTTGGTAGGTCAGATTGGAAGACAGAATATAATATTGTGGTGAACTACATATATCCGTCTGGACAGGCCCCCTGCTGACTGCTCCTGTGGCTCCTTCCACAGACCCCTGTATAAAGGCGATTGAGGCCTGAGCCCGGCCCTCAGTCTCCAGGATGTAGTATGGTGGTCAACTACTGCTTGTTCTTTCTTCTAGTCAATAAAAGGTGATATCTCGACTTCACGTCTCAGAGAGAGTTATTGATGGTGCATCAATTTTATTGACTGGAAATTTTAAAACATGGAAAGCGTTTTACGTCTGGAAAGATTGGATTTGGACTCCCAAGACCCTGAAGCAGCTCTTGCCTTTGAACTCTGGCCTGCATGCTTCCAATCATACTTGGAGGAGGTTCGTGCGACTGAACCCGCTGTTATGCACCGAATTCTCCTCTCGAGGGTCACCCCGAAAGTGGACTCACTTATCAGAGGCCTGCCGACCTACGAAGGGGCACTGGACGCCCTCAAAAGACAGAACCTGCGGCCGGTGAACACCGTCTACGCAAGACATCACTTAGCTACGCGATGACAGCGGCCTGGAGATTCGAGCGCCGAGTTTCTCCGAGCCCTACAGACACTCGTGCGGACTTGCGATTGCAAAACACTCACGGCAGAACAACATGCGGAGCTCCTCCTTTGTAACAGGAATCAGGTCAGTGTATGTGCACCAGCAGCTGCTGGAAAATGCCGATCTTACCTTACGCTCGGCGATCGAGATGGCCGACATGATGGAGGCTGCTCTGCACAACACTGACGCTGTCCAGCCGCGCGATTCCCTACCAGTTCCGTGGACACCTCAGACCCCTCCGCCGCCACGAACGAATTCGCCAACGCCACTGCCAGTCGCGATTCCACGAACTCCCCGAACCCGACCACAGCTGCTGCCAGTTGCAAGCCTGCGCAGTGTTACTTCTGCGGACTCGAAAAGCACCCTCGAAAACGCTGCCCGGCCCGAGAAGCGACCTGCTCCAGCTGCGGGAAGAAGGGCCATTTCGCCAAGGTCTGTAAGTCTAAACCACGAGCGGGGTCGGGCAGCGCTGCGTGTGAGGCATGGGGGCCGCCATCTTGCCTGCCCACCTCGTGCGAGGCATGGGGGCCGCCATCTTACGTGCCCGGATGGGGGAGGCCATCTTTGTCGGTGCCAACATGCCCCGCCCCCTACCCACCGGTGCTTACCGGGCACCAAGACGGCAGTTCAACTCTGGCCACTGTAACCCTCGACCAAAGCGCCCCACACCAGCTTGCAAGGTCAATGATGGACATCCTGGTGGAGGGACACAGGACTAGCTGCCTGTTTGACACGGGCAACACTGAGAGTTTTATTAACCTGGACACAGTGCAACGCTGCGGACTCGTGGCACGGCCGGTAAGCCAGAGGGTCACCTTGGCTTCTGGGTCGTATTCCATAGACATCCAGGTGGGTTGTGTGGCGACATTGGTGGTGCAGGGCACAGAATATTGGAACTTTGCGCTACTGGTCATGCCTCAACTGTGCGCGCCTGTGCTATTGGGGCTGGACTTCCAGAGCCACCTCGAAAGTGTGACTATGGCATATGATGGGCCCCTCCCACCACTCACTGTCAGGAATCCTTAGTTTTGTGGGACCTCGCCTTATACCCCGCTACTGACCACACACACACACCGAACCACACATCCCACCCAGCACCATGCCGATAGCTGCGCTACTGACACCACCTGCAGTCTCTCCACCCTCAAGATCCCTCCCCCACTGCTGTTCGCCAACCTGACCCCCGACTGTAAACCTGCGGCAACTAAAAGCAGGAGGTTCAGTGCGGGGGACAGGGCCTTCATTCAGTCGGAGGTGCAGCGGCTGCTCAGGGAGGGGATCATTAAGCCAAGCACAAGTCCTTGGAGGGCCCAGGTGGTTGTTGTTTGGACTGGGCAGAAAAATAGGAGGGTCGTGGACTATAGCCAGACCATCAATAGGTTCACGCAGCTTGACGCGTACCCCCTACCCCGCATCGCGGATATGGTCAACCAGATAGCTCAGTACAAGGTGTACTCGACAATAGATCTGAAATCCGCTTATCACCAGCTCCCCATCCGCCCAGAGGATCGCCTCTACACCGCCTTCGAGGCGGGCGGCAGGCTCTATCACTTCCTGTGCATCCCATTCGGTGTCACAAATGGTGTCTCTGTCTTCCAGAGGGGAATGGACCGGATGGTGGACCAGTGCCAACTGAAGGCCACATTTCCCTATCTGGATAACATCACCATCTGTGGTCACGACTGGCCGGAGCACAACGCCAACTTCCAACGATTTTTCCAAGTGGCCAAAACCCTGAACCTTACTTATAACAGGGACAAATGTGTGTTCGGAACCACCCGACTCGCTATCCTTGGGTATGTCATGGAAAACGGGGTCATTGACCCTGATCCCGACCGTATGCGCCCCCTGTTAGAACTCCCTCTTCCCACCACCCTCAAAGCCCTCAGACAGTGCCTGGGCTTCTTTTCCTATTACGCCCAATGGGTCCCCCATTATGCAGACAAGGCCCGCCCCCTGGTCAAGTCTACCACATTTCCTCTCTCTGCCGAGGCCTGCGCGGCCTTCAGCTGCATTAAAGGGGACATTGCCAAAGCAACGATGCATGCGGTGGACGAGACCATTCCCTTCCAAGTAGAGAGTGACGCCTCCGATTTCGCGCTTGCTGCTACCCTCGATCAGGCAGGCAGGCCAGTAGCATTCTTTTCTCGTACCCTTCAAGGCTCTGAAATTCGGCACTCCGCGGTGGAGGAAGAAGCCCAGGCCATAGTGGAAGCTATTAGGCACTGGAGGCACTATCTCGCCGGCAAAAGGTTCTCCTTGCTGACCGACCAGCGCTCAGTTGTGTTCATGTTCAGCAACCAACAGCAGGGCAAAATCAAAAATGATAAAATTTTGCGGTGGAGAATAGAACTCTCCACCTACAACTATGATATCCTGTACCGGCCTGGAAGGCTCAATGAGCCCCCTGATGCCCTATCCCGGGGAGCGTGTGCCAGCGCACAGCTCGACCAGCTATACACCCTCCATGCACATCTTTGCCATCCGGGGGTCACCTGATTTTACCATTTCGTGAAAGCCCAGAAACTCCCTTGAGAAAATCAGGACGATGACCAGGGACTGCCAAGTCTGCACTGAGTGCAAACCGCAATTCTACTGTCCTGAAAAGGCGCAACTTATCAAGGCTACCCACCCCTTTGAGCGACTGAGTGTTGACTTTAAGGGCCCCCTTCCCTCCACCGATCGCAATGTCTACTTTCTCAATATTATCGACGAGTACTCACGGTTCCCCTTTGCCATCCCCTGCCCCGACACCACTACCACGTCTGTCATAAAAGCCCTGCGCCAGCTCTTCACTCTGTTCGGATATCTCTGCTATATCCACAGTGATAGAGGGTCCTCCTTTATGAGTGATGAGCTGCGTCAGTACCTGTTGGCTAGGGGCATTGCTACTAGTCGGACCACGAGTTATAATCCCCGGGGTAATGGACAGGTGGAGAGGGAAAATGCCACAGTGTGGAAGGCCACACTTTTAGCCCTTAAGTCAAAAGGGTTGCCGGTCTCTCGATGGCAGGAGGTCCTCCCTGAGGCACTCCACTCTATCCGCTCCCTGTTATGTATGTCCACCAATGCCACCCCTCAAGAGCGCCTATTCTCTTTTCCCAGGAAGTCTGCCACTGGGACCACCCTACCGGTTTGGCCGATGTTCCCAGGGCTAGTGCTGCTCCGGAAACATGTGAGGAGCAATAAATACTCCCCGCTGGTTGAGAGGGTTCACCTACTACATGCGAACCCCCAGTATGCTTACGTGGTCTTACCTGATGGGTGGGAGGACACGGTCTCCGCCCGCGACCTGGCGCCCACAGGAGCAGCAGACCACTACCCCGAACACTCCACGGTAACTATGAACTCTGTACCCGAGGTGACACCACGCACACCAAGCCCTACACAGACTCCTCACGACACTCCTATACCAGGCGTCTCGTACCCGCATATACCAGGTGCCTCGCACACGCATGAAGGATCACCGACACCTAGTGTGCTGACACCTCAAGTCAGGCCAGAACCGGCACAACCACCGTCTCTGGTGCAAGCACCACCGGCACCTGTGCAATCACAGCCGGAGCTACGTAGATCGCAGTGACTGATTCGACCACCTGATAGACTTAACCTGTAAATATACTTGTAAGAAACTGGGGACTCTCTTTTAAAACAAGGGGGGGGGGTGAATGTGGTGAACTACATATACCTGTCTGGACACACCCCCTGCTGACTGCTCCTGTGGCTCCTCCCACAGACCCCAGTATAAAGGCGA
Organism: Hypanus sabinus; assembly: GCF_030144855.1. NCBI lineage: Eukaryota > Metazoa > Chordata > Chondrichthyes > Myliobatiformes > Dasyatidae > Hypanus > Hypanus sabinus. The sequence continues at coordinate 14,020,729 of NC_082706.1, forward strand.
TTGAGGCCTGATCCCAGCCCTCATTCTCCAGGATGTAGTATGGTGGTCAACTACTGCTTGTTCTTTCTTCCAGTCAATAAAAGCCGATATCTCAACGTCTCAGAGAGAGTTATTGATGGTGCATCAAATATTAATGGTAAGATTCTTGGCAATGTGGAGGATCAGAGAGATCTTGGGGTCCATGTCTATAGGTTGACGGTGTTAAGACGTAAGGTGTATTGGCCTTCATCAACTATGGGATTGAGTTCAAAAGCTGTGAGGTAAAGTTACAGCTATATAAGACCTTGGTCAAACCCCATTTGGAGTACTGTGTTTATTTCTGGTCAGCTCAATATAGGAAGGATGTGGATACTATAGAAATGGTGCGGAGGAGATTTACAAGGATGTTGCCTGGATTGGGGAGCATGCCTTATGAGAATAGGTTGAGTGAATTTGACCTTTTCTCTTTGAAGTGATGGAAGATGAGAGGTGACCTGAAAGAGGTGTATAAGATGTCAAGAGGCATTGATCATGTGTATAGCCAGAGGCTTTTTCCCAGGGCTGAAATGGCTAACATGAGGGGGCATAATTTAAAGTGCTTGGAAGTAGGTCAGTAAGATGAAAGAGCTGATTGTGGACGAGGAAGTGTAAGATGAAGGAACACATACCAGTCTTCATCGAGGGATCAGAAGTGGAGAGGGTGAGCAGTTTCAAGTTCCTGGGTGTCAAGATCTCTGAGGATCTAACCTGGTCCCAACATATCGATGCAAGACGGCAAGACAACAAACTCATTAGGAGTTTGAAGAGATTTTGTATGTCAACAAATATACTCAAAAACTTATATAGATGTACTGTGGAGAGCATCCTAACAGGCTGCCATCACTGTCCGGTATAGAGGGGCTACTGCACAGGACCAAAAGAAGCTGCAGAAGGTTGTAAGTTTAGTCACTCCATCTTGGGTACTAGCCCACAAAGTACCAAGGACATCTTCAAGGAGCAGTGCCTCAGAAAGAGCGTCCATTATTAAGGATCTTCAGCACCCAGGGCATGCCCTTTTCTCACTGTTACCATCAGGTAAGAAGTACAGAAGCCTGAACACTCAGCGATTCAGGAATGAGCTTCTTCCCCTCTGCCATCTGATTCCTAAATGGACATTGAATCCATGAAAACTACCTCACTTTTTAAAATATATATTATTTTTGTTTTTTTTGCACGATTTTCAATCTACTGCATATACTGCAATTTATTTATTTATTATTACTATTATTTTAGTTTTTTCCTTCTATATTATGCATTGCATTGAGCTGCTGCTGCTAAGTTAATAAATTTCGCGACACGTGCCGGTGATAATAAACCTGATTCTGATTCCCATTCTCATTCTGAATTGAACCGGGGTTGCGGGTACTGTAAGGTGTTGTGCCAACCACTGCACTACCGTGCCGCCCCATGGTCATGAGGTTGTGGCCCCTACTTCTACACTTCACAATCAGTGGAAGCAGGCTCCCTAAGCCTATTACAAACAGGAGGAAATCTGCAGGCGCTGGAAATCCAAGCAACACACACACACACACACTGATGCACCATCAATAACTCTCTCAGACATGAGGCAAGATATAGACTTTTATTGACTGGAAGAAAGAACAAGCAGCAATTGACCACCATACTACATCCTGGAGACTGAGGGCCGGGCTCAGGCCTCAATCGCCTTTATACCGGGGTCCGTGGGAGGAGCCACAGGAGCAGTCAGCTGGGGGGGGGGTGGGGGGGCATGTCCAGACAGGTATATGTAGTTCACCACACACACAAAATGCTGGAGGAACTCAGCAGGCAAGGCAGCATTAATGGGAAAGAGTGGAGTCAGCATTTCGGGCCAAGACCCTTCATCAGGACTGTATCTATAATGCTAAATCCTTTGAGGTTTGTATGTTTTGATGGGGTTAGTTCTCATTTTATTGAACTCTAGATGATATAAACTTTGCCTATTCTATCTCTGCTTTTGTGACAGAGCCACCCTCCCAGTGGTTGGCACTCCCAGGAACCAGTCTGCTAAACCTTTGTGTGTGTTGTTGCTAAACCTTTGCTGTACTTCCTTCAGAATAAATTGTGGTACGACCTTCTCCTTCAGCAAAACCCATTACTCTTTTTGCCTTCTTAACTGCCTACCGTGCCTGAATGTTAATAAGTTCAAATCCCTCCAGGTAGATAAAACATAGAACATGACAGCACAGTACAGGCTTCTCAGCCCACCATATTGTTCCAGACTTATAACCTATTCTAAGTTCAATCTAACCCTCTACTCCTACATAGTCCAAAATTATCAGATCATATATACTTTTTTCAATTATTCTATCATACGTGTGTCTATCTATAAGACATAGGCACCTATTTCAACTTTAAATTTAATGAAGACTCTCTAGTTTAAAAGGAATAATCATCTCACTTTAGTAATGATAACCACAAGATTACAGTACCATCGTCAAAGTTGAGTTTATTGTCATAAGTACGTGTCTGCACAGGTGCGATAAAAACATATTTGTAGTAGCATCTTAGGCACGTAATATCACAATAAAGAGCACGAATTAAAAATAAATTATGCACAATTTTCACAGGAAAGATCGCAGTTAGAACAAAATAAAGCATAGTCTGTTTCAGTGATCAAGTGATTAACTCTGCAGTGTTGCTAAACTGTAGTTGGTTCAAGAGCTGAATGGTTGAATCTGGTGGTGTGGAGCTGCAGGCTTCTGTACCTTCTCCCCGAGGGGAGCAATGAGATGACGGCATGACCAAGATGGTGGGGATCTTTGATGATCAATGTCACCTCCTCTGGATACTATTAAAGTGCTGAGTCCACTGTCCTTTGCAGTTTATGTTCCCGTGCATTTCAATTGCTGTATCAGACCATGATGCTACCAGTCAGGACACTTCAATAGTACATCAATAGAAGCTGAAACTTCTTTACCTCTTAAAAAAGTAAAGTTGCTGGTTGCTTCTATGTGTAGGATCCAGGACAGGTCATTGACATGAAAACACCCAGGAATTGAAAGCTGCTGATTTTCTCTATCACCAATCCCCAATGTAGACTGATGCCCGTTTAGCCCCCTTCCCCTTTCTGAAGTCAATAATTGGTTCTGTTGTTTTTGTCATACAGGGGCATTGAGACTGGACCCAAATGCAGGACACAGGACACTGAAGTCCTAGGGAAAGGACAGGACAGGTCACAGACAGGACTGGGGAAGCAGGACCGGGACGAGGGACTGGGAACAAGGAGCCTGGGGTGGATTCCAAGCTCAAGACTGGGCACAGACCAGGGCCTTCACTCAGGCTTGGACCCCCAAACCAGGCAAAGACATGCCAAGGCCTGGGTTCTAGGAGTTGGAGACTTGGAGTTCTACGAGTTCTTGGGAGCTAGCCTCCTGGGCAGGACGTGGGACACAACCCAACAGAGGCAAGGGACTCGAAGGGACAGAACCAACTGCAGGGTAACAGCAACCAGCCTGGCTTACCCAGCAGAGGCGAGGGACAGGAAGGGAGCTCAGTCTGGGGTGGCTCCAAGACTCGAGGCGGCCAGTACCCTCAGCAGGCTACAGAACAGCCAAATCCATAACTCACAGAATGAACCAGCCTTCAACCAGTGGGTTACTCCAAGCAGAGACTGACCTGACATGACATGACATGATATGATATGATATGATATGATATGATATGACATGACATCGCGCGCACACACACCCCAACTACACTCAATCCCAGAGTCACTTATATTCCCAGCCAACAAGATGAGCATCAGGTGCAAATATTTGAGTTCAACTGAAACAAGGGACAGTCGGAGGACCCGGAGTCCGGAGTCCACGGACTGGAACGTGAACCAGAATGCAGACTTCGGACCGGACCATGACAGTTTTGCTGACATTGGGCAAGAGGTTGTCATTGTGACACAACTCATCCACTCCTTTACACTGACTCATCACTACGAATTGTCCAGATACAGCGGTGTCATCAGTGAATCTGAAGGTGGCATTGGAGCTTCGCCGTGTAGCCACGTATGTATGGACGGTAGAGTGGGGGTCTAAGCACACAGACTTGATTTGCGCAAGTGTGGATGATCATCAAGGAGGGGATGTTATCAGTTTTCGCTGGTGAGAAGGTCAAGGATCCAGTTGCAGAGGGAGGTATGGATGTTCAGCTCATGAAGCTTGATGATGAGCTTGGATGGGATATCGACCGGGGCCCCTGAAAACATATTCCTGCTCTTAAGTAACTCCATGAGATCTTTTGTACACCTGTGAGAGATGAACATTAACAACTTGCAGGTAATGGAAATCCAAAATAAAACCAGAAAATTCTGGAAACACTCAGCTGGTTAGGTAGCATCTGTAGAGAAAGAAACAGAGATAAACAATTTTTCTAACTTCCAGTAATTTGTTCCTCCTTCTCCCTTCCCCCTTTTCCTTTCCCACTCCTGGCTTCCTATCCACCCCTTCTCTTCTCTTCAACTCCATCTGGTTCTTGGTGAGACCACACCTGGAGTATTGTGTGCAGTTTTGGTCCCCTAATCTGAGGAAAGACATTCTTGCCATAGAGGGAGTACAGAGAATGTTCACCAGATTGATTCCTGGGATGGCAGGACTTTCATATGAAAAAGACTGGATCGACTGAGCTTATGCTCACTGGAATTTAGAAGATTGAGGGGGGATCTTACTGAAACGTATAAAATTCTAAAGGGATTGGACAGGCTAGATGCAGGAAGGTTGTTTATGATGTTGGGGAAGTCCAGAACAAGGGGTCACAGTTTAAGGATAAAGGGAAAGCCTTTTAGGACCGAGATGAGGAGAAACTTCTTCACACAGAGAGTGGTGAATCTGTGGAATTCTCTGCCACAGGAAACAGTTGAGGTTGGTTCATTGACTATATTTAAGAGGAAGTTAGATATGGCCCTTGTGGCTGAAGGGATCGGGGGTAGGGAGAGAAAGCAGGTACAGGGTTCTGAGTTGGATGATCAGCCACGACCATACTGAATGGCGGTGCAGGCTCGAAGGGCTGAATGGCCTACTCCTGCACCTATTTTCTATGTCTCTCTGTTTCTATGTTCTCCACCTTCCCTTCCTTCCATGGTCCATTCCACTCTCCTCTCCTATCAGACTCCTTCTTCTGCAGCCCTTTACCACCAAGTTTCTAACTTCATACCCCCCACCCACCTACCTTTGGATCACCTTGTTTCACTTTCACCTACAGATGATCTGTCGAACACCTCCCATATCTTCTGTTCCTGTTTCTGAGAGCGACCTCGGTTCAACGTCTGACGCACGTAGAAGGCACTTTCACCAACGCGGTGCAACACCCGAGTGTCAGCCTGCTGTTTGTACCAGGGATTCAAACTCATGACCTCTGGCTCAGGTGATAGCATTACAATGCTGAGGTGCACCCTAGGGACACTGCAGCACATTATCAGTGACGTTTCTTGGGGTCATTGGGACTTTTGGGTCTTTTAACATGAGACACTAGCCCAGGTGACCCAGCCAGGACTGATCAGGCCCCGGCTGGCGTCCCTGCAGAATTGGTCTACGGGTCACACCTCTTGATCCACAGCCATCTGGAGACTCACTCAGCAGCCTCTGTGATGGTCCCAATGCCTCTTTTCTTTGCAGCCCCGTGATGCCAAGGAGAGAGACAGTTCCGCACAGTGAGCAGCCAGCAAAACCTTTATACCTCACCTCTATAGCCCACATCATGTCCTCCTCCCCAGTCTCCTCCTCTGCTCTACCGGCTCCTGATATTTGGTCTTCCTATGTTCAAAAGGCTCCTCAACCCAGTCTTCCCATGACACTGTCAGTTCCACCATGACCACCTGCTTCGAGGTTTCTGTCAGGCTTCAGAGATGGTGGTATGATGAAGCCAGAGAACTTCAGTTGTTTGCCAAGATCGATTTTCAGTTGCCAGTCAGGAGCGTGGTGGGCAAGCCTGCTGCTGTTCTGGACTGTCCAACTTTGACAAAGGCTGCGGGCCTTCTGGCTTGGCAGCAGTGTCTACTGCTGTTACTAGCCAAGGACGTACTTCCTGCTGCTGCCTTCAGCACCTGATCATGGTGCCAGCAGCAGCAGCCTTCTTCCAGGGCTTTTGAGCAGCTGCTGAGGATTGTTCCAAGGTCCCTCAAGAGGACATGATGGTTCCTCACTTTTACCCCAAGCAAACAGGTTCACTGGACTAGGTAGGACATCATACACAGCCTGGATTTCGAAATAGGTGTGCTGGTTTTCTGCCTGCCAGATATTGGACCAGGAGATCTTCTGCTTCAGCACACCCTCCCACATTGCCCAAGCTCCCTGCTGCCTCATTCCTACCATCCTGGTGGTGTGCACCTCTCACAAACTAAACCAAAGGTTCAGGTCAACTTTTTATAGAGTCATAGAAAAACACAGCATGGAAACAGGCCATTCTGCCCAACTTATCTTTGCTGGCCATGGTGCCCACCCAGCTAGTCAACTTACCTACAATTGACACATATCCCTCCAATCTATTTCTATCCACGTACTGACAGAAATGTCTTTTAAATGTTATTATTTTATCTGACTGAACTGTTGTCTCTGGCAGCTTGATCCAAGCACACACCACTCTCTGCCCAGAATGTCTGCACCCGCTTTGGTGCGATATCGTGAGCCAAACGGACTGTTCTTGTGTCATGAAGAAGTTTCCCCTCAGGTCCCTATTATAACGACTTTCTCTCAATGGGATGGGAAGTACTTCGAACGATTTAAAACTTAAACTGTGATGCCACTTTTAACATCATAGAATTTCTTGTGGTCTGTTCTGAAACTCAAACTCCAGTGAAAAACATGAGAAGGCAAAGAAATCATGCCACAGGGGTGCGTTTGAAAGCGTGGTGTCGAACGAGAATATGTGAATTTCTGAGCAGATACACCATTCATAATGTTGAACTTACACCATTATGCTGAATTAGATTTACAGTACGCTATTAAAGTGTACCTTGGCAAGTCTTGGGTCAGAGAGATCAATATGTTGGCAGAATGCAGAATGCTTTACAAATGAGACAGATCCAAAATATCCATGTGGAATTGCTGAATTCTCGCTTTGGTCCCTTTTCTCTCTCTCTGAGGGTGACAAGCAATCTGCCATCAAGATCACCCGAGTGATCTTCCTCTCTCTCCCTCTCTTTCTCTCTCTCTCTCTCTCTTCCTCTCCCTCCCCCCCCCTCTCTCTCTCCCTCTTCCTCTCCCCCCCTCTCTCTCTCTGTCCCTCTCTCCCTCTCCCTCTCTCTCTCTCTCTCTCTCCCTCTCTCTCTCTCTCTCTCTCTCCCTCTCTCTCTCTCCCTCTCCCTCTCCCTCTCTCTCCCTCTCTCTCTCTCTGTCCCTCTCTCCCCCACTCTCTCTCTCCCTCTCTGTCTCCCTCTCTCTCTCTCTCTCCCTCTCTCTCTCTCCCTCTCCCTCTCTCTCGATGGTGAGTGAGAGTCTGTTGGTCCTTGAGTCGGGGATATTCGGTCAAGCGACTGTGACAATGAGCTGTCGGCCTCCCCTCTCGCTGTGTTGGGAGTGCTATGTCTCCCTCGCTCGCTAGGGAGAGAGAGAGTCTGTCTGAAGCATCAAAGTGTTGGGATGGATGGTAGTTTGTGATGGACCCCAGATCATGGTCTCTCTTTGGAGGCTTTGCTGTTGCTTGCATGGTTGGTGGGGGGAGGGGGGGGGGAGCGGTTGATGCTTTTGTTGGAGCAAATGGGGGGAGGGTTGATGCTTGTGCATGGGAGGGGAGGGGGTGCTTTGGGGTTCTAACCTTTTCATCATTCATTCTTTGGCTTCTTTTCTGTTTCATGGATGTCTGTGAAGAGTAAGGAACTGAGGTTTTATACTGTATACATTCTCTGATATTAAGTTAAACCATCGAACCATTGAATAACTTCCATCAAAGTACTCTGATTGCTACTCTGACTCTGATTTTGGAAAATGGAAATAAAATGATCCCATGGGGCACTGCTGTAAAGAGGGATGTCTCTCCACATTATGGGGTTCCAATGCCAAGCATGGAATCACCAAGTGTCCACTTTGAGTCAGCCAACCGGGCAAGAACTGAAATGCTTCCCATATCCATTTGATTTTCCATGAGACCATAAGACTGACTTGGAGCGACTGGGCTTGTATACACTGGAATTTTGAAGGATGAGAGGGGATCTGATCAAAACATATATTAAGGGGTTGGACACGCTAGAGGCAGGAAACATGTTCCCGATGTTGGGGGAGTCCAGAACCAGAGGCCACAGTTTAAGAATAAGGGGTAGGCCATTTAGAATGGAGTTGAGGGAAAACATTTTCACCCAGAGAGTGTTGGATATGTGGAATGATCTGCCCCAGAAGGCAGTGGAGGCCAATTTCAAGAAAGTGTTAGATAGAGCTCGTAAAGATAGCAGAGTCAAGGGACATGGGGAGTAGGCAGGAATGGGGTACTGATTGTGGATGATCAGCCATGATCACAGTGAATGGTGGTGCTGGCTTGAAAGGCCGACTGGCCTACTCCTGCACCTATTGTCTATAAGACAACGAAGCAGAGTTAGGCCTTTTGGCGCACCCAGTCTGCATCCCCCATTTTGTCAAGGCTGATCTGATCCATTTCCCTCTCAACCCTGTTCTTTCTCCTGTGTTCTCCCCATAACCGTTCATGCCCTGACTAATCCAGAAACAATCACCCTCTGTCTTAAACACACCCAGTGACCCAGCTTCCATGGCCACCTGTGCCAATGGATTCCACAGGCTCTGCTTAAAGAAATTTCTCTCATCTCTGTTCTAAATAGACACCCCTCCATTTTGAGTCTGTGGTCTTAGGCTCCCTCATCAAAGGAAACATCCTCTTCACAACCCTCTCAACCTTTCCCAGTAGCCAGTACTCCAAATTCCTACTGAACGGAGGAACAGCATACTTCCCAGAAGAAGTTAATGAAATAACGAGGGCCGCAGATAGGGCAGATCGTCAGAACTTTTTCTCCCCCCCCCCCCCCCAAGGGTTGAATCGTCTAATACTAAGGCAAAAGAGGGAAAGCTTCAAAGACATGTGTGGGGCAGGGCGGCGCAATAGCGTAGCGATTAGCACAATACTTTGCTTTCCTTTCAGTTAGTCCTGAGGAAGGGTCTCGGCCCGAAATGTCGACAGTGCTTCTCCCTATAGATGCTGCCTGGCCTGCTGTGTTACATCAGCATCTGGTGTGTGTTGTATGAATTTCCAGCATCTGCAGATTTCCTCGTGTTTGCTAAGCAGCACCAGTGGACTTGGATCCCATTGACTGTATGTTCTCCCCACGACAGCACGAGTTCCCTCCCTCATTCCGAAGACATATGAGTTAAGGTTGGTAAGCTGAGGGTATGCTCTGTTGGTGCCAGAAACATGGTGACAATTGCACATCCTCTGATTGTGTTTTTATTTTGACGCAAACGATGCATTTCACAGTATGTTTCAATGTACGCGTGACAAATAAAGCTATTCTAATCTTTTTCTTACACAGATGCCTGAACCCAGGTGTTAGGGGCAGTGGATGAAGCAGATACAATAGTGGTGTTTAAGAGGCTTTTGGAATGAGACCTGAATGTGCAGGGCACGGAGGGGTGTGGATCATGTACCAATCCGAAAAGAATTAGCTTTATACATCATCTTTGTGCAGACTTTGTGGGTTGAAGGGCCTGTTCCTCACATCTACTGTTCTATGTTCCTCAACATTAGGTAGAAGTATCTCAATTTGATTTCTTGTTTTTGTCATTTGGTTTCGGTTATCAGTTTATTGGTGGCAAGGTGGAGATGCGTCTCCACCAAAGGAGGTGTAAGGTGCTCCTTCCCTCTGCTAGCCTTGAGGTCACCCTTGGCAAGGTGTAGCACCTGCTTAGACCCCCGATCAGGGTCTAGTGAAGCCATGGGAGCAGGTGGTGGATGGCCGTATAAGCAGCTGGTGTGTATCACAAGTCCTGGTTATACAATCAGCCAGGCAGACAATCTCTGATAAGTATTGACGATGACTGGGGTCACTTGTAAAGACACTGCCCAGAAGAAGGCAATGGCAAGCGACTTCTGTATAAAAATTTGAACGAACAACCGTGGTCAAAAGACCACGATTGCCCGTGTCAGGTGACATGGCACAGTAGTGGTGTGCTGGTGATTACGATGGTCAGTTTCTTATTATTCATGTCCCGAGATCCAGTGGAAAGCTTGTCTTATGAACTGTTTTAAAAAGTCAATATTTATATTAGAATTGGCATTTGTTTGCTATAGTCACCTGTATCGAAATCCAGTGAAAACTTGTCTTGCGTACTGTTCATAGAGATCAAAATTATTACACAGCGTGTTGAGGTAGAACGAGGTAAAACAGTAATAATGCGGAAATAAAGTGTAAAGGCTTCAGGGAGAGTGCAGTGCAGGTAAATGATCATAATGAGATAGATTGTGATATCATGAGTCCATTTTATTGTTCAAGAGTCTGATAACAGTGGGATAGAAGTGGATTTGCTTGTTCTCCAGCTCACCGAGACTGCCCAGACCGTCACAGCCATTCACTTTCAAAAACCCTTCAACTGATGTTCTCAATATTATTTATTTACCTATCTATCTATTTAATTATTTGCACACTGTTACCGGTTTGTGCAGTCTTTCATTGATTCTGTTATGGTTTTTATTCTATAGATTTATTGAGCATGCCTGCGAGAAAACAAATCTCAGTGTTGTACATTGTGACACACTTTGATAATAGATTTACTTTGAAGTTTGAGCAGTTTGTCTTCTTTTGCACATTAGTTGTTTGTTCGTCTCTTGATGTTAATTCGATTGTATTTCTTTGTATCAGTTGAGATGCAAGAAGGTGCATTTCATGGTGACATATTTAATTTGAACTTTGAACTTTGATTTATGCCATTTGCATTATGTCCCCCCACGTTCTCACAAGCCTCTCCCAGATTCTGCCCCTTATCTGCACACTAGAGGCAATTTACAGTGGTCAGTTAGCCCACACACCTTTGGGATGTGGGATGGAAGCAGAGAACCAGGGGGGGAAACACACAAGCTCTACACGGACAGCCCCAGAGATCAGTTCACTGGAGCTGAGAGGCAGCTTCACCATTTTCTACTTCGATGCTGAATTGTTCGACTGAACATGCCTATGTCAGGCTACAGTTCAGCATTTAACACAATCATTCCTACAGTTCTGTTCGAGAAGCTCCAAAGCCTGGGCATCTGCACCTCTCTCTGCAACTGGATCAACTTCCTAAGCAGAATCTGTGCAGATTGGAGATAACAGCCTCACCTCACTGACAACCAACACCTCAGGGCTTCACCCACTGCTCTACTCTTTACACCCATGTCTGTGTGGCTATGCACAGCTCAAATGCCATTTATAAAGTTGCTGACAGTGCAATTATTTTTGGCAGAATTTCAGATGGTGACAAGAGGGTGTACAGGAGCAAGATATGTGTATCAGCAAGTTGGGTTGTGTTGCAGCAACAACCTTGCACTCAGTGTTAGTAAGACCAAAGAACTGATTGTGGACTTCAGAAAGGGTAAGACAAAGGAACACACCCCATTCTTCATAGAGGGGTCAGAAATGGAAAAAGTGAGCAATTTCAAGTTCCTGGCTGACAACATTTCTAAGAATCTATACTGGACCCAACAGAGTGATGCTGTTGCAAAGAAGGCTCGACAGCAGCTATCGTTCATTAGGGGTTTGAGGAGATTTGGTCTGTCACCAAAAAGCGATGTCTCAGGAAGGCAGCATCCATTATTAAAGACCTTCATCACCCAGGTCATGCCTTGTTCACATTGCTACCATCAGGAAGGAGGTACAGAAGCCTGAAGCCACAAATCACTGATTCAGGAACAGCTTCTTCCCCTCTGCCATCAAATTTCTGAATGGACATTGAAACCATTGAAATCCTCCTTACTACTTTTTTATTTCAATTTTTGCACTATCTATTTAATTTAACTACTTTATATACTTACTGTAATTCAGATAGTTTTTCCATTTTTATATATTGCAATGCCCTGCAGCCACAAAGACAACAAATTTCAGCACGTGCTGTGCCAGTGATATTAAACCTGATTCTGATTCTGAGAGCATATAAGTCTGGTGTCTAAGTTCCTTATTTGAAGCTTGGGCTAACAACCCAAAAATCACGTGTTCAAGTTCCAGTGAGGTGATTTGAGAATTTTAATTCATTTTCAAAAAAAAAAAAATAAAATAAAAATTTTGAATTAAAACAGATAATAGATAAGTCACAAGTTGAACTGCTATTAATGTCCTTCAGAGAAATAAAGCCATCAGGCCTATAGGTGAGTAACACACGCAGACTGCTGGAAGAACTCAGCAGGCCAGGCAGCATCTATGGTGAAGAATAAACAATTGACAATTCAAGCCAAGACTCTTCATCAGGCTTATAGATGATTCCAGTCCCACACCAGTACACTTGATCTATACTTGCCCTCGAAGTTAGACTAGACACCTGTCAGTTGCTTCAGAGTTACCACGATTTCTAGGGCAGTAGATACCCTTCCCAGAATCAGAAATTATTTCAAAATATGTAATTTATTGTTGATTTTAATCATGGTAGCATTATTTCCAATGCAAACCCTCTCACTGTGGCTCATGTACCAACTGGGCTCGTGAGCTAACAGCCACATGCCTCAGTGGTGAGAAGGCCACCTTCCATAAGCAAATTACATCTCAGGTCGGTATGACTGGGTGTTCAACCAAATGGGAAGGTTGGGATGTTCCAATTAAGGACTGGTGATCATAGCGAATGCAGTGTAAATACTGCCCATACACTATTATCGGTCACCAAGAAATGACAGATTGTACACCAGTATAAAATTATAAAGGAAGTATGTTTACCAGTTTTCAACTTTAACAAACAATTAATAGGAAAACAAAGAAAAAAATAAAAAAGCCCTTTACAGTTAGCCAGTCTAAGTGTGCACATAAGTGTTAGAAGAGCTCGTTTCTGCAGTAGCTGGGTGTTATTGTTTTACTTACGGCGCTGAATTCTCATCACCAGCCACAGTAGAACTTCTCTTCATGGAATCCTTTCTCTTGCAAATTACTCCTTTCGATTAGGCGTCTTCCCTGGTGCTCTTCTCTCTCCCAAACCAGACCACTGTCCTTCAGAAGTCTCATCTTGCCCAGCTCTCTTGAATCTTCTCTTACATCCCACTGAGAAAAAAATTGCAACACATACCCAGACAGTCCTGATTGGCTGACACAACATTCTCATGTTGGGCAACATGACTCCTTATCTTTAATCATAGCTAAAACACTCTTGCTAGCAGGACACACTACTTTTACAGAAAACTACTAAAATAAAAATACCTCACAGCATAGCAGTAGAAATTTTACCCAGGGCATTGCATTCACCCCCGACCAAAAATAGTCATGTCCTCATGACCTTGGATCTTTATTAAACCATTATTAATAACACAGTGTTCAAACGAATTTCATAATTTCAAGACCCCCAATCCATTTGTGAGTGGAGGTAACATATCTCACTATTGGGATAGACGCAACACTTTGTTTCCCTGGTGCATCATATGCAAGCCTATCTGGGGGGTTTCCTGACTCTGTGAGACCTCCTTATCTCATCTTAGCTTCTTAAGCTTCAGCCTCTTCTTGTGACAATTCCTGTCTACTAGGGGATCCGTCCCTCTATCACTCGTCCCTCTAGTACCTTCCAGTGATCCTGCCACCTGACTGAACTCTGCTTCATCTCCAATTATATTGGAGCCCAGTTACCTACCCCTGTTATCATGCCTGCCTGTCCACTGCTTGTCCTCCCCGTTACATCTGAGTCAGGGCTGGGAGATTCAGAAATCTCTCCATCAGTTCTTGGTGAGTTTGCAGAAGGCAAGCATACCATACTCCCATTTCCACATCCTCTGACTCTGCACAGTCGGACCCTCTTCGGTTCTTCTCTCTGAAATCGCACCCACTGTCAATGGGTCGCCTTGCTGTCCTCCTCCTTCCGTGCAGACCTCCCCTACGAGGTGTAGGTTCCGTGTCAGGCTCCGGGTCAACATGTACTTCCTGCCCTAGGGGTAAAAGGTAATTCTGAAGGAAAATTTTGACAGGACTGTTCCCATCCTCTGGCTTCACCCGGAAAACTGGCAAACTTGACGTTTGGGTCTCCACTATGTAAGACATAGAAACCCAGCAGTCAGCCAACTTATACTTCCCTTATAGCTCCAAATTTCTTATTAAAACTGTCTCCAGGTATCAGTTGAGAACCTAATCTTTTGATCGTATCTCTTCTTGTTTACTTGGTTTTGTTTGATAGCAGAAACCACTGCTAGCTCTTAAGCTTTATACAGTGCATTGCTTATGCCAGACACATACTTGAGGTACATCTTCTGTGAAATGTCTTCCTGGTCAGCTCCAAAACAGATCTACCAGTAACCTCGCTTCGCATCCGAACATCAAACAGTATGGTGAGTATCCAGTAGCTTCATCCTGTGTACCAAATGCCCAATATGCTGCCTCCATTTGTTCCTTTTGTTGGCATCCAGGGTTCCAAACATGTCAAGTAATGTCTAGTTGAACCTATTGGGCTGAGGATTACCCTGTGGGTGATATGGCGTGGTCCTTGACCTCTTCTCCAGGCATGAGCCAACTCTCAAAATCCCTTTGTATCCTTCTTGGGAGGCCATAATGAACACAATACTTCTCCCATAACATTTTGGCAACTGTGGATATTCTCTGAACCTTTGTGGGGAAGGTTTGAGCATATCTGGTGTAGTGATCTGTGATGACCAAGACTTTTGCAATGTTACTGGAATCAGGCTCAATGGAGAAGAAATCATACACACTCAATCAAGTGGTCCCGTACTCTGTAACTGAGATAAAGAAGTAATTCTCATAGGCAGCATCTTCCTCTGAATACATGCACGACTTACAGTAATCTTCAACCTCAGGCTTCATTCAGAGGCAATAGAACCGATTTTGGACCAATCCATAGGACTTCTCAAACCCCAAATGACCTGAGTCATCATGAAGTGACTTTAGTACAATCATCCGTTACTTCTCAGGCAAAACCAACTGGGAACGCTGATGTCTGTCTGGAGGAGACATGACCCTGTATAAAACTGTTCCTCAACCTTCATTTGTCCTATTCCTCAGCAGTAGGGGCATGGTAGAGTGTTTTATCTTCTCAACTTGGGCCATATCTCCTTTGACAACAGGTGTCGAAATGGCACCCATCTCGTTGGGCTGCTGCCCGTTCTGCAGTACTCAAGGCAGGCAACTGCTTCATATTCAGAGCAGTCAGCTTGCCATAAGCTTGTGGAATGGCATGACTAGAAGCTCCCAAATGACCCACAGCTCTTTCAGGCCATAGCCTTGCCTCTGGTTTGCCCACTGTGCAAATCTGGCACATTGCTTTAATACCAACAGCAGGAAAACCCTTCCACTCTTCGGCTGTTTCCGGCCCCGCATGCCACCGCTGGGACAAGGCACCCACATCACTGCTCTGACTCCCTGGCTGATACTTAAGGCTGTAATCATTAGCGGACAACACCACCAACCAGCATTGACATTTAGCATCCAACTTCACTGCGGTCAGGATACAAGTCAGTGGATTGTTGTCAGTCCTCACCTCAAACTAGGCTCCATATGGATAGTCACTTATCTTATCCATCACTGTCCACTTCAATGCCAGAAACTCCAATCTGTGCATTGGGTAGTTTCAATTAGATGGTGACAGACCATTATCTAGCTAATGAAAGCAACAGGTTTCAATCCTTTATCTTGGTCTTGAATTATAATACCACCTAATCCCTCATGGCTGGTGTCTGTACACAGTACATATGGCAACTGGCGGTTTGCAAAGACCAGCACAAGTACTTTAGTGAGCAACACTTAAAACAGCTGAAATGCCTCCTTGCAGTTTGTATCCCATCTTGCCCTGAAAGGCTTGGGAGATCTAAGATAACTTTTGCCTTCTTCTCCCTCCATTCTCTTCCCTTTCTTCCGCACAGGAGGGTAACCCCACAGAAGCAGTTCCCACACAAAGGACGGGTTTGTCTGGAACAGTCCTTCACAAATCTCTGGCAGCATCTCTTCAAACTTGCTGATGCTAACTGTTGAGACTTTTCTCTGAAAGGGGTGTCCTTTGTCACTCCGGTAGTGTGGTGAGTAATCTTGGAGCAAACCTATCAGTAGAGAAGACATCTCCGAGCTTCAATGGCCTCTCAGTTAGTCTCCTTTCCCATTCCTTGGGTCCCAGGGAGTCACCAAAGTTCAATGACTTAGAAACATAGAAACATAGAAAATAGGTGCAGGAGTAGGCCATTCGGCCCTTTCAGCTTGCACCGCCATTCAGTATGATCATGGCTGATCATCCAACTCAGAACCCTGTACCTGCTTTCTCTCCATACCCCCGGATCCCTTTAGCCACAAGGGCCATATCTAACTTCCTCTTAAATATAGCCAATGAACCGGCCTCAACTGTTTCCTGTGGCAGAGAATTCCACTGATTCACCACTCTCTGTGTGAAGAAGTTTTTCCTCATCTCAGTCCTAAAAGGCTTCCCCTTTATCCTTAAACTGTGACCCCTCATTCTGGACTTCCCCAACATTGGAAACAACCTTCCTGCATCTAGCCTGTCCAATCCCTTTAGAATTTTATATGTTTCAATAAGATCCCCCCTCAATCTTCTAAATTCCAGTGAGTGTAAGCCTAGTCAATCCAGTCTTTCTTCATATGAAAGCCCTGTCATCCCAGGAATCAATCTGGTGAACCTTCTTTGTACTCCCTCTATGGCAAGAATGTCTTTCCTCAGATTAGGGGACCAAAACTGCACACAATACTCCAGGTGCAGTCTCACCAAGGCCTTGTACAACTGCAGTAGAACCTCCCTGCTCCTGCACTCAAATCCTTTTGCTATGAATGCCATTGCTATGACTTTGCTGTTTGCTTCCCCAATCCAGGAAACGGTCCCTCTCCCAGTTTTTCTCAATGGAAAACTAGACGTTACCATCACAGGGAAAAGAAGTGCCATTGGCATCCCCCATCTGAAGGTAACTTCTCTCTCCAAGATATTCCTGACAATCACTGTCATACTGTCTGCAGGGATAGCAGAAGATTTCTGCATTTCCAGTCTCACCCACACTGTGGCAGGTAAACACAACTCATCTTCATGATCCTCCAGAACATCCACCTGGAAGGTTTTGGTAACAGGCATTCTGAGCAATTTGGAGTTTTCCGTTGCTCTAGCTACCGCCCCAGTATGTTACGTGGGTGTATCACACAATCCCTTGTTTATGTTCATCGTCTCACTTAACTACATAGATATATGTATCATGAATAACCATATAGTGTACATAAATTAGACATTTCTTCAAACAAGGATGTAAAGCGCGGTAGTACACATAACACACGATAACTTATGAAGGTAGAGATAGCATCTACAGATGAATCACACATTAATAACAAACTAAACTGCATTAGTATTAAGTATTGTAAGTATTGTAAGGTATGGAATAGAATAACCAGTGATGCTTTAAATACAATGTGGCAGGGAGTTCAGAAGCCTAATGGCCTGGGGGAAGAAATTGTTTCTCATCCTGACCGTTCTTGTTTTTATGCATCGTAGTCTCCTCCTGATGGTAGAAAATCAAATAGGATGCTGGATGGAAGGGAGGGATCCTTAACAGTACTAAGGCCCCTGCGTATGCAGCACTCCTGATAAATGTCTCCAATGGATGATAGTGAGACCCCTATGATCCTCTCAACTGTTCTCACTGTCCTTCGTAGGGATTTCCGGTCTGATGCTCGGCTGCTCCCGTACTAGATGGAGATGTAACTTGTCAGGACACTCTTAATGGTGTTCCTGTAAAATTCAGTTACGATGGGTGGGGACACTTGCTTCCCTCAATCTTCTTAGGAAGTGAGGGCGCTGTTGTGCCTTCTTGTTCAAGGAGGTGATATTAAGGGGCCACGTGAAATCATCCGTGATGTGAACCCCCAGGAACTTGGTGCATTTAACTCTCTCTATGGAGGAGCCGTATATTCGCAGAGGGGGATGGCTCATCTGCACCTTCCTGATTTCCTTTGTCCTCAGGCTTAGGTTGTTCTTCTCACACCAATCCACCAGCCGCTCCACCTCTGTCTCGTCATTATTCTTGATAAGGCCAGCCACTGTTGTGTCATCCTCAAACTTGATGACACGATTTGAGCTGGATTCTTTGACACAGTCATGTGTCAGCAGTGTGGACAGCAGCGGGCTGAGCACACAGCCTTGGGAAGTGTTTGTTCCCACAAGAATGGAAGCTTCCCCTTTATCGACCACATGTGGACAGACTAATACTAGTGTATCAAGGTTCCCAGCTGCTTCCAAAAACACCAGTTTTGATGACAAGTAACCATGATATGGGTAAACATCAGTACTAAGGTCCTAAATTTCTAATGCACTGAGTGGGACGTCAATGGTAAATGCGTCAAATACCAGCTGTAAAAGGATCTGTAAAGTAAAATAACTTGAGAACCTATGTCAAGTATAGTTCTAGCATCAATACCCTCTATCCGTATGGATACATCTGAGCTTGTTCCCAATAAACCTTGGGGAATAGAGTTTTGCACTTTAGTATTTCCCTTGATACACTAATTGCAATGTGTTCTCTCCAAGTCACCAGGCCATTCCCTTACTGTGCCCCTCCAAAGTTACCCAACTTTCTTCTCTGTTTAAGCAACAGCTGGGTTACTTTCCAAAGGCTTTCCTGCCCTTCGCACTCCAGCTGGAAATGCCCATCCTCTCCACAGTTGCAACAGAAAATGCCAGTCACTTCCCTCATCTAAAAACCCCTTTCAGCAGCATCTGTTTAGAACATCTTATAGGCGGGTCAGGTTTCCTATTGGCTTGTCGTGCTTTGTTGCAGGACTAGCTGATGTCTATCGAGATGAGTCGGCTTGCAGGCATTTCACTTCATCTTGCAAATCCCTCCCTGTCTGGCATCAAGGGTCACAGAATCTATTACTGAGGACATTGTCCAAGTGGTGGAGGTCTTCCTCTCCTCCATCATATCATCTCTTACTTCTCTGATCAGCTCAACAAGCGAGGAGGGGGACACATCTTGTGAGTCATTCGAATGCTTAAAGCAATCACATCATGTGACAGCGTGCCCTTCACAGCTTGCTCCATCCTTAATCGATTTATCTCAGCCAGTTGAACAGCACAAGCAATGCAGCTGTCCCTTGTGCCTGGAAATGTCAGCAGAAAGTTTCTCCCATTTTTCCTAGAATGTGTGCCTAAACTTCATCATAAGATCAGCTGGGATGTCTGTCATGCCAACAATTATTCTAACGCTTGCACGTAGTTCACGGATGTGCCCAACGAGTTTCCTGCCTTTAAGGAGCTCACTACTGGACCTTTTAAAGTCTGTACTAGTCACTGTTTTTTCATATTAACTGAGCACTACAACTTATCCAGCAACTGAGACGTCCACTCCTCCCAAACCTCATATTCATCTTCCCCATCAAGTGTGGGCTTGACTCCAGAGAGCACTTTCCGCTCATGATATCTTTGACTCTCCACTGGTACACTTTGGCATTTATCAACCAGTGATGTAATAGCCTAAACCAGCTCAGAATTTAAGTTAACTACTGAGGGACCTATTAGACCTTTCAAATCAGACAATCACTTTACCTCACTTTGCAGAGTAGAGAACAACTTGTCTTTCAAGCCTTCACCCTCAGCTACATTCACCTTACTTTTAAAATCTTTACCCTCAGTTACATTCCCCCCTTCTTTGAAAATATAGATTGCCCATGGTCCTGCCTCTTCCAGGTGCCCCTATCCTATTGGGCAGTGCAATTCAGTCACGTCATTGGTAGTTTGGACTAGCACAACACCATTACCAGCTGATTGGTCAAAAAGCCCTGAAACCAGCATAACTTTCCCCAATACTTTTACAGAACTCAGCTCTCTAAGTAGCAGTTCATCTGGAATTCAAATATTCACCCAGCTCAGAACACAAGCATTATTTGTGGATAACTTCTTAGAATCGCACCAAACCTTAATTCCTGCAGCATCCGTAATAAATTACCTTAATTATGACACACCTCACCTTCCACAAATGCTAGTTTAAACACTGGCTTAGATAAACATACAAATAAACCACTTAACCAGTCCTGATACAACATTCACATAGCATCCAAAACCCAAATAAGCACCCCACAAATACAACCCTCTCACCAGGGCTCATATACCAACTTGGCTTGTGAACTAACTCATCTAACGGCCACGTGACTCGGTGGTGAGAAGGCCACCTTACATAAGCAAAATATGTCTAGGATCAGTATGCTAACCAAACTGGAAGTTGGGATGTTCCAATTAAGGAATGTTGACTATAGCAAATGAAGAGGAAATACTGACCATACACAACTATTGATCATCAAAAAATGACAGATCATACACCAGTATAAAATTATGAAGATGGTATATTTATCTAACAATTAATAAAAGAAAAAATAAAAGGGCCCATTACAGTTAACCCGTCTAAATGTGCACATAAACGTTGGAGCTCATTTCTGCAGTAGCTGGACGTATTGCTTTACTCATGGTGCTTCATTCCCATCACCAACCACAGTAGAACTTCTCTTCCTGGACTCCTTCATCTTGCAAAGCTCTCCTTAGGCTCTCCCCTTCAGATGGGATCCCCCAGGTGTCTTCCCTGGCGCTCTTCGCTCTCCCAAACCAGACTACTGTCCTTCAGAAATCTCATCCTGCCCAGCTCCCTAGAATCTTCTCTCACAGCCCACTGAGCAGAAAGTTACAATGAGTACCAAGACAGACCTGATTGGCTGACACAACATTCCCAAATTGGGCAACATGGCTCCTTATCTTTAGCCGAAGCCAAAACATTCTTACCAACAGGACACACTGCTTTTACAGAAAACAGCTGAAATAAAAATACTTCACAGCACGGCAGTAGAAATCTTACCCAAGGCATTACACCAACAATTCCTGTTTACAAGCTATCTTTAAGTGTTTTACAGGAGGATTATCAAGCATGTATGCAAATGCGGAGATGTGCAGTGCAGATGATGATAAACTTGGTGAAAGAGGTGGAACTAGGGAGCAGGGAAAAGCAGAGAGTTGGGAATGATACTCCAGAAGCAGGAAACTGCCAGTGGATGAGCTGAGGGAATGCAGACGCCTGGTGCTTTCTGTTTAAGCTTGTTAAGTTTATCTTGATAGGCTCGGGAATTCCGTGTTACTTGTTTTATTGAAGTGGATGCCCAATCAGTGCTAACCGTGGGGTCCTAGTTTTGAGAATGTTACTTCTTGCAGTGTTGCTCATCCAAGCCATCGATTTTCTTTTGGACTTATTATGAATAAACTCTTGTCATTGTCTCAACATCAGAGTCTGTCTTTTCTCCTCTCTTGGGTCCTGATATTGCCAAAACACGTTGTGACAGAAGGAGCCCAACAAATCGCGGACCCAGCAGAGGTTGAACAGCAGGGTTTTGACATCGGTCAGCTTTAGGTGAGAATGCCATCTGTTCCCAAGTCCATGTTCTGAGTTCCTCAAGTTTATGTCCCGAGTCCATGTTCTGAGCTCTCTAGTCTACATTCTGAATTCCTCCACTCTCCTTTCCAAACTTTCAAGTATGTTCCCAGCTTTGAGGCCCCATGACTCAGGTCTGCATAATAATTGACTGCTTCAAGCAAGTTTATTGATAAAGCTTGTTTGATTCAACTAATCAGCATTCAAGCCAATAGTGCAAATTCTGGAAGATCTCACCCTTTACTAATATTGTTCATTGCAAGTAATGGTACACCTTTCTTTATGTCAAATCAATGTTCGAAAGGACACTATCGGGAATAAGCTTACATGCCAACAACTGTAGTGAGATGGACTAACCTTCTGTCTGTTCTAATGAATGATGTTAATGGTAGCAAAAGTTCCAGTGTATAAGAGTGTCCAGAAACAGCAATTTGAGTTTCCAATCCTGAAGAGCCCTGCTCCAAATGCTAATTGCAGACTCGAGTGTGCAAACAGACAGGTAAAGTAACCTTATCAAGAGTAAGCTACCTTATATTTAACTTCTTGATAAAAATCATGCTCCAGGCTGTGAAAATTGAACTTTCATGTGACAATTGATACAGATCTATAGACAGCTAGCTGGCTCAGCGATGAGGAGAGCCTATCTATGATGAATTGATCTGTAAAGTTAAGAGTATAGCCTTCTGCTCAGACTGCATTTTGGTAAATCAGATCACTTGGCTGTCCTCCTACCTGCATTCTGGCAGGGGCTAAAGAACAAAGCTCCAGAGATTAGGGCATCAAAGAGGTTGGTGTGGGAGGCGGAGGAGTGGCTACAGGATTGCTTCAAGTCAGTGGACTGGGCCGTGTTCAAGGACTCATCTGTAGATCTGAATGATTACCCCATGGTGGTCATGGACTTTAATAAAACAGTTGTAAAACAAGTGTATTCCCAAAAAATCATTCAGAGTCTTCCACAACCAGAAGTCCTGGATGAACCATGAGATTTGCAATCCACTGCAAACCATAACAGAGGCATTCAAGTCTGGTGACCAAGAAAGTTACAAGAGGTCTAGGTACGATCACTGGAAAGCTATCTTATGGGTAAAGTGGTAATTCTGGACTAAACTCGTATCAATGAAGGATGTTCAACACTTGAATACAATCACCTCTTATAAAGCTAAATCAAGCGACAGTGACAGCAGGGTCTCACTTCCAGATGAGCTCAATGCCTTCTATGCTCACTTCCACTGTCAAAACATGGAGGAACCATCATGAACTCCCACAGCTCCCGATGATCCCGTGATTTCATTCTGAGGCCAACGTGCGAGCAGCCTTCAGGAGCGTGAGCCCATGAAAAGCATGGCTCAGACGGGGTACCTGGCCAAGTACTAAATACCTGTGCTGATCAGCTGGCTTAAGTGTTCACTGAGATCTTTAACCTCCCACTTCAGCTGTCTGATGTAACCACCTGCTTCAAACAGATTTCACTTCTACCGGTGTCTAAGAACATGGCAGCCTCACTCAGTGACTATTGTCCAGTGTTTTAAGTTTGTTGATGAAGTGAGAAGTGACATAGATCCATTCCAATTTGCCAGCCGGAGTAACAGGTCCACTACAGATGCCATCTCATTGACTCTTCACTCAACACTGGGAAATCTGGACAGCAATGTTGCATACATCAGGATGCTCTGTATCAACTACAGCTCAGCATTCAATACCATCATCCCCTGAAGACTAATCAATAAGTTCCCAGACCTTTGTTTCTCTGCTTCCTTCTGCAATTGGATCCTCGATTTCCTCACTTGCAGACCTCAGTCAGTTCAGATTGGCTACAACATTTGCACAATCTCCATCAGCACAGGTCCATCACAAGCCTGTGTGCTTAGCCCCCTGCTTTGCTCATTTTACACTTATGACTGTGTGGCTAAGCACACCCTCCAATACTATATTCAAATTTGCTGACAATATCACTGTCACAGGTGGTGACAATTCAGCATGCAGGAGGGAGACTGGAAATCTTCCCGAGTGGTGGCACAACAACCTCTTAATCAATGTTAGTAAGATCAAGGAGCTGATTATTGACTTCTGGAGAAGGAAATAAGAAGTCTATGAGCTATCCTCATCAGAAGATCATAGGTGGAGAGGTCAGCAACTTTAAATTCCTCATTCTTATAATTTTGGAGGACCACCTCTGCTTCCTTAGGAGCATATGAAGATTCAGCATGACATCTAAAACTGTGACAAACTTCTATAGATATGAAGTGGAGAATATATTGACTGTTTGCATCGCAGCCTGGTATGGAAACACCAATGCCACTGAATGAAAAATCCCACGAAAAGCTCAGTCCATCACAGATAAAGCTCTCCCCACCCATTCAGCATATCTGCATGAATTACTGTCAAGGGAAAGCAGCATCCATCATCAGGGACACCCACCACCCAGGCCATGCTCCCTTCTCACTGCAGCCATCAGGAAGAAGGTACAGGTGCCTCAGAACTCATACCACTAGGTTCAGGAATAGTTATCACCCCTCAACCATCAGGCTCTTGAACCAAATGGGGATAACTTCACTCAACTTCACTTGCCCCATCATTAAAATATTCTCACAAACAATAGACTCTCAATATTTATTGCTTATTTATTATTATTGTAATTATTATTTTTTTTCCTTTCTTTTGGTATTTGCACAGTTTGCTGTCTTTTGTAGACTTGTCGAACGCCTTAGTCGGTGCAGCCTTTCATTGTTTGTGTTACGGATTTATTGAGTGTACTCACAAGAAAATGAATCTCAGGGTATATGATGATATATGTATATATATACTTTTATAATAAGTTTACTTTCAACTTTGAACTGCATCCTAAATGCCTCTGGAAAGTAGTGAAGAATAAGACACTGTGAGCAAGATCCTTCCAGGATCTTTCCTACATTTGAAGTTTCATGTTTTCAGTGAGTATCCAGGTTCAAGGTTTTTTCTGGGTCTCAATGCCGTTTCTGGGTCTCAAGACTTTTTATTAGTCTAAGCGTCCAAGTCTCTCAAGATTGTCCAGGTTGGCAAAGTTCTCCAGGTCTCCAATGGCCCTCCACATCTCCCAGGACTTTTCAAGGTCTCCAAGGTTTTTTCAGTTTCCAATAGATTTTCAATGTCTCCAAAGTCTTTTCAAGGTTCTCTGCATTTCGAGGACTCCCAACCCCATCTCAAGGACTCCCAGGCCCTCCTCTCGAGCCCCACTCGAGGTTCCAAGGGCCTGCTCAAGGTTCCCCTTGAGGTCCCCAAGTCTCCCTTCTTGTTAAGTTTCCCTTGAGATTTCCCATGCCTCCCTCTCAAGGTCTCCCGGGACCCCCTTTCCAGGATACTCATACCTCCCTCTCAAGTTCCCCATGCTTCTTGAGTTGTCCCTGCATCTCGAGTTTTCAGGTCTCCCTGGCCCACAAGGAGAGGGGCACTTTAATGAGATCTTTGGGCCTAAACAGAATGCTGGAGATTGTTGGCCTCCAAGGTTTTTAGAGCACCTGAATTGGTTACTTGTTGTTCAAAAACAGTTCTAAATTGTTCAGAGTTCCTTGTGTTTTTCTTGAGCAACTTAAGAACAGCTTGTTGTTGAGCCCTGTAGGGGACCGGCTGTGCTGGATTGGGTATCGTGCAATGACCTGGAGGTGATAAGATTGCTTAAGGTTAAGCAACCCTTAGGGAACGGTGATCACAATATGATCGAGTTCACTTTGAAATTTGAGAAGGAGAAACTAAATTCTAATGTGTTAGTATTTCAATGGAATAAAGGAAATTACAATGGCATGAGAGGGGAATTGGCTAAAGTTGACTGGAAAGGAACATTTGCAGGAAGGACAGCAGAGCAGCAATGGCTGGAGTTTCTGTGAAAAATGAAGGAAGTGAAAGGTAGATATATTCCAAATAAGAAGCAATTTTTGAATAGAAGAAGGACACTACCGTGGCTGACAAGTGAAGTCAGAGCCAAAGTAAAATCAAAAGAGAGGGCATACAAGGAAGCCAAGGTTAGTGAGAAGATACAGGATTGGGAAGCTTTTAAAAACTTGCAGGAGGAAACTAGGTCATTAGGAAGGAAAAGATGAATAATGAAAGGAAGCTGGTGACTAATATCAAAGAAGGTACTAAAAGCTTTTTTAAGTATATAAAGGGTAAAAGAGTTGAGATACAGGACCAATAGAAAATGACGCTGGAGATATTGTAATCAGAGACACAGAGATGGCAGAGGAACTGAATGCATATTTTGCATCAGTCTTCACAGTGGAAGACATCTGCAGTATACTGGACATTCAAGAGTGTCAGGGAAGTGAAATATGTGCCATGAAAATTATGACTGAGAAGGTGCTCAAGAATCTTAATGGTCTGAGGGTGGATAAATCTCTTGGACCTGATGGAATGCACCCTTTGGTTCTGAAGGAAGTAGCTGGAGAGATTCTGGAGGCATTAACAATGATCTTTCAAGAATTGATAGATTCTGGCATTGTACCGGATGACTGGAAAATTGCAAATGTTACTCTGCTATTTAAGAAGGGTGGGAGACAACATAAAGGAATCTATAGACCTGGTAGCCTGAGATAAGTAGTTGGGAAGTTGTTGGAATTGATTGTTAGGGATGAGATTACAGTGTAGCAGGAGGCACATGACAAGATAGGCCAAAGCCAGCATGGTTTCCTGAAAGGAAAATCCGACCTAACTATAACCTACTGCAATTCTTTGAGGAAATTACAAGCAGGGTAGACAAAGGAGATGCAGTAGATGTGGTGTACTTGGATTTTCAGAAGGTCTTTGACAAGGAGCCACACAGGAGCAAGATAAGATCCCATGGAATTACAGGGAAGTTACTAGCATGCGTGGAGCTTTGGCTGATCAGCAGAAAGCAGAGAGTGTGAATAAAGGGATCCTATTCTGGCTGACTGCTGGTTATCAGTGGAGTTCCACAAGAATCGGGGTTGCTACCATTACTTTTCACAATATATGTCAATGATTTGGACTATGGGATTAATGGATTTGTGGCTAAATTTGCCGATGATACAAATATAGGTGGAGGAGCGGGTAGTGTTGAGGAAACAGAGAGCCTGCAGAGAGACTTAGATAGTTTAGGGGAATGGGCAAAGAAGTGGCAAATGAAATGCAATGTTGGAAAGTGTATGGTCATACACTTTGGTGGAAGAAATAAACGGGCAGACTATTATTTAGATGGGAAGAGAATTCACGATGCAGAGATGCAAAGGGACTTGGGAGTCCTTGTGCAGGATACCCCAAAGGTTAACCTGCAGGTTGAGTTGGTGGTGAAGAAGGCGAATGCAATGTTGGCATTAATTCCTAGAGGTATAGAATAAAAGAGTAGGGCTTTGATGTCAAGGCTCTATAAGGCACTCGTGAGACCAGACAGAGTATTTTGTGCAGTTTTGGGCTCCTTATTTTAGAAAGGATATACTGGCATTGGAGAGGATTCAGAGAAGATTCATGAGAATGATTCCAGGAATGAAAGGGTTACTGTATGAGGAACGTCTGGCAGCTCTTGGGCTGTATTCCCTGGAGTTCAGGAGAATGAGGGGGGATCTCATAGAAACATTCCGAATGTTAAAAGGCCTGAACAAATTAGATATGGGAAGGTTATTTCCCATGGTAGGGGAGTCCAGGACAAGAGGGCACAACTTCAGGATTGAAGGACGTCAATTTAGAACAGAGATGCGAAGAAATTACTTTAGTCAGGGAGGTAAATCTGTGGAATTTGTTGCCCTGAGCAGCTGAGGAGGCCAAGTCATTGGGTGCATTTAAGGCAGAGATAGATAGGTTCTTGATTAGCCAGGGCATCAAAGGGTTTGGGGAGAAGATGGTGGAGTGGGGATGATTGGAAGAATTGGATCAGCCCATAATTGAATGGCAGAGCAGACTCGATGGGCCGAATGGCCTATTTCTACTCCTATATCTTATGGCCTTATGATCTTATGGACTGACTCTATGTAATGTGGTCTCCTGGTACTTTCTGTCCAAACTTGCTAGGTTTACTTTGATAGACACAGGGTTTCTGTGTTACCTGTGTTATTTAAGCAGATGCCTCATTAGCACTAATCGTGGGTCTTAGTTTTGAGAAAGTTACTTCTTGTACTTTCCACGTCACTGATGTTCTTTTGGAATTATGAATAAAGTCTCGTCACCATCTCTACCTCAGAGTCTGTCTTTCCTCCAACATTGCCAGCACACATCGTGACAGCTGTAGATGCCGTCATGATCCAGTGTGTGAGCAGAAGGAACAAGAAAGGGGACATCAGACGCCCTTATCCGATCTTTGCTTTCACCTGAAAGCTGCCGGTGAGCTGTCTGCCATGGTTAAATCTGCAGGACATACACTCGTACGAATTCTTGATCAGTCTGATGTTCTTGCCTGGAACTTCATAGCGCCACAGGATTCTCCACAGGGTCTCTCTGCCTGCACCGTCAAAGGCTTTTCCACCATTGATGAAGCTGATGTACAGAGATGAATTCCCCTCAAGTGACCACTTGACTATGATGCGTAGTGTGGCTCTCTGGTCAGTTCATGATCTGTTCTTGCAGAAGCCTGCTAGTTCATCTTTTCGTCTACAGCATCCTTTATCCTCTCTAGTATTATCCAGAAGAAGACTTTTCCTGGGACTGACAGGAGTGTGATGCCTTTACAGTTGGAGCAGTTTCTGAGGTCCCCTTTGGAATTTTGACAAGGTAGCCCTCTTTCCAGTTGGTTGATATTTTTCTCTTCTTCCCAGATCTTCTGAAAGAGAGGGTACAATATCTCTGCTGCAGTGTCCACGTCTGTCTTGAGAGCTTCTCCAGGGATGTCATCTGGACCAGCTGCTTTACCGATCTTTAGCAGCTTTCCTTATCTCCTTTCTGGTAGGTTTGTCGCAGTTGGAGGGTGTTAGAGGTTCAAAGGTTCAAAGGTCCAATTTAATTTAACGCATACAATATACATCCTGCAATGCTTTTTCTTTGCAACCATCCACGAAAACAGAGGAGTGCTCCAAAGAATGAATGACAGCTAAACGTAAGAACCCCAAAGACCCACCCCAGCTCCCCTCCCTCCCGTGTGTAACTGGCAGCAAGCAATGATCCCCCCCACTTCTCCCACTGGCAAAAAAAGCATCAGCCCCCCACTGCTGAGCACTCAAATGCGACCAAAGCAATAGCAAAGACACAGACTTGCAATAATCCCAAAGACTTCGTGTTTCACCCAGTATTTAACATACCACAGGCTCTCTCTCTCTCCCTAATAAGGGAGAAGGAGGTGTCTCCATTTTTTCCAGGTGAGCGGGGAGACATATCAAACAACTCACTGGTTTATGATGTTAAAAGTCAGTTACATTGCTTTTTCTCAAAGATCCCTTCTCTTTGGGCACACAGAAGATTTTCCAACTACCCCGTCGACACATGGCTCTCCTGCAGTGACACCGACACTTGATCCGCCCGTCTCCAGAGCCCCGAGATCTTAGGCCTCCAAATCCGAGCCGGACTCCCAGGCCGAGCCCTTGGCGTGCCGAACAACGGCCAGTCCTGAAACGCCGAGAACGAGTCCCGTTCCTGCAAAGAACCGAAGTCGGTGTGTAACTGCAGGTCAGGGTCTTCAAAAGAACCCTGAAAGGGAAAAATAAAGATATTAAAGATGGAAAAAGAGCTGTGGGTCTGCTCAGCAAATCTTTGAAGTATTCAGCCCACCTTTTCAGCTGCTGCTCTGTCTTTCCATCCTAGTCCTTGATTGGTATCTCAGGCTTACTGTACTTGCTAGACAGTTTCTTGATGGTGTCATACAGCTTCCTTATGTTGCCTCACCCTGCTGCTGGTGTAAAAAGTTTCACTGCTAACGTTGTCGTGATGGTCTTTTTGGAGAAGCGGTGTTAGAGACAATGGATGTTTAAGAATTTGAGCCATCCAATCAGGAGAGAAGGCTGGGGTACCGGGATTTTTTTTGTGCCTGACTCCTTTGTCTTTGTTCTGCAGGAGATGAAGAGGGAAGATGCTGGAGAGAACCGGCCATAGGATTCCATGCAGTGGAGATTGTGATTCAATGGAGGCAGGTGTGGGAGACAACTGCGGATCAGTGAATATGACTTTTGGAAGAGTTAAGCTCCAATTTGTGCACATTTGTCTGTTTAATTATAAAGGGCTCTTTTTTGTTATTTTTTCTTTCTTTTCTTTACTAACCCTTTAGTTAATATTCCTAAATATACTTCCTTTAATTATACGCAGTGTGCCGTCTGTTATTTCCTGGTAACGAGTTGTAACAGGGCTGCAATTCACAGCAGTCACACAAATCAGGGCTTGGGTGGGCATAACACCCCAATCTCACAGATCTGGCGGGACTGGAGTGTGTATTCCCTAGACATAGGCAGCTGGAGAACAGTGGGTCTTTCAGCACTGAGCTGGGAGACTGCCAGCGAGGGCTAATGGGCTGTTTCCTGGGATGCCTGAGAAGAAAGGGGGTACATGCACTTGGCAGCTTTCACACTTCTTCACTGCCCTGTGAGCCTCTGCATGACTGCTTTCTTCTGCTTCCCTGCCTCGATCTTGCATAACATTTCAGTTGAGGTCTATTCTTCCTACAGGTCCTTTTAGGCACCCAGCACCTCTCGACATGTCGAGACTAGCATCACCTTAACTTTCTGCCATTCTTGTAGTGCTTGAAACTTGTTGCTGAGGACCAATTTGAATGTTTCTTGTCTCTGTGTGTCCTTCAGAAGTTTGATGTTGAATCTCTGCCTGGTTGATGCTGACTCCATCCAATTCTTCTTCAGTTTGAGTTTTATCTCTGCAACCAAGGTGGTGATGGTCAGTTACGATATCTGTTCACCTCTTCACTTTGATATCTTGAAGTGATCTGAATTTCTTGGTTATTCAGATATAGACTAGTTGGTTCTCTGCTATGCGGTCAGGAGACACCCTGGTGTTCTTGTGAATTGTTTTGTGGGGGAAGATGCTGCCTCTGATGACCATATCATCCAATGCGCACACGTCAGCAAAGTGCTCTCCATTCTCCTTCATGATAGTCGGTCTGTTTGCTCCTATCGTGTCTTTGTAGCCAGTGTTATCCGATCCTGTTTTTGCATTGAAGTCTCCCATAAGAATCCTAACATATTTCTCAGGATACACTTCTAACATATTCTGGAGACCGCTGTAGAAAGCATCCTTGGTTTATTCAACGCTGTCATTAGCTGGTGCGTAATACTGTATGACTTTCATCTTGACATTCTTCTTCTTTTTTCTAAAGGATGCTGAGATGATTTGGGTCTCATGGGCTTCCCATCCTATCAATGCTGATAGCATGAATGCCACTCTTTGTGTGTGTGGGACATCATTTTCCTCAAGTTCTGGATAAATCAGTAGTTCCTCAGTCATCAAATGCCTCTCCCCACAATGTGGCCATCTTGCTTAGCTGATGCCAAGCAGGCTCAGATCATTGTTCTTCCACCACATTTCAGCCACCACTTGTGCTGTCTTTCCACTTCCATACATGGTCTTTACATTTCATGTGCCAATGGTAGTGGTCCTACATACATAAGAGCATAAGAAATAAGAGCAGGAGTAGGCCATCTGGCCTGCCCCGCCATTCAATAGGATCATGGCTGATCTGTCCATAAATTCAACTCCATCCACCTGTCTTTTCCCCATAACCATAATTCCCCTTCTATGTAAAAATCTATCTAACTGTATCTTACATACATTTAGTGAAGAAGCCTGCTTCCCTGCACAGAGAATTCCACAAATTCACCACCCTCTGGGAAAAACAGTTTCTCCTCATCTCCGTCCTAAATCTTCTCCCCTGAATCTTGAGGCAATGTCCCTGAGTTCTAG
Organism: Hypanus sabinus; assembly: GCF_030144855.1. NCBI lineage: Eukaryota > Metazoa > Chordata > Chondrichthyes > Myliobatiformes > Dasyatidae > Hypanus > Hypanus sabinus. The sequence goes on from NC_082706.1 coordinate 14,052,043, forward strand.
TCTCACCTACCAGTGGAAACAACTTTCCTTCTTCTATCTTATCTATTCCTTTCAATTTTTTTTATGTTTCTATAAGATCCCCTCTCATTCTTCTGAATTCCAGAGAGTATAGTCCCAGGTGACTCAATCTCTCCTCATAGATTAACCCCTTCATCTCTGGAAATAACCTGTTGAACCTCCTCTGCACTGCCTCCAAAGCCAGTATATCCTTCCTCAAGTACGGAGACCAGAACTGCACACAGTACTCCAGGTGCAGCCTCACCAGTACCCTGTACAGTTGCAGCATGACCTCCCTGCTCTTGAATTCAATCCCTCCAGCAATGAAGGCCAACATCCCATTTGCCTTCTCAATAACCTGTTGCACTTGTAAGCCAACTTTTTGCGATTCATGCACAGGCATTCCCAAGTCCCTCTGCACAACAGCATGCTGCATTATATCATCATTTAAATAATAAGCTGCTCGTCTATTATTCCTTCCAAAGTGGATGATCTCGCATTTACCAACATTGTATTCCACCTGCCAGGCCCTGGCCCACTCACTTTACCTATCTATATCCCTCTGCAGACTCTCCACATCCTCTGTACAATTTGCTTTTCAAGTCAAGTCACTTTTATTGTCATTTCGACCACAACTGCTGGTACAGTACATAGTAAAAATGAGACGTTTTTTCAGGACCATGGTGTTACATGACACAGTACAAAAACTGGACTGAACTACGTAAAAAACAACACAGAAAAAAAACTACACTAGACTACAGACCTACCCAGGACTGCATAAAGTGCACAAAAACAGTGCAGGCATTATAATAAATAATAAACAAGACAAGACAATAGGGTAGTAAGGTGTCAGTCCAGGCTCTAGGTATTGAGGAGTCTGATGGCTTGGGGGAAGAAACTGTTACATAGTCTGGTCGTGAGAGCCCGAATGCTTCGGTGCCTTTTCCCAGACAGCAGGAGGGAGAAGAGTTTGTATGAGGGGTGCGTGGAGTCCTTCATAATGCTGTTTGCTTTGTGGATGCAGCGTGTAATGTAAATGTCTGTAATGGTGGACATTTACACTTAGTTTAGTCCTGGATGATAGAAAGCTGTGGTTTCCACAAACTTATATCTTTCACCACACTGCTTTATACATCTTCTAGGCAAGGGTCCTTCCTCTCCCAGGGATGAGGTCTATGGAGCTTCTGCTGATGTTTCTGTTGCTCTAAAATTTTATGGGATGCGGTTGATAGCCCCATAGCCAACTCTACTTTCTTAGCTGGGCTAGGAAGTCCATGGCAGAGTCAATGACCCTTTCCTGCTCCTAAATGATATGTTTGTGCAACTAAAGAGGCATATTTGCCACTGATATTGGTTGTCAGTATGATCACAGTCTACGCTGATATCTTTGGTGGACAGGTAATCTCTTCACAAATGACTTAGTGTTGACTGTGCACATCTCCCTAATGCACTTCAACTCCTGATATAAGTTAATCAATAATACTGCAGAAGGGGTTATTAGGATTATTGACTGCACATTTGAAAATGCAACTGCAAACTCAGAAGCTGCAAGTGTTTGTTTAGTCAGAAGTGAAAATCCATTGTTTCAGTGTTCTACCATCACACTTGTGATTCTGATCACCAAAATCAAATGGTTGAATGGCTGTTGGCAAGGCTTCAATAAAATTCTGGTAATTTTATATCAAATCCTTTGGAAATCCCAAAGGTCCAGCATCTGGCTCACCAAGTAAAGTTTGTTGTGCTCTCTCCTCCATGATGAGCAGTAGGTTTTCAAAGCTTGCAGAGAGATTTAGGCCAGTTCGAAGAGTGGACTGAACTATGGCAGATGGAGTTTAATGCTGATAAGTGTGAGGTGCTACATTTTGGTAGGGCTAATCAAAATAGGACATACATGGTAAATGGTAGGGCATTAAGGAATGCAGTAGAACAGAATGATCTAGGAATAATGGTGCATAGTTCCCTGAAGGTGGAATCTCATGTGGATAGGGTGGTGAAGAAAGCTTTTGGTATGCTGGTCTTTATAAATCAGAGCATTGAGTATAAGAATTGGGATGTAATGTTAAAATTGTACAAAGCATTGGTGAGACCAAATTTGGAGTATTGTGTACAGTTCTGGTCACCAAATTATAGGAAAGATGTCAACAAAATAGTACAGAGGAGATTTACTAGAATGTTACCTGGGTTTCAACAGCTAAGTTACAGAGAAAGGTTGAACAAGTTAGGTCTTTATTCTTTGGAGCGTAGTAGGTTGAGGGGGGACTTGATAGAGGTATTTAAAATTATGAGGGGGATAGATAGAGTTGACATGGATAGGCTTTTTCCATTGAGAGTAGGGGAGATTCAAACAAGAGGACATGAGTTGGGAGTTAAGGGGCAAAAGTTTAGGGGTAACACGAGGGGGAACTTTTTTACTCAGAGTGGTAGCTGTGTGGAACGAGCTTCCAGTAGAAGTAGTAGAGGTAGGCTCGATGTTGTCATTTAAAAAAAAATTGGATAGGTATATGGACAGGAAAGGAATGGAGGGTTAAGGGCTGAGTGCAGGTAGGTGGGACTAGGTGAGAGTAAGCGTTTGGCACGGACTAGAAGGGCCGAAATGGCCTGTTTCCGTGCTGTACAGTAATTGTTATATGGTTATATGACTGTTTCTCTTTGCTCACAAAGCTCAGAAGCGAAGATGAAGCCTCAGGATCATTGGTGACTGTCAAGGAACTAAGACTGCGACTTCCAGTGTCATCTAACAAATGTCGTTCCACCCCATCTCCGTCGCTGTCAGAGTTTTCCTCCCGCCTGCGCTGTGTAGGTTTATAGTGAGGATCGGTGTATGCAGATTGATTCCTCTCTTTAGGCCGGAGAACGTTCCACAATGGCGCAGTGCGCTGCGATGAATATGGTGACCACAAGGCTGGAGGTTGAGTATCGGAGTTTTCCTTCTCCTAGACAGACTGCCTGGCAGGGCTAACGAGTCCCACCTACCTGGGGTTGGAATGGGAGTTGTCAGGGCTGCCAGCCGAGGCTGAAGAGCCCAGCCTGTCCGCCCAGTTATATCACTGAACCCTCCGTCGCACCATGGCATAGCAAACTCAGTAAGAGCAGGGACACCATGTGAAGGCTGTGCTATGGGCACGGTAGTGTAGGAGAGGCCATATAAGAGTGACCTCCTGCACAGCAAGCCGAACAGTGGTCCTGCGGCGATCACAACACCAGGAAAGGAGAGGCTATGGAAGACGCTTCACCTTCCTTGAGTGAGCAGGACGTCCAGTCCAGGACTCACCCGTCCCCTCTCTCCTCTACACTGGGTCTGTATGCCCACGCTCTCTGCCTCTCACTGAGTCCTGGATCACTCAATCTCTCCTCTACACTGGATTCCCATTTCCATACACTCGCTTCAACACTGGGCCCCCGATCCCACACTTGGTCCTTCACACTGGACCCCCGATCCCACACTCGGTCCTCCACACTGGGTCCCTGATCCCACACTCTCTCCTCCACACTGGATTCCCATTTCCATACACTCGCTTCAACACTGGGCCCCCGATCCCACACTCGGTCCTTCACACTGGGTCCCTGATCCCACACTTTCTCCTCCACACTGGGTCCCTGATCCCACACTCGGTCCTTCACACTGGGTCCCTGATCCCACACTTTCTCCTCCACACTGGGTCCCTGATCCCACACTGGGTCCCTGTTCCCACACTCTCTCCTCCACACTGGGTCCCTGATCCCACACTCTCTCCTCCACACTGGGTCCCTGATCCCACACTCTCTCCTCCACACTGGGTCCCTGATCCCACACTGGGTCCCTGATCCCACACTCTCTCCTCCATACTGACACAGCAACTCCAGTGCACAGGAACGGACAAGGCTGCACAGAGTAGTGGGTAGAGCCTGATCCATCACCGGCACAGCCCTCCCCACCATTGACAGCGACCTTAAGAAGGTGGAACCTATCACCAACAATCCCTGCCATCTTGTTCAAGCCCCCTTCTTGTTTCCTCTGCCATGTCTGACGCCCCACACCACCGGCTTCAGGAATTGCTACCTTCCATCGGGTTGCTGAATCAACCTGCACAACTCAAGCCTTACTTAAAACACAGGGCACTGTGGATCACCCCTAACGCTTCCATGGACTTGTTTTGCACAGTCTTTTTCTTCAGGAAGATAAAGATTAACTTTATTTGTCACATGTACATTGAAACACACAGTGAAATGCATTGTTTGCCCCAAGCACCTCTGCCTGAAGCGACGGGTTTTAAGGGCCAGTAACCCGCCTTTGCCCCTTCTCCTGTCAGTAGAAACAATTCCACCAGGCTCCTCCCTTTTCTTTCCTGTGTAGTCTTCTGTTTCTTTCACCAATCAACTTCCCAGCTCTTTACTTCATCCCTCCCCCTTCAGGCTTCACCCATCACCTGGTGTTTCTTTCTCCCCTTGTGGTGAACTACATATACCTCCCTCCACCTTTTAAATCCATCCCTCAGCTTCTTCTCCAGCCCTGCTGAAGGGTTTCAACCTGAAATGTTGACTGTACTCTTTTCATAGATGCTGCCCGGCCTGCTGAGTTCCACCAGCATTCTGTGTGTGTTGAACTGAAACAGAAATGGACATAAAATAAATCAAACTGGGTGAAGGACAATCAAACTAAAAGGTGAGAGGTTTGTGGCCAATCTGGCCGTTTAACCTTCAAATCGTCAATTCTTTCACCATGGCAAGAGTGAGGATAGCAACAAGACACAAGATGGTTACCCTGCATCAGCAAGGTCTCTCCCAAGCAGAAATTTTGCGGCAGAGTTTCAAGATGCGCTGTCCAAGCTCTTCTGAAGACGCATAAAGAATGCTGGAGGAATTCAGCAGATCGGGCAGCATCTATGCAGGGAAATAAACAGCTGACATTCTGGGCCCTTGTGGTGAACTATATATACCTGTCTGGACACGCCCCTCTGCTGACTGCTCCTGTGGCTCTCCCACAGACCCCTGTATAAAGGCGATTGGAGACACAGCCCCGGCCTCAGTCTCCAGGATGCAGTGTGGTGGTCAATTGCTGCTGACGGTGCTTTCTCCCAGTCAATAAAAGCCTATCTCTCGCCTCACGTCTCCGAGAGTTATTGCTGGTGCATCAGCCCTGATCCTTCATCAGGACTGGAAAGGAAAGGGAGAAGAAGCCAGAGTAAGAGGTGGGGGAAGGGAAGGAGAGATTTTAAATTTAGGAGTAAGCGTAAAATTTGTTTTACTAAGTTACCCATTTTAAAGAAGCCCCAGTAAATTATTAATGCATGTAATTTACAGAGATGAAAGTCACACAAGGAATACATTCCCCATCATACAATGTCTTCTCAATTAAGATTGACATGAATACAATTGGGGAGAAGGAAGGGACTGAGAAGGATAACAAATCAAAGGATTCAAAGAACACTTACTATCAAAGTATGTATGCACTATACAACCCTGAGATTCATCTTTCCACGGACAGCCACAAAACAAAGAAAACCATGGAACCCCTTCAAAGAAAAACACCAACCCCACCCCAATCGCAACAAAAGAAAAATCGCGCAAACAGCAACAAGAAGGAATGACCGAAAGCACCAAGTATAAAAGACAAAATCGAAAGAGTACATATTCGGTTCGGCTCAGTGTTCATTATCTGCCGGTCGCCCTGATTCAAAGTCCCCCTAGAACAGCAACAGGTAGAAGAGCAACCAGGAACTAGAGCCCAAACCATAAACCTCAGACCCAGGACTTCAGTACTCTGTCGGCATCGATGGGGAGAGAGACCATTCGAATGCAGGGACCTTCCCTCAGGAGCAGCAAGCTAGAGGGAACCAGAGAGAGCATCACATGCAGACACCTCCTCCGGGCAGCATTGAGCGAAGGGCTGGTAGACGCCACTGACCACCTTCTAGCTTTCTGCCTTCGCTTGATCTTTCAAACTTCCTCGACGCTTTAATCGGCAAGATTGGCAGGAAATGGAGTCAATCATGGGCTCAATGGAGTCAATCTCTAAGCTTCAAGGCCACCTGACTCCTGAAACAATCTCGGAGACAGCGAAGTGCCAGATTGCTCAATCAGCCCAAAAACACACCACCAAAATGTAGCTCACAGCCCCAAATGAACCAGAATCACATTTGCTATTATCCAGCCATAATTGAAAGGTGTACCAGATTCAATGGGCCAAAAGGTCTAATTCTGCTCCGATGTCTTAGGGTCTTCCATAGCTTTCATATTTTTTTTTAACTTATGATTTAAAAACAAATTTTCAGCAGCTGTAATAAGGGAGGACTGTAAGTGCTCTTCAATATCAGCTGCATTTATTGTGTCATTGTTGATTTGATAGACCATCATAACAAAAGTTAACATTTTAAACAAAAATGCCATGGACTCACTTTTGGGGTTCCTGCAGTCTGATGTTTAGTGTCCTCAATGCCGAACATGCTCGGAGTTCTGGCTCACTTTGGGAACTCTGCAGTTCATGCTCCCTGAGCTTTTGTTTATTTTTTTTGTTACTGGCGTGATTTGATCGAGGCACTTCGGCACAGGACTGGCCCTGCGGCTGTGGCCTGCGGTCATCGACACGGTGCTGAACTGACTGAGCCGGTGGCCGTGGCCTGTAGTCACCAGCTTTGGGATCAGCCTCACTCACTTCAGTGGCTCGTGGACGTGGACTCTCTTTCGGGGACTGATGGTTGAAGCCCTTGGATCAGTAATTCAGGAATTTGAAGTCCAGACATCTGGGAATCTGGGCAAGGGTCTGCTGGTTGACAAGCCCTGGGGTCAGAAGTCCATGCTTACAAATATGAGAGAGCCATTAAAATCTACTGGACAATTTAGGAGCAGTTTTTTATTCAAGACTCTTGCTATCACACAAAGTCGTTGATATTAATCATCTTAATCTGTCATAGTCAGGTCCATGAAGTCTGCGTTCAGGTTCACGGTCCGGTCCGTGGACTCCGGACTCCGGGTCTTCTGGCTGTCCCTTGTTTCAGTTGGGCTTAATCATAGGCACCTGATGCTGGTCTTGGGGCTTGGGCCCTGGGTTTGAGTGTGGGGGATGGTTTGTCTTGTCAGTATCCTGTCCTGGCCTCTGTGGGGTAAGTCAGGCTGTCTTTGCTGTTACCCTGAGGCTGGACTCTTCCCTTCCCTTCACCTTCCTCCTGAAGCCATGTCAGCAACCTTGCCTGCGTCCCTGCCTGTATCGCTGTCAGGTTTTACCGCTGGAGCAAGACTTGAGCTTTGCTGTGTCTAGGTAAGGAACTGCCTATTGTTGTTTGGAACCGTCTCTGCGTCCACCCCTTCGCTAGGTAGGTCTGGCTGTTTGCCGCTACTTTGTTTTGGGAACCTTCTCTCTGTGTTCTGTGTATGCATCCCGGCCCTACGTCCTGCTCCCAAGGAGTGGTCCCTGCTCTGTGTTCCATGTCCCTGCGTTCCTGTCTCCCAAGACCAAGGCTCTGTGTTCTGGTCTCCCAAGTCCGACTCTGAGCTTCACGTCCTTGTCCGGCCCAGAAGAACCGTGTCCTGCCCCCAACGTCCAGTCCTGTTACCTTGCCACGTCTTGTCCTCGCCTGGGTCCGGAGTCCGAGCCCGAGTCAAGACCCAGGTTCCGGGTCCCTGTCCAGTCTCTGGCTCGGAGTCCTGGTCCAGGTTCCCAGTTCCTAGTTCCCTGTCCAGGTCCCACTTTTTTAGTCTGTCCTAGCCCAGGCCCTGTGTCTTGTCCAGCGTTGTTGCTTCCCCACTTCCCTTGCTTTCTTGACACACCGAGTCCTGTCCCTAGTACGTCAGTGTCTGTGTATTGCATTTGGGTCCGCTCTCAATGCCCACCTTATGACATAAGCAGAAGGTAAAGGAGGGGGAAGCAGATGGGAACGAGTTCCAGTGGGTGGAAAAAGGCCTTATTGGTACTTGTTTATTACTGCCACGTGTACCATGATACAGTGAAAAGCTTGTCTTGCCTGCCATTCATACAGCTCAAATCGGTGCATTGAGGTAGGACAGGGTAAAACAATGACAATGCAGAATGAAGTGTAAAAGCTACAAAGAAAGTGCCGTGCAGGTAAATGATAACGTGCAGGATCATAACGAGATGGTGAGGCCAAGTGTCCGTCTTATCATTCAAGAGTCTGAGAACAGATAGAAGCTGTCCTTGAGCCTGGTGGCACACGACTTCAGGCCTTTGTGTCTTCTGTCCTACGGGAGAAAGGAGAAGAGCTGAAGTCCTGTTGGGTGTAGTCCTTGATTATAAGATCATAAGACCATAAAACATAGGAGCAGAATTAGGCCATTCAGCCCAACATGTCTGCTATGCCATTTCATCATGGCCGATCCTGGATCCCACTCAACCCCATACACCTGCCTATTCATCATATCCTTTGATGCCCTGACCGATCAGTAAACAATCAACTTCAACCTTAAGTATTCCCACGGACCTGGCCACCTCTGCAGCAGAGCATTCCACAGATTTACTACTCTCTACCTTAAAAAAAATTCCTCCTTACCCCTGTTCAAAATGGTCGGCCCTCGGTTTTGAGGCTGTGTGTGCCCTCTATTTCTGGATACCCCACCACAGGAATCATCCTCTCCACATCCACCCTATCTAGTCCTTTCAACAATTATGTTGGCTGTTTTACTGAGACAGAGGGAAGTACAGATGTACTGGGTGAGAGTACACTTGCAGCAGGTTACCTCCTGAGCTCTGGGTAGAGTGACCAAGCCACATTGTAGTTTTTGTTCGCATCTCCTTCCCAGTAGCGCTGCCACATTCTCAAGCCCTTAATTCTATCTCTCTGCTATTGATCATTTCTTCTTGCAATAACTCACTTTGCACCAGTCTGTAGTTTTACACTCATCGTTGCGTTTATTATTAACACGTATAGTGTTTCCCCCTGTGAGCTTCACGCTAGCAGGTATTTCATTGCACCCTGATGAATATGACAATAAATTAATCTGAAGCTGAAGAGTATATCTCCATTTCCTCTGTACGTTTTCCTCATGATGATAAATGCCTCTGTCAAATCCCTTGCAAACGCCAATGCTCCAAGGAGAACAAGCCCAGCTTCTCCAATCTATCCAGGCGACTAGTGGTGGAATTGTTTTTTTTAACATCTCTCTAACCTCTCCAAAATGGACACAGTACTTCAGTAGTAGCCAAACCATGCTCTATAGGCGGAGACATTTATAAAATGCGTTTTAAGAATGTTCACTATGGCCTCTTTGTCCATGTTCAAATGGAAGGCACGTCTCAGTTCCCTGATGTTGATTGTTTGAAGTCATAAAGTGCGAAAGGACCACTGGTGGAATTTTGTGCTGTCAAGACAACAGCTCAGTAGGGAATGGCAGAACTAGCCTTGAGCATGGCCACTCTGCTGAACAGGATGCTGATGAATGGGGTGGTTTGCACGTTAGATAACGCTTGCTCTGGCCAGCTGGGCTGCAGGCAGATCTTGTCTGTCTACAGATGAGTGGGATTGATGCCAGCCCCCTGCAGCTGAAGTACACGGTTCTCTGTGTCTTTTGATGCTAAGGAGCATAATGGCTTGTCCGCAGTAATCGAATGTGGACTATTGATGCATTTGCTCTGTATGCTCAGCGGACTGCTGCTTCCTGAGCCCAGTCACAGCGTGAACAGTCCTCAGTAACTTCCCCACCCCTTCTAATAAAGGAACTATTTGGATGGTGAGTATGTTGACTCAGTCAATTAAATTCCATTCAGTTTTCCAGACATCCAGCCTAGAAGTCCTCGTCTCCTCTGTTCTTGCAGGTGGTGTATGTCTGTGTACTGACTGGGTTTCTGTTTACACTCTGACAGTACTGTTGATTAATGCAAGGGTTTTGATGTTTGCTCTCAGTCTGGTGGCAGAACTGCAATGCCACTTTACGCTTCATCTTCTGTATGTGGTGCAGAAGGTGGTACCTGCCCCAAAGAGAAGCTGCATTCCAAGTGTTCGCGATGCTGTTGCTGATGAGAATGGATGAAACAGATGTTAAACGGTGCTTCTACTTGCTTTGCTAATATTATTCAAGGTATATTTATTAACAAATAAATATAGATGAATTATAGAACCTTGAGATTTCAAAAAAAAAGAGAAAATCTGCAGATGCTGGAAAACACACACAAAATGCTGGAGGAACTCAGCAGGCCAGGCAGCATCTATGGAAAAGAGCAGAGTCGGTGTTTTGAGTGAGGCTTCGGCAGCATTGTGACACTGAGTCCTTTTATATAAATGCTTGATATAGATCAGGATTTCCCACCCTGTGCTTCATGGACTCCTTGCTTAATGGTGTTGGTCTGTGCCATAAGAAAGACTGGGAGTCCCTGATAAAGACCATGAACAGCTGAGGTCCCACAACAAACTCAAGGCAACTACAGTGATCTACCCCGCTCCCCCAGAACAGTTTTCTTTCCACTCTCTGGGTATTCATTAATCTTCTATTCACTAATATATTCTCCTCAGTGTAGCGGGGTTTAAATCTAATAATCTCTTTTTTAGTAACTAATCAAAGACCTTCTGAAAGTCAAAGAAGATTCAGGATAGTTTATTGTCATTTCCAGTACACAAGTGTAAAGGAGAACAAAATAATTGTTACTCAGGATTTGATGCAGTGCAAAGACACACACACAGTAAGACAAAGAACACAAAAATTAAAAAAAACAATAAATATAATACAGATTGATTGTATGCCCAAAATGTAACGCTAGGCACAGGAGTGCCTGTACTTAAGGTGACTGACAGGGAATGACAAAGTAGTGGTGGTTGGGGGTGTGGAGGGGTGGGTTGGTGGACGGAGGTGTTGATCAGACTTTCTGCTTGGGGAACATAACTGTTTTTGGTCCGAGCATGGATGTTACATCACCTCCTCCCTGATGGGAGGGGGACAAACAGTCCATGAGCAGGATGGGTGGGGGTCTTGATGAAACTACAGGCCTTATTCTGGCACCTTTCTGTGTATGAGTGCTTGATGACAAATGGGCTGGTGCTGGTGATGCCATCCACTGATCTAGCTTGATAGTGACAGATGTAAAGAACCCTTATAGATTTGCCAAAGGTTGTCCCCTTCCATAAGTCCATGTTGATTCTGCCAGGTCCTAAGTGCATTGTTATCTCTTCCTTAAAAAATTCTGTAACACTTAAGAAATGGAGCTATTCGGCCCCTCAAATCTTTCCTAGCATGCAATGGCCGATCTTTCACTTTGGTACCACTCTCCTGCCTAGCCACGTATCTCTTGATTACCCTGGTCTCTGGAAAATATCACCCTACTACCAGTGTCGTGTTACCTGGTTGCCACAAAGGGTGACCTTATTTATTTATTGAGGCATACACAGTGGAATAGCCCTTCCAGTCACACAGCCCAGCAACCCCCAGTTTAGCCCTAGCTTAATCATGGGACAATTTACCATGACCAATTAACCTACCAAACGGTAGGTTTTTGGACCGTGGGAGGAAACCTGAGCACCCAGAGGAATCCCATGCAGTCATGGGGAGAAGGTACAAGCTCCTTAAGGAGAGTGGCGGGAATTGAACTCCAATTTTGGCGGAAGTCTGCAGTACTCCCCCCACCCCCAACACCGTAGGGAATTCCAAAACTAGAGGGTATAGGTTTAAGGTGAGACGAAGAAAGACTTGAATGGAGTCCGAGGGGCAAATTTCTCACAGGGTGGTGGGGTCATGGGACAAGCTGTCAGGGGAAGTGGGAGAGGAGGGTAGATTGACCACGGTTAAAAGGCGTTCGGACGGGTACGTGGACAGGAAAGTTGGACTTGAGCCAAGCGCCGGCAGATGCGACCGGCGTTGTGCCGAGTTTGCTATGTGCAGTATCTAACGGGGAAAGCACCGGCAGATGCATGGACTCACATTGGTACCGCACGCCGACTCCTGCAGAATTTTGGTGTAGCATCTCCTTCTGGCGTCGCATGGACGGGGCTTTGATTTAATTCTGGGGAAAGTACTGCAGCCGTGCACAGTGCATTAAACACGCTTCTCTTTGAAGCACCCTTGCCTGGCTACCAGCCTCCTGCATTATGGAACAGGAACGTCCGCCGTTTACGTCAGGAGTGCTGTAAGCATCACAACACACACTACAACACCACCTCCCCCCCACATACACACACAAACACAAATCAGAGAGAATGAGAAGCGCTTCAACTTGGCCCGAACAGTCGGGGCGGGACGGGCGGAGTGGCCGCGGGCGGGTCTGAGCGGTGCCGGCGCGGGCGCGCTGCACCTGCCGGGGGCTTCCAGCCTCAGGTGGGTCGGGGCTGCGCCGCGGCCGCTGCTCGCTCTGCAGCTCCAGTCTGCATCAGCAGCGCTGCAGGCTCGGTCTTATCCAGGCGGCAGCCGACGGGCGGGGGGCGCAGTCCCGCGGGCACCCACCCGCTGCCCATATACCCTGAACCCCACCCCTCTAGGACCCGGGTCCTGATCCCGCCCAGTCTCCGCAGCGTCCTGGGGTCTTCCAGTGCAGGGCGAGGTAGACGCACCACCACACCAACCTCCCCCCACCCCCGCCCCCCACAGACCCAGCCCCACGGGGGAGGCTGAATGATGTCTGTGTGCACAGTCCGAGTTCACAGCGGCCGTGGGCTGCGGAATGGAGGGATCTCTCGCTGCCGGACCCCGAGGCAGCAGCAGCAGCGCCGGTGAGGACAACGCATTGCTGATTTGAAACCAAGTGATGTGCAGGCTGCGGGCGTGAAGCGCCAGAGAGCCGAGAGACAGGGCAGCTCGCCCCGGAGCGAGGGAGTGAGTGCGGGCCACGCGTGCAGCGGGGCTCCCTCCACCCCGGGGTCCGACCTGACATGGCTCAAGCCGCCAAGCAGCTGAAGAAGATCAAAGATGTGGAGGCTCAGGCGCATCTCGAGCTGGAGAAGAAGGAGGAGGAGAAACGGAAGAAGAGGAACCGTTCCCGGGAGCGCAAGAAAAAGGTAGGAAGGAGTTTAGAGAAGGTGGAAGAAGTTGGGGTGCGAGAGGTGGGGGTGAACGGGACGGACGGAAGGGGTGACGGTGAGGCAGGTTGGGGCAGGAGACGAGCCACCATCTCTGTCACTGAACGACCTCCCGGGTGTAAGGGGTTGGGGAGGGCGAGGTGAGGGGGAAGAGGTGAGACAGAAAGAGGGGAAGAAGGTGAGGCATCTACCTCCACCCCCCCCCCCCACCCCGAGTGCTGGGGTTGAGGGGTGTGAATGAGTGAGTGCGGTAGAGAATGAGGGAGAGGGTGAATGGGGCTGAGTGGGATCCAGGGGTAAGAGAGAGGCAAGGTAGGAACGCCGCTGAGCGGTCTACGGACCGGAGGGAGTGAAGATGAGTGGCGAGGGCGTTTGGGTTGGGGGAGAAGGTGAATAAGATGGAGTGGATGGTGAGCGCGATGGAGGGAATTGGGGTTACAGTGAGGCAGAGTTGGGGGGCGGGGTGACAGGTGATGTATTCCCTCTGTCGCCGAGCACCCATCAATTCCGGGTGAATGCTGAGCGTGAAAGAGGCGGCTATGGGTGAAGCCGCAGCGCTCAGGGACCAGAACCGCCACGGGTCAGTGGTCCTGAGCTGACCAAGGGCGAATTCAACCCCAGCACTGAAGCGAGGGAAGGGGAAGGCAGAAGAAGCAGGTGATTAGCAAAGGAAGTCAAGTTCAGCGGCAGGGAGGTGGGCAATTCAGTAATTTCCGAAGACACTTGAAGTGGGATCAGATGCGTTTGGACTCCACCGCGCCTCAGCGAGTGTAACCTCCATCCACGGTTGCCTTTGACTTGCTAAGTTGTGTAAAGTTTGTAAGAGTCTGCGAGCACGTACACTTGTTGGTGCAGTTTCACAGGATGCAGAAACGTTTAGAACAACCTCCTTCTGGGGACAACCACGGAACGAAGCATTCCGGCCAACGGTCTGAGACCTGCCCAGGGGTATCTCCTGCCTGCGCCACGGGCAAGGTTGATTTGGAAGGGCAATAGCGTTGAAGTGACGCGAAGTCCCGCAGCTGTATGCGCGTGCTGGCTGCAGTAGACGGAAACAACTGCCGAAAAATGTTGACACAAGATTAAGTGTGATTGCGATGTCAGGAGCCGGAGTTTTAACAAATGATGTCTCTGCAATAGCTGAGGATTTGCTGGCCAGTCTGAGTTGTATTTCGTCAGGTGTTATGAAATATAGTGCTTAAGGTTCGGGAGACTGTGATTCTAATGTCTGGGATCACGGAACCATGACATCATTGGATATTTTCCACGCAGGAGGCCATTTGGCCCATCATATGTGTGTTAATTTAGTCCATCATGCAGATCTGGTGGAGTCATCCCCTCCTGGTCTGCCTGAACCTCCAACCTGTTTCCAGCATAAAGGCACATCTGGTAACCTTCAGTTTGTGGGTAACCTCCTCTTGACTAATTATCTGGTTTAAGGGATGTTCCATTGTCTGTGACACCGATTGCATTATAGCTACCCAGCGTCAGGAGGGATTGTGAGTACCAGCCATGGTCAGGTGCTCAGCAACCACAGTGCGACAGCACCAGGTACTTAAAGAGACCAGCAACTCGTTTCAAGGGCACTAGTGGAAAGGCAAGTCACTGGAAATCCAAAATAAAAATAGAAAACATTGGAAGGGACCAGTGAGTCAGGCAGCATCTTTGGAGGGGGAAGTTGATGCCATTTCATTGAAGCTGCAACGTTAACCAATCTTCTCTCTCTGAAGACGCTGTACGACCTGCATACCTATCTTCAGCAGTCTCCATTTCAACCCGCACGTACCAAGTCCAGCCATTCACTCATTTGACTTTCATGAGTTTAAGGGCCAGGTTACATTTCTATCAGGGTGCTAGACTCGCCAGTGGCTGGTTATTGTTAAATAACTCATTCTTGCCCTGCATGCTCGAAGTTAGCTTGCTCAAGTTATTCGAAGCACCATGTAATACTGAAACACTATCCAACAAACTCAGTTAAAGCCCAGCAAACAGAGGCACACGTTAGCAAAGCAGAACCCAGCAGGGTGGATCTCCCAGTTCATGGCTTCTGTCTACACAACGTCTTCCCATCATAGAATCCTGTTGTTGTTCTTGCTTGTTATCTTCTGTTTTACTGTGTTCTGTGTTGTTCTGCTGAGCAGGGTGGGCATGTTACGTAGGCACTGGAAAGCATGATGACACTTGTGGGCTGCCCCCAGTACATCCATTGGTGTGCTGGTTGTTAGCGCAAATGACGCATTTTGACGTACATGTGATAAATAAATCTGATTTTGAAACTGTAGGCATTAGGACCTAAATCCAGCTTTGCCTTGACTGATCGTATTCTGTTTTCTCGCACTGGGCTAACTTTTCCCATCTTTGTACTTGGTGCCCTCAGCCGGAGAAGGGAAGCTGCGCGTCTCTGAAGCGTTCGGCATTGGGAGTTGCTGGGAGCCAGACGTGGCTAGATTTGTGTTGGGCTCCTGCATCAATGTTGTTGTTGGGGGATCTGCTCTTCAGTGTGGTCTGAACTGACAAGCAGAAACCACAACATTGGGCAGTTTCTTCAGAATGAGTACAGAGTACACAGGTCAGGAGATCATATGTTCACCTCAGGTGCAGTAAGAGAAGGGATACAACGGGAGAACCTCACTCACATCTTGATTGATCCCACAGATCTTTAGGGAATTCTCAACCTCCCATGCATGCTATAACCCCTTCACTGCAAATCTATTGAACATAGAACATAGGACATTGAATCACTGCACTTCTGGTTCCTTGGCAGACCATCCAGGTCTTGTAACCCTCTGTTTTGTTGAGCTCTCTATATACAAATACATTGAAAAGTTTATTCAATTCACTTCTGAAAGTTACTACAGAAACTCCCTGCTCCTTAGGGAGAGGATGGTCCACATCTCAACAACTCATCTCTTGCCAGTCAGCACTACTTGCTCTGGGGTCTCTGTTCCTCCTTCATGTAGAAAAGTTTTTCAGCTTTTAACCCACTAAACCCCTTCCTAACTTTGAGCCTCTTTGTCAGGTCTGTCCTTAATCTCCTCTGTTTCAAGGAGAAGTCTGTGTTCTCCAGTACTTTGCATATTACTGTCAGAAAAAAATGGGGGTATGTGATTGGGAGATGTAATGTCTGCAAGCTGTCTCACAATCAAACATAATCAAGAGGTGAAATTTCCAAACAAACATTTGTTTGGCTTTTATTTGCGTATCATTAGAGTATGACCTCAAATCTATTGCTGCCCTTCATCTCATAACCTGTGTCTTTAACATCAGTCTTTTTTTCTGATGTAAATATGCACAGGGTGTGAGTGTCAAGTGAATGTTTGTGAGCTTGGTGTTATTCTTGAGAGGGTTGGAGTTCGCTAATCAATGTATTTTGGAGTTTAAGACCATTGGCTGATCTCTAACCCACCAAGCATGACTGTAGACAAATTGTTTGAACCTTGAAGTAGTAATTCACAGAAAGGAGTAAATATTCTGAACCTTCTCTAAGCTGCAACAGGTAACGTCACAAGAGAATAATAATATACCTTGGGCAGGATGCAGCATGGTGATAAAACCTGAATTAAGGGTGGTAGATATTTAATGTGGGGTTCTCTCAAAATTTGTAATTACTTATTGCTTTCTTTTCTCAGTGAGGGTTAATGTGATGAAAGCATCATTCTGGGTGCTGTTTGCACTATTCCTAAATGGATCCTTTCCTTATATGGTCGCGCAGCATCTAGTGTGATTGCTTTACAGAGCCACCGACCAGGGTTCAGTTCTCACCACTGCCCTTAACGAGTTTGTACGCTCTCTCCACGTCTGCGCGGTTTTCCTCTGGGTGCTCTGATTTCCTCCCACAGGTTAGGGTCAGCGGGCATTTGCTGCATGTTCGAAGTGTGGGGACGCTTGTGAGCCGTCCGAGCACAATCCCCAGACTGCGTTGTTTGTTGACGCAATGCAACACATTTCTTTGTTTCAATGACAAATGAAGCTCATCTCTTTTGCCTCACCTAACTTTCCAATACTGCTATGGCAAAGGAATGGAAAGGGAAAAGTAGGCAATGGATGTTCAAATATTACTTTGCCAATAGTGATGGAGAAACTATAAATAAAGAACTGTTATACTGAAAGCATTACTAAACAATGGCAATTGAAGCAAGAGAGCTAAACAGCATATCTCAAAAATCTAAATGTGGATTATCTGTTACAAGATATCACATTCTTGTGCCAAATACTTACCCTCTGTGACAAAATGTCATTCTTTTGTGTACAGTATTCAAAGAAGGGTGTCAAGGTTAAGCTGCTGAAGAGGACTGGAATAACAATGGGTTCATAGAGTTACACAGTATGAAAACAGGCCCTTTGGCCCAATTCATCCGCTATGCCTATCCCATTCGTCTTCATTCAGACCGTGTCCCGCTAATATTTTCTTCTCCATGTGATCCGAATTCAAGGCCCACCACTGCTGCTCCAAAATTTAAATCCACTAAATTACGTCATCTAGAATTGGGTGCCAGAGTAGCATAGCGATTTGTGCAACACTATTACTGCTCGGGATGTCAAAGTTTGGAGTTCAGTTCCAGCGTCCTCTGTAAGGAATCTGTATGTCCTCCCTATGCATGTGTGGGTTTCCTCCAGGTACTCTCATTTACACCTACAGTCCAAAGATGTACTGGTTAGTAGGTTAATTGATCTTTGCAACTTGTCTTAAAGATTAGGCTAGGGTTAAGTAGGAGGGTTGCTGGGTGGAGTGGCTCACTGGGCTGGGAAGTCCTATGACGTATCTATAAATGAAATAATAATGCCCCTACCCTGTATGAACAAGTGACTCTGGACCAACAGCAAGGCGTGATTCTGAACTCACCTTTCAGCTAGATGTGGACATGACAAGTATGGACCCAGCTCAATCGGCATTGTAAAGGGCTTTGTTCAGCGGTTTGATGTCTAAATTGGGAGCCGTATTATGCAACCAAGTCAAGCCTGCAATCTGGCATTGTTGAACTCACAGATTGTAAGTTATAGCTAACATTTAAACCTCTTCCATCATTCCTTAACATGACCTGGTAGGACAGCAGCTGCTCTAGTTACTGTTAGGAAAGAGTGGCCTTGGAACACCAGAACGTTGGCTGTTGATCTCAATTAGTTTGATTGGGTACATCATGGTGCTACTGATTAACACTAACCACACCTCTAGGTTGAGCAGAGAGGATCAAAGGCTCTGAATGTGCTCAGGATGAGAGACTTCAACTCATCATCAAATACCAGCTTGGATGGAACATCTCAGTTGGCATAGACCGGATGGGCTGAATGGTCTGTTTCCATACTGTGTAACTCAGTGACCATGTGGCACCACCATTAACACTGGGTCCAGGAGTGGTGCCTCCAACGAGACCACATCCTGGTCATAGCGTTTGGAGGCTTGCGTGCTTCAGTGACTCAGAGAGTTCTTGCTTTGGGTCTTGGCAGGGTCAACCATGCCAAACAGATCAAAGGGTAGAAGCCAGCCTAAGAGTGTCCTCCTCCAGTCCTCCAGGTTCAGGGTTTCAGCTCAGGGCTAACAACCCTGGCTGGTAAAACTAAATTGTTAGGAAACAGCAATGAAGTATCCTTCTACATCTGAGTGTGATGGTGTTCCTGAGTCTCCACCCGGGACCTGCATGAATAGACAGTAGTGAAAACTGAGAGGAAGCAACAGACAAGATGAAGGAAGCCCTGAACACTGCCAGAGCTGGATCATTGCCCTAAATCAGGGTCGGAATCTGAACCAGGTTTATTATCACCGGCGTACGTTGTGAAATTTGTTAACTTAGCAGCAGCAGTTCAATGCAATATAGAAGAATAAATAAATAAATTGTTATACATATATTGAATAGATTAAAAATTGTGCAAAAACAAAAATGATATATATTGAAAAAGTGAGGTAGTGTCCAAGGGTTCAATGTCCATTTAGGAATTGGATGGCAGAGGGGAAGAAGCTGTTCCTGAATCGCTGAGTGTGTGCCTTCAGGCTTCTGTATCTCCTTCCTGATGGTAGCAATGAGAAAAGGGCATGCCCTGGGTGCTGGAGGTCCTTAATAATGGATGCTCCCTTTCTGAGGCACCACTCCTTGAAGATGTCCTGGGTACTTTGTAGACTAGTACCCAAGATGGAGCCGACTGAATTTACAACCCTCTGCAGCTTCTTATTGTCCAATGCAGTAGTCCCCTCAATTTCCGCCCCCCCCCACCTTCCCTCATATCAGACAGTGATGCAGCCTGTCAGAATGCTCTCCACGGTACATCTATAGAAGTTTTTGAGTGTATTTGTTGACATGCCAAATCTCTTCAAACTCCTAATGAAGCACAGTCACTATCTTGCCTTTTTTATAACTGCATTGATATGTTGGGACCAGGTTAGGTCCTCAGAGATCTTGACACCCAGGAACTTCAAATTGCTCACTCTCTCATCTTCTGATCCCTCTATGAGGATTGGTATCTGTTCCTTTGTCTTGCCCCTCCTGAAGTCCACAATCAGCTCTTTTGTTTTACTGACGTTGAGTGCCAGGTTGTTGCTGCGACACCACTCCACTAGTTGGCATATCTCACTCCTGTACGCTCTTTCGTCACCATCTGAGATTCTATCAACAATGGTTGTATCAAATTTATCAATGATATTTGAGCTATGCCTAGCCACACAGTCATGGGTATAGAGAGGGTAGAGCAGTGGGTGAAGCACACACCCCTGAGGTGTGCCAGTGTTGACCTTCAGCAAGGAATGCCATTGGTGTAGCAGGCAGTGGATGCCAAGAGAGGTGGTGCATGGACCAAAATGAGGGTTGAATCTCTGCAGATTCTGCTGAGCTTGTGCAGAGGGAGTGGAGTTAGTGTTTCAAATCAGTGACCTTTCAGCTGGACTTGGAGAAATTGGAGGTGGATAGGATTTAAGGTTCAGTGAAGGAGAGGAGAGTTGGAGAGGTTTGGAGAACTGGAGAGATTAAATAATTAAAAGCATGATAGTGCAGGGAGAAAGAGTGATAGTGGGACAAGAAATAAGATTGGCTGGAGGTGGTGTTTCTTTAACAAATTATACAGGTATGTCCTGTCCACTTCAATTAGGGCAAATGCAATTAGGTGCCATCTGCTTGCCAAGGAAACTACAGTAACCACTGTCCAATACCAACAGGGAAGTTAAAATCACCCAGGACGTAGAAACCTACCAACGGCAGGTTCCCTCCAAGCTACACACTACACCAAATAGGCAATATTGTTTCCTCATCATTGCTTGGTCTAAACACCTTCCTCACTGCACTGAGGGACTACCTTTATCAGCAGGACTGCAAGGGTTCCTGAAGGTGACCCATTCCCATCCGGGGAAATTATGGATGCACAGTAAATGCTGGGCTTCAAATGAACCAAAATAAAGGCTTTTAATCGGATATCAAATTATGTAATGTTCTATATATAAACCATTCAAGTTTGTGGTTAGAGTTCACCTTTGATTCAGTACTGTTGTATGAAGTCCCTGGACTGAAGAAATGCCTTGTCATGGTTTCCATTTATCTGCTTTCCCATATCCCTGCACATTTAATCTGCTCAGGCTGGTCATACCTGCTACTGTCTGTCTTTGATAGAAGGGCTGTCGCTGAGCATTGCTTCATAGTACAGCTGCTTTTAAAAAGATGCTGTCTCATAAATCATTTAATCCTGTTCACCCACAGGACAATGTTTGTGAGTATTGTAGTGAACAAGATGTTTGCAGCTTACAGGAGTGCCACCTAAGATTAAAACAAGATACTGGCACCTAAGCATCTGCTGAGGCAGATGCAGAGTTTTACTATTTTGAATGTCATCATCTTCATTATCATGTGCTGTGTGGTATGGCATGGGCGATCATGGTCTTTCCGTGACCATGATTGTTTTTGGCAAATTTTTCTAAGAGGTGGCTTGTCATTGCCTTTTCCTGGGCAGTGTCTTTACAAGAGGGGTGACCCCAGCCATTATCAATGCTCTTCAGAGATTGTCTGCCTGGCGTCAGTGATCGCATAACCAGGACTTGTGATTTGCACCGGCTGTTTGTACGACCATTCAGCACTTGCTTCCATGGCTTCACGTGACGATGATCAGGGGTGGGGAGGTGGGCTAAGCAAGTGATACACCCTGCGCAAGGGCAACCTTACACCTCCTTTGGTGGAGGTGTATCTACACCGCACCCCCCCATTTTGAATATAAGTATATGAATTGAAATAGGATTAAACCAGTCAGTCTCTCAGATTGACTCCATCACTGAATAGGATCAATGCTAATCAGATTCAAACATCAACTCTGCCTGTGGTAACTTTTCACCCTTTTTTTGCTCTTGAAGTTCAAGTTTAATTGTCATTCAACCATACATGAATACCCATGAATACAGTCAAACGAAATAGCATTACTCCACGGCTAAGGTGCAAAACACAGTACCAACAGTTATACACAGCATAAGGCACATTTAGCACTTATAAGATATCAGTAAAATATAGTTATGTAAAAAAACAGAGTCCGAGTCGCTGAGTCCATAAATGTTGCAGCAATCTGGTCAAGCACAATACAACTTGTTATCCACCAAGTGAACACTGGAGGGCAGCACTGACTCCAGCATGGACACTGTGGCATACCACCTCTGGCATTGGCCCCGATGCCTCTCTCCTGAGTGGCTGCAAACAGCCGACACCACGGCGTGAGGGCTATTCCTTCCCACGGCCAAGGCCGCACAACTCCCCCGCCGTCAGTCCTGCCAATAAACCAGTGAACTGGACTTGCAGCACTCCACATTACCAAGATCCAACGGGGTCTTGCGATCACAAGGGAAGCGACTCCGACAATCACTGGCTGCAGACTGCACACTGCTTTCACGTGACAACTCCAGTGCCTCTCTGACACAAGCAGCTGCACAAACTGCAGCAAGTCCAGCTCCTTCAGTTTCTCTGCCAACGAGCAACTCCCTGATGGAGTAGACCTGCAAAATAATTAAATTCTTAATGTCCAGCATGGTGATTGTAAATAGCACATTGAAAAAAATCAATATCACCTTTGGTTGGTCCTGTAGAGGCTGCTGTATCCGAGCACACAACCATCTTACTACAACTATCTATCTACTGCATCTCCGCTTCCATTAGGCCCTTGGGGAAGGATGTTTCAGTCTCATGACCCTCTGAGAGCAATATTTCCACCTTAAGTGGTTGATCTTTTGATTTTATATAGGGATCCCTGAATCTCAATTTTTCTGTGAGAAAACCTCCGCTCGACGTTGGTTAATATAGGGAGTCAATAGATTTATTATTGTACCGAAGAACATTGTTTTACATTGCATCCATGCAGATCATTACATCAGTGCTTAGTGGTAGTACAAGGCTAACACAACAGCAGAATGCTGAATGAAATGTTGCAGTCACAGAAAGTGTAATGCAGGTAGACAGTCAGGATGAGGAAGATTGTGGTGTCAATAGTCCAACCTATTTTACAAGAGACACATTGCTCAATTGTCTTATAACAGTGTGATAGAAATTTTTCTGGAGCCTGCTGGTAGGGTACATGGTTTCAGGTGTTTGTATCTCCTCCCCGATGGAAGGTTTCCTCATGTTTTCCTCCAGGAAATATCCTCTCTATCAGTGTTCCCTCTGAGGTTTGTGTGGGTGTGGGTGTGCGCGTGCACACATCATTTGCTACAAGCGCACAAAGGAATCTAAATGGTGCACAAGAGGTTGTCACCCTCTCTACCTCGTTGGCATTTTTAAGTATATTTCACGATGTTTTACAATCTTTCCAGTTTCTGATGCGGAGCGTGTTGAGGTGATGCTTGTGATGATTTGAACTGGCTTGTTTGTACAGTTTTTGTTGAAGAAATTATTCTTTGCGCACAAGTTTTTGTCACTGGGCACAAAATTGCACAGCACAAGATTTTTGCACATACTGGTCATTACAAACTAGAGGGAACATTGCTCTCGATGTCTACCCTCGCAGGTCCTTGTATACCTCAAACTCCAACAGATCCAATTCTATTTCTTCAAACCTTTCCTCTAAATTAAATACCTCTCCCGTCCAGTTTGTTGTTGTTTTGTATGGCAGATGTTTTTTCCCTTCACACTTTTTGTCAAGATGAAATGTAGCCCAGGAGGGGCAGACACGAGTCTTTCTGCTTGGGAACCAGAATTGAATCAATCTTCATCTGACATCTCGTCCATAGCCATTCCAAAATGGGTGGCCCTGAGCTGGCATCACCTGATGGAGTCCTTGAAGTACGCAGGCCTCCACACAACATCAATATGTTGATCCAGGTTGTGGAGGACCCTTCCAGTAAATCATCTCTGAGTGGCATTTCCCTTCCTTAGTAAGGACACCAACACTATACACAGTATTTCAGAGGTGGTCTCTCTGTTGCAGTATATGACTAAAATATTATCTCCCTACATTTACAATCAGTGGCCAACTCATCAGATACCTCGTGCTTAATAAAGTGGCCACTGAGTGGATGTTCATTGTCTGCTGCTGCTGTAGCCCATCCATTTCAAGATACAACATGTTGTGCGTTCAGAGATGTTCTTCTGCACATCACTGTTGTAACGGGTAGTTACTTGAGTTACTGTTGCTTCCCTGTCAGCTTGAACCAGTCTGGCCATTCTCCTCTGACCTCTCTCTCATTAACAAGGCATTTTTATCCACAAAACTGCCACTCACTGGATGCTTTTTTTGGGTTTTGTTTTTTGCACCATTCTGTCTAAACTCTAGCTGAGGTTCCCAACCTGGGGTCCACTGACCCCTCAGTCAATGTTAGGGGTCCATGGCATAAAAAGATTGGGAACTGCTGCTCCAGAGACAGTCGTGCGTGAAAGTCCTTGGAGATCAGCAGTTTCTGAGATACTCAAACCATCCAGCCTGGCACCAACAATCATTCCACAGTCAAAGTCACTTAGATCACATTTCTTTCCCCATTCTGATGTTTGGTCTGAACAACAACTGAACCTCCTGACCATGTCTCCATGCTTTTATGCACTGAGTTGCTGCTACGTGATTGGCTGATTAGATATTTGGATAAACGAGCAGGTGTGCAAGTGTACCTAATAAAGTGGTGACTGAGCGTAATCTCCCTGCATTTATATACAAGTATATCCCATTAGAATAAATGATCAGATCCCTCTGCAACTTCTCAGCACTTAGATAGCATGCTTTCTTATTTTTGATCATCTTTATTTTTCCTCTAGAAATGGACAACTTCACATTTTTCTACATCAATGGACTAAATTTGGTCTGGAATGCTATTGCTGTTGTTTGCATGATTTGTGTTTCTTTTTTTTCCTCTACACATTGGATGTTGGTCCTTTTTAAATTGGGTTCTTTTGAGGTTTTTGCTCTGTGGCTGCGGGCAGGCAGACAAATATCAAGGTTGTACAATTTATATATACTTTGATAATGAATATACTTTGAATCTGCTGAATAATTGTTCATATGCCTGATCTTTTCCCCACTCACTTAAAAGGCTATACTCTTAGTCACCTGTTTATAACGCTCTTTGCCACTTAACTTACCTGTCTAGTGAAACTCTTTGTGTCTTTGTTAACACTGTGAGTAGTTGTGATGCCTGTGAAACACTACCCAACACATTTTGCTGAACAGAAAAAGCTACATTTATACCTAGAGAAAGAGGAGACTGCTGATGCTGGAATCTGGAACAAGAAATAATATGCTAGAGGAACTCAGTGGGTCAGGCAGCATCTGTGGAGGGAAATGGACAGTTGACATATCAGGTCAAGACCATTCACCTGGACTCTTCATCAGCTTGGGCCCTGATGAAGTATCACAGTCTGAAACGCCAAATGTTTACTTCCCTTTATATTTATACCTATTGCTTATTTCCTGTTCGCTACCAAGTGGAAATCCATGCCAGTATGTTATCTTCTACACCATGGAGTTTTATTTTCTACAATGTCCATCATGAAGGAACCCAGCACTCAGGACATGCCCTCTTCTCCTTACTACTATCAGGAAGGAGGTAGGAGCCTTAGGACACACACTCAACATTATAGAAACAGCTTCTTTGCCTCTGTCATCAGATTCCTGAATGGTCCATGAACACTACCTCACTATTTTGCTCTCGTTTTGCATTATTTATTTATATCTTATATATTATTGTGACTTGTTATAACTTTTGCGTATTGTGCCAGGGGAAAATTCTGGAGTTAAGAGTACAGAGGAAATAAGAATTTCACCAGCAGCCAATCTTCAGACCTGAATATGGATTGTAGACTGAATTTAAAATGCAGCTCTGAACAGTGGGTTCCCTGGAGCTGTGCGCCAGAGTTGATGCAAACCAGCCAATGCTGATTAACGTCCATTTTGAGTGTTTGGAGTGTGGGTGCGAAGGAGTTGTTTGAAGACTATATGTAATTCAAAGGAAGCACTGTAGATACATTGTCACTATAGAATTGTCCTGCCTTTACTGTTGATCTTTAGCATATTAAATGTTATGTAGCAGGCCTCTCTTTACAAGAGTGTCTCAATATGATGCCTGTTGCATGTTTTTGCTGAATAAAACACTTCTATATCCATTATCTTCAATATCTCTCTGGTGACCTTGTTCACGGTGACAACGTATTGAGCTGTACTGCTGGCACAGAACACCATATTACAGTATGTCAGTGAAGATCAACCTGATTCTGATTCTTTCAGGGTTCATATTTCAATATCAGTTGAGTGTTCAGTTGCCTGTACCTGTGCTGAGATATGGGATTGACAAAACCCTTGAATAGTGATGACGCTTATTATAACTAAAGCTCTCAGCAAACCGAAGGTTCACAGCCTCGGTTAGTTTAACCATACTTGTAACTTCTTGTATTAGCAGTATTAAGAACAAAAACTTCTGTTGATAAGGAATTACTTTCAAAACAAGATCTATAAGACATATGGGAAGCAGGTTATGACTGGAGCCAACAGTCTAAATCATCATTTCTGCTTTGAATGTGCTGCATACTTGTCGTCAGTGAAGACTGGCTCACAGTGATGCTGAGCTAGAGTGTGTCGTGAGCATAACGAGCTGGAAGTAAGCAGACTACTGTGAGATCTCGGAGTAACACAGGCCTCAGTGCTGCATTTGACCAGCTTATGTATAAAACAGCAATGGCTATGCAAATTTAATTAGCACCAAACCGTTTTCAAGTGGAGATGCTACTTGGAGTGGGTCTCGGTTCCCATCTGGACTGCGCTCCGTGCCGTGCTGCTGCTTGTGCTTTCGAGAGTTGTTCAGTTTGGAAGATCCTCGATGCAACTCACAGTGGCCAGAGTGCCTGACCACGTTTAACACAACAGAGAGACGGACTCGTGCATACTCTCCCGGGTGCACCGACATGCATGCACACACGCATGCCCCTTTTTAAGGCAGCTAAGGAATTTATATGGACCACAAGACATGGGAGTAGCGTTAAGCCATTCAGCCCATCAAGTCTGCTCCACAATTCCGTCATAGCTGATTTATTATCCCTCTCAACCCCATTCTCGCTGTAATCTTCAATGCCCTGATTAATCAAGGATGTATCAATCCCCGCTTTAACTATAGCCAATGACTTTCCTCCATAGTTGTCTGTAACAATGAATTCCACAGATTCACCTCCCTCTGACTAAAGAAATTCTTCCTTATATCTGTTCTAAAGAGACGTCAAGTCAAGTCAAGTTGCTTTTATTGTCATTTCAACCATAACTGCTGGTACAGTACACAGTAAAAATGAAACAACGTTCCTCCAGGACCATGGTCCTATTCTGAAGTTGTACCCTCTGGTCCTAGGCTCTGCCTCTATAGAAAACCTCCTCTCCACATCCACTCTATCTAGGCCTTTCAATAGACAATAGGTTTCAATGAGATCTCCTCATCATTCTTCTAACTTCCATTGAGTATAGGCCCAAAGCCATAAAATCTTCGAGCGTGAGAATGCTATGTAACCAACATTAACTGTGCTGGTTTTGACGGCACTATCCGGCTGATACCAATCTTCTGTTTGATATCTGTGTCCCTGTAAAATAATTTTCAAGGTGAGTCAATGCTGAAACCTGTGTTCTCAGACAAGGATCTTTGCATCAAAACTCTCCTGATAAAGGAAAAAAAGATTTCCCATACCTATCAGAGAATCTGCAGACGCCATCAATCTGAAATGAAAATGGAAAATGTGGAAGCGCTCGGCAGTGAATCAGTTTCTCTTTCTACAGATTTTATCTAACTTGCTGAGTGTTTCCATGCTTTCTGTTCTTGGCTCCATTTCTGATCTCTGGTTCAATGGATACATTGTGATGAATCTATTCATGACTTTGAAAACTTTTGATTATCAGCTCTATCTCTCTTTTTCTCTCTCTCTTTCTCTCTCCTGCTATTTCCTCCCTTCCCACTGGCTTCTCTCCCTCCCTATCCCCCCTCCAACCTCTCTCTTCCCTCAACCCTCCTCTCTCTCCCTCTCTACCCCTTAGCCTTTCTCTCTTTCTCTATTCCCCCACTCTCTCTCTCACTTCTCTCTATCCCAAACATCTTTCTATCCTAGCTTCTCTCTCCCTCGCTCTAACCCCACATCTTTCTACCTTGCTGTCTGCTATTGACCCTGTCATCTCTCTCTCTCTCTAATCACCCTCCACACTCCCCCTGCCACAACTTGCTTTGTCTCTGACCCATTGTTTCTCTCTGAGACCTGTCGGAAGGTGAATTGTCTGGAGCTGAGCACATTGAAATCCAGTTCTCTATCATTCCTCATGAGGAATGCAGACACATTGCCAAATCTGAAAGTGCTAGCCTGCACTCTGGATACATCCCACCTTCTCTCTGTACCACTCTGTCCAATCCAGTAAATGCTTTGACATTGCCATCTCTCAACCAGAATGGGCAAGGAGAAACTGCAGACTCTGTGAATATCCTGTTGCTCATTGCAGGACACAGCTCAAGGTGACTCTGCTGTCAGAATCCACACTCTCTGCCGGTGCAGAGTCTATGGCAAACTTCCAAGTCATCTGCTGTGACGCCAAAAAAGTATAAACCATATTGGTTGCTGTCACGAGCGATCCTTTGACTCCATATCCCACACAGCTGCTACAGCTATAACCCTTTCGTTTGCCTCGGCTGAACCTACTCTGCATTCGGCAGCTCGACACCTGTGAATAATGCTGATGTTTTCCAAACTAAAATTACGCTGGCCGTAGTGATGAGGAAACAAAGAGCCTGAGGTTAAAGCTGCCCGTGCTTTCTGACGGCCATCACGTGCTCATGCAGGGGTTCAGGCACATGCCTGCACTGTCAGCACTGCATGACTGCCTTTGTGACTGAATGCGAGACTGTCACAGACACCTCTCCAGAACAGATTGGGTCAGTTCGGAGTTAATTCGGCCAGTTCACATCCTTGACAAATGTTGCGGTTAATTCGGCCTGTCTTGTAAAGCAATAAATGGATTTAGAGATGAGAAGTGTCTTTTTTAACATGTAATAATGAACACAGACTGCATTCAACACCACCACCAACAGACACAAGTTTGATTGATTTCTGAAAGAAATACTTAACATTGTATTTTAAAAATATGTTGCATTGCCGTGATCCTGATGTTGTGACACTTCACCCAGTGACTCAGTCACACTCTGACCCTGTGATGTCTCACCCTGTGTCCGTGTCACACTCTGACCCTGTGATGTCTCACCCTGTGTCCGTGTCACACTCTGATCCTGTGATGTCTCACCCTGTGTCTCTGTCACACTCTGACCCTGTGATGTCTCACCCAGTGACTCAGTCACACTCTGACCCTGTGATGTCTCACCCTGTGTCCGTGTCACACTCTGACCCTGTGATGTCTCACCCTGTGTCCGTGCCACACTCTGATCCTGTGATGTCTCACCCTGTGTCTCTGTCACACTCTGACCCTGTGATGTTTCACCCTGTGTCCGTGTCACACTCTGACCCTGTGATGTCTCACCCTGTGTCCGTGTCACACTCTGACCCTGTGATGTCTCACCCTGTGTCCGTGTCACACTCTGACCCTGTGATGTCTCACCCTGTGTCCGTGTCACACTCTGACCCTGTGATGCCTCACCCTGTGTCTCTGTCACACTCTGACCCTGTGATGTCTCACCCTGTGTCCGTGTCACACTCTGACCCTGTGATGTCTCACCCTGTGTCTCTGTCACTCTCTGACCCTGTGATGTCTCACCCTGTGTCCGTGTCACACTCTGACCCTGTGATGTCTCACCCTGAGTCCGTGTCACACTCTGACCCTGTGATGTCTCACCCTGAGTCCGTGGCACACTCTGACCCTGTGATGTCTCACCCTGAGTCCGTGTCACACTCTGACCCTGTGATGTCTCACCCTGTGTCTCTGTCACTCTCTGACCCTGTGATGTCTCACCCTGTGTCCGTGTCACACTCTGACCCTGTGATGTCTCACCCTGTGTCCGTGTCACACTCTGACCCTGTGATGTCTCACCCTGAGTCCGTGTCACACTCTGACCCTGTGATGTCTCACCCTGTGTCCGTGTCACACTCTGACCCTGTGATGTCTCACCCTGTGTCCGTGTCACACTCTGACCCTGTGATGTCTCACCCTGTGTCCGTGTCACACTCTGACCCTGTGATGTCTCACCCTGTGTCTCTGTCACACTCTGACCCTGTGATGTCTCACCCTGTGTCTCTGTCACACTCTGACCCTGTGATGTCTCACCCTGAGTCCGTGTCACACTCTGACCCTGTGATGTCTCACCCTGTGTCCGTGTCACACTCTGACCCTGTGATGTCTCACCCTGTGTCCGTGTCACACTCTGACCCTGTGATGTCTCACCCTGTGTCCGTGTCACACTCTGACCCTGTGATGTCTCACCCTGTGTCTCTGTCACACTCTGACCCTGTGATGTCTCACCCTGTGTCCCTGTCACACTCTGACCCTGTGATGCATCACCCTGTGTCTCTGTCACTCTCTGACCCTGTGATGCCTCACCCTGTGTCCCTGTCACACTCTGACCCTGTGATGTCTCACCCTGTGTCTCTGTCACACTCTGACCCTGTGATGTCTCACCCTGTGTCCGTGTCACACTCTGACCCTGTGATGTCTCACCCTGTGTCCGTGTCACACTCTGACCCTGTGATGTCTCACCCTGTGTCCGTGTCACACTCTGACCCTGTGATGTCTCACCCTGTGTCCGTGTCACACTCTGACCCTGTGATGTCTCACCCTGAGTCCGTGTCACACTCTGACCCTGTGATGTCTCACCCTGTGTCCGTGTCACACTCTGACCCTGTGATGTCTCACCCTGAGTCCGTGTCACACTCTGACCCTGTGATGTCTCACCCTGTGTCTCTGTCACACTCTGACCCTGTGATGTCTCACCCTGTGTCTCTGTCACTCTCTGACCCTGTGATGTCTCACCCTGAGTCCGTGTCACACTCTGACCCTGTGATGTCTCACCCTGTGTCTCTGTCACACTCTGACCCTGTGATGTCTCACCCTGAGTCCGTGTCACACTCTGACCCTGTGATGTCTCACCCTGTGTCTCTGTCACACTCTGACCCTGTGATGTCTCACCCTGTGTCTCTGTCACTCTCTGACCCTGTGATGTCTCACCCTGTGTCCGTGTCACACTCTGACCCTGTGATGTCTCACCCTGTGTCTCTGTCACTCTCTGACCCTGTGATGTCTCACCCTGAGTCCGTGTCACACTCTGACCCTGTGATGTCTCACCCTGTGTCTCTGTCACATTCTGACCCTGTGATGTCTCACCCTGTGTCCGTGTCACACTCTGACCCTGTGATGTCTCACCCTGTGTCTCTGTCACACTCTGACCCTGTGATGTCTCACCCTGTGTCCCTGTCACACTCTGACCCTGTGATGCCTCACTCTGTGTCTCTGTCACACTCTGACCCTGTGATGTCTCACTCTGTGTCTCTGTCACACTCTGACCCTGTGATGTTTCACCCTGTGTCCCTGTCACACTCTGACCCTGTGATGTCTCACCCTGTGTCCGTGTCACACTCTGACCCTGTGATGTCTCACCCTGTGTCCGTGTCACACTCTGACCCTGTGATGTCTCACCCTGTGTCTCTGTCACACTCTGACCCTGTGATGTCTCACCCTGAGTCCGTGTCACACTCTGACCCTGTGATGTCTCACCCTGTGTCCATGTCACACTCTGACCCTGTGATGTCTCACCCTGTGTCTCTGTCACACTCTGACCCTGTGATGTCTCACCCTGTGTCCCTGTCACACTCTGACCCTGTGATGTCTCACCCTGTGTCTCTGTCACACTCTGACCCTGTGATGCCTCACCCTGTGTCTCTGTCACACTCTGACCCTGTGATGTCTCACCCTGTGTCCCTGTCACACTCTGACCCTGTGATGTCTCACCCTGTGTCTCTGTCACACTCTGACCCTGTGATGTCTCACTCTGTGTCTCTGTCACACTCTGACCCTGTGATGCCTCACCCTGTGTCTCTGTCACACTCTGACCCTGTGATGTCTCACCCTGTGTCCGTGTCACACTCTGACCCTGTGATGTTTCACCCTGTGTCCGTGTCACACTCTGACCCTGTGATGTCTCACCCTGTGTCCGTGTCACACTCTGACCCTGTGATGTCTCACCCTGAGTCCGTGTCACACTCTGACCCTGTGATGTCTCACCCTGAGTCCGTGTCACACTCTGACCCTGTGATGTCTCACCCTGTGTCCGTGTCACACTCTGACCCCGTGATGTCTCACCCTGTGTCTCTGTCACACTCTGACCCTGTGATGTCTCACCCTGTGTCTCTGTCACACTCTGACCCTGTGATGTCTCACCCTGAGTCCGTGTCACACTCTGACCCTGTGATGTCTCACCCTGAGTCCGTGTCACACTCTGACCCTGTGATGTCTCACCCTGTGTCTCTGTCACACTCTGACCCTGTGATGTCTCACCCTGTGTCCGTGTCACACTCTGACCCTGTGATGTCTCACCCTGTGTCCGTGTCACACTCTGACCCTGTGATGTCTCACCCTGTGTCTCTGTCACACTCTGACCCTGTGATGTCTCACCCTGTGTCTCTGTCACTCTCTAACCCTGTGATGTCTCACCCTGTGTCCGTGTCACACTCTGACCCTGTGATGTCTCACCCTGTGTCCGTGTCACTCTCTAACCCTGTGATGTCTCACCCTGTGTCCGTGTCACTCTCTAACCCTGTGATGTCTCACCCTGTGTCTCTGTCACACTCTGACCCTGTGATGTCTCACCCTGTGTCCGTGTCACACTCTGACCCTGTGATGTCTCACCCTGTGTCCGTGTCACACTCTGACCCTGTGATGTCTCACCCTGTGTCCGTGTCACACTCTGACCCTGTGATGTCTCACCCTGAGTCCGTGTCACACTCTGACCCTGTGATGTCTCACCCTGTGTCCGTGTCACACTCTGACCCTGTGATGTCTCACCCTGTGTCCGTGTCACACTCTGACCCTGTGATGTCTCACCCTGTGTCCGTGTCACACTCTGACCCTGTGATGTCTCACCCTGTGTCCGTGTCACACTCTGACCCTGTGATGTCTCACCCTGAGTCCGTGTCACATTCTGACCCTGTGATGTCTCACCCTGTGTCCGTGTCACACTCTGACCCTGTGATGTCTCACCCTGTGTCTCTGTCACACTCTGACCCTGTGATGTCTCACCCTGTGTCCGTGTCACACTCTGACCCTGTGATGTCTCACCCTGTGTCCGTGTCACACTCTGATCCTGTGATGTTTCACCCTGAGTCCGTGTCACACTCTGACCCTGTGATGTCTCACCCTGTGTCCGTGTCACACTCCGACCCTGTGATGTTTCACCCTGAGTCCGTGTCACACTCTGACCCTGTGATGTCTCACCCTGTGTCCGTGTCACACTCTGACCCTGTGATGTCTCACCCTGAGTCCGTGTCACACTCTGACCCTGTGATGCCTCACCCTGTGTCTCTGTCACACTCTGACCCTGTGATGTCTCACCCTGAGTCCGTGTCACACTCTGACCCTGTGATGTCTCACCCTGTGTCCGTGTCACACTCTGACCCTGTGATGTCTCACCCTGAGTCCGTGTCACACTCTGACCCTGTGATGTCTCACCCTGTGTCCGTGTCACACTCTGACCCTGTGATGTCTCACCCTGAGTCCGTGTCACACTCTGACCCTGTGATGTCTCACCCTGTGTCTCTGTCACACTCTGACCCTGTGATGTCTCACCCTGTGTCCGTGTCACACTCTGATCCTGTGATGTTTCACCCTGAGTCCGTGTCACACTCTGACCCTGTGACACCTGGCCTGGCACAGCAACTGCTCTGCATGTAATGGCAAGAAACTGCAGAGTTTGGACATAGCTCATTATGGAGCCATTTCCCACTCCGGGTGCTTCATCTACAGTTCTGTCTGTCTCAGGAAAGCAACCAGAATAGTCACCGTTCCCACCATCAATGACATTCTGTCTTCTCCTTTCTCCAATTGGGCAGGCGATTCAAAAGTCTGATAGCACATGGCACAGGACTTGAGGACAGCCTCTATCTCACTCGTGAACGAGCCTCTTGTATGATGAGATGAGCTCTTAACTTCTCTATCTATCTGTTATGATCTTTGTTGTTACTGTTTGCCTAGAATGCATGTTCTCTGTAGCTTTTACACTTTATTCTGCATTGTTTTTGTTTTACCCTGTTCTGGCTGAACACACTGTGCAGTGATGCGATTCGTATGAACATTTGGCGTCAGAAGTTTTTTCCTGACACGTGACAATAATAAATCAATGCCAACACCGATACCAGTGTCGCCGTCTCACCCTTATTCTCTGACTCTTCACCCAGTGTCTCCGTCTCACAATGACCCTTTGACAGTTCACCCAGTATCCTCATCTTGCCTGCACCTTGAGACTCTTCACCTTGTGTCCCCGTCACACACTGACCCTGTGATACTTCACCCAGTGGTCCCGTCACACTGAATGTCTGATATTGTCATAGCTGGCCTGCTAATCTTTGGAGGGATTTGGTGATTTGTATCATTTTCGTACAATATCATTTCACATTCTGCGGTACTTAATTATAACACAGTATATTATTATGATTTTAACTTGAAGCAGACAAAAGATAGTTTGATTTTAAAGTTCTAAGTAAGTTTATTATCAAAGTACATTTATGTTACCGCATTCTACGGCATTTGCAGGAAAGCTAACAAAATAATAGAAACTACAAAATCACACACATAAACAAAGATTAACAAACAACCAGTGTGCCAAAGAAGATAAACTGTGCAAATGAATAAAATAATATTACTGAGAACATGAGTTGTGAAGAGTCCTTGAAAGTTAGTCTGTAGGTCGCAGTATCAGTTTGGAGTTGTGTTCAGTAAAGTTATTCACTCTGGTTTAGTAGTCTGATGATTGACTGCCCCTGAACCTGGTGGTGTGGACCCTAGCCTCCTGTACCTCCTGGCCAATGGTAGTAGCAGAAAGGGAGCGTGGTCTGGGTGGTGGGAGTCCTTGGGAATGGATGCTCCTTGTAAATGTACTCACTGGTGGGAAGGGCTTTGCCTGCGACAGATCTGTTGAATACAAGGTAATACGATCTCTGTATAAATAAATACCTTTGTGTTTAATCGCCTTCCTATGAAGCAATTTCTTTGAGATGGGACACCGAGGGGCATGTATATTGATGCAGTTTGTGCTGCTTCAGCTTGTATAAGCAACTGAACCGCCTCGTTTCATCAGAGCCCAGTTGTTCCCTCCCTTCCACGTGTATGTAATGTTTGCGATGATGACCGGTTTCAAGGAATGCCTTGATGTCTCGTGCATTGCAGGTGCATTGCAGGTGTAGCAGTACAGGGTGAGACAGGGTGAGACACTGTACAGCATGTCGTGGAATGAAAGGGCATAGGAACAAGTCCAGGCACCACGGCAACACTTCACAGGGGCTCTCCAATGGAACTCACTGTTGTGTTGATCCCCCCCAAAGCTGCTTTTCCGTTCCTTTACAGTCACCTGCATTCTTTCAGTGTAATTTTCAGTTTTATTACTGCATATTGCATTGTACTGCTGCTGCATAACAACAAATTTTGCGAGATATTGCGGTGATTCTGATGGTATATAGCCTGCATACGTCGATAATAAGTGTAGATTGAACTTCGAACTTTCCTTCAGCCTGTATATTTAGATTAAAGATTATCTTTATTTGTCAAAACATACAGTGAAATGAGCCATTTGCGTCAAAGACCACCACCTCTCAGTTCATACCTGAGGCAGCCCACAGGCGTCGCCATGCTTCCAGTGCCGACGAAGAATGCCCACAGCTCACTAACCCTAACCTTAATGTTTTTGGAATGTGGAGCCCCCAAAGGAAACGGTCCATAACTGTCCCTGATCCATCATGGATAATTTCACTCACTTCAAGTTTAAGAGACTACTAGACAGGTATATGGAGGAATTCAAGGTGGGGGGTTATATGGGAGGCAGGGTTCGAGGGTTGGCGCAACATTGTGGGCCGAAGGGCCTGTAATGTGCTGTACTATTCTATGTTCTCTGTTTGTTCAACTCTGAAATGATTCCCTAACCTATGGACTCACTTTCGGGGACTCTACAACTCAGATTCTCAGTATTATTTATTTACTTATTTATCATTATTATTATTATTATCATCATTTTTTGTATTTGCACAGTTTGTCTTTTGCACTTTGGTTGTTTGTCAGTCTTTGTGTGTAGTTTTCCATTGATTCTTCTACTGTGAATGCCTGCAAGAAAATGATTCAGGGCGGTATATCACGACATGTATGTACTTTGATAATAAATTTACTTTAAACTTTAAAAACCCATGTGGTCACGGGAAGAATAGACAAACTTCTTAAAGACAGTGGCAGGAATTGAACCCTGACCACAGACACTGTAAAGGGTTATGCGAACAACTGTGCTACTATGCCATCCCATTTCAAAGGATTCAAAGATTCAAAGTCCGTTTATTATCAAAGTGTGTTTGCATTAAACAACCTTGAGGTTCGCCATCCTTACAGACAACCACAAAACAAAGAAGAATCATGGAACCTGTTCACAGTAAAAATCATTAAAACCCCATCTCCCCATGCGCAAAAAAAGCAAATCGAGCAAAAGGCAACAAAAACTACAGGATGTAAAAACATATAATCGAAAGGTGTTTCGATTCAGCTCAGTGTTCATTATCTGCACTCTGCCCCGATTCAAAAATCACCCAAACAGTGTTACGTGCACACTTTCCAACTATACATTGAACCTTTACCTCACCCTTTCATCTTGTAAATGGGAGGTGCTCTATTGTACCAGTTCTTTGCAATGATCCAGCCAGTACATTGATCTTCCCGTCGATCGCAAGCTATGATTTGCTGTGTCTGCAGATTACAACGTCATGGCTAGCCAGAGACGATTGGAAAACTCTCCAGTCAAACCTTCAGGATCAGTTTTAACATACACTAGGAAATCTGCAGATGCTGGAAATTCAAACAACACACACAAAATGCTGGTGGAACTCAGCAGGCCAGGCAGCATCTATAGGGAGAAGCACTGTCGACATTTCGGGCTGAGACCCTTCGTTAGTCCTGATGAAGGGTCTCGGCCCGAAACGTCCACAGTGTTTCTCCTTATAGATGCTGCCTGGCCTGCTGTGATCCACCAGCATCTTGTGTGTGAGGATCAGGTTTAATGCCACCGGCATATGTCCTGAAATTTGTTGTCTTTGCAGCAGCAGTGCATTGCAATACATAATAATAGAAAAAATAATGTATTACAGTAAGTATACACATACATACGTGTGTGTGTGTGTGTGTGTATGTATGTATGTGTGTGTGTATATATATATATGTATTGATAGCCTCAGGTGTCATTAAGCTAAGTGTATATAAATGTATATAAAATAATTGAATTGAATAAGTGCAAAAAATAGA
Organism: Hypanus sabinus; assembly: GCF_030144855.1. Taxonomy (NCBI): domain Eukaryota; kingdom Metazoa; phylum Chordata; class Chondrichthyes; order Myliobatiformes; family Dasyatidae; genus Hypanus; species Hypanus sabinus. The sequence continues at coordinate 14,088,840 of NC_082706.1, forward strand.
AATAAAAAAGAAGTAAGAGTGAGATGGTGTTCATAGTTTCAATGTCCTTTCAGAAATTGGATGGTAGAGAGGAAGAAGATGTTGCTGAATTGTTGATTGTGCATCTTTAGGCTTCTGTAGTTATTGATGGTGCATCATACATACTGGGCGCATGGACATTCCTCATTGGGATTCAATGGAGACGGTGGTTCAGATTCACTTTGTCTTTCTGAGCAGGATGTGGACAGAGCAGGCAATGCCGGCATTTGTTTCCCAACCTTGACTGCAGTTTGAGATGGCCGCTGGCAGGGAGCCATTTCAGTCTGTCTGATGGAGATGCTCCAGTGTGCTGTTGGATTCCACGATTTAACTTAATTACCTACTTACTACCCAATATTGCGTTCTGTGCTGCAATGAAGGTCCTCCACCTCTGCCTGTATAGAAGGATTCTCTATTGCTATTTCCATAACAGTTTTACAGTCAGGGTTGTTAGCCCTGATCTGAACCCCTCAACCTGGAGGACTGGTGGACCACTCTTTGTCTGACCTCTGCCCTTTGACCTGTTTGGCATGACTGACCCCAGCCAACATCGCTCTCCGGGTCATTGAGGCAAACAAGCCTCCAAACCACAACAAGGTTGTGGTCCTTCCATGATTCAAACTCGACAATAATGAAGAAATGAGAATATAACATTTCAAGGTTGGATTTTATGAGATCTGGAGGAGAATGTGCAGTGAAGGTGCTCCTATGTGTCTGTTGTCTTGTTTTACTGATCTCAATAAAGGTTGTGGATCTGGGAGTCAGAAACAGAATATTACCAACATATATCATGAAATTTGCTGTTCTGTGGCAGCAGTACAGTGCAATACATAAAAATACTATAAATTACAATAAAAAATGGTTGGGTTGAGTTGTTCTCTGATCTCGGCAATTTACTTACAAATGTTTCATCACCATACAAGGAGACGACATCAGTGCACTCTTAATTGTAGTGCATCGTCCGAATGCTTGGCCTTCATATACTTATGAGCTGATTGGTTGTCATTTCGGAAACTCAATTGTGATGTAGCAAGGAGATCTCGTCACTGATTGGTTACATGGCATATGAGCCAATGCAGGCAAAATTCCAGATCACAACACACAAATTTTGCCATTTGTATATATGAATTAAATAAGTAGTGCAAAAAGAGAGAGCAAAATTAGTGAGGTGATGTTTATGGGTTGGTTCTCTGTGTGTCTTCTGGCTCCTGTATCTCTTCCTTGGTGGTAGCAATGAGAAGAGGGCATGTCCTGGGTGATGGGGGTCCTACAAGATAGATGCCACCTTTTTGAGGCATTTCCTTTTGAAGATGAATTCAGGGAAGGAATGAAGAGTAATTATAGGTGATGGACACTGTGACCACGATACTGAGGAAGAACAATTAGGGTGATGGACGGTGTGCCAATAAAACTTACCCTGGATTGTGAGGAACCTCTTAAGTATTGAGCAAGCTGTGTTTGTCAGAAGGCAGGTAACCACACTGTTTGTGAATCTGGAGTGACGTATAGGCTAGATTTCATAAGGCAGCAGATTTCATTTCATTTCCCAAAGGACATTACATATGTAAAAGATGCCTGAAAACGGAAACAAAACAAAAATAGAAAATATTAGGAAGGTCAGAAGCAAAGCTGAGCTAACATTTTAAGTTGATGACCTTTCATCAGTTCTGCCCCTTCCCTCCACCTCCTTATTCTGGCTTCTTTTCCCATGCTGCCCAGTTTTGATGAAGTGTCTTGAACACAAACGCCTCTTTATAGATGCTGCCTGACTCTCTGAGTAATAGAATCATAGAAGTCATAGAAAAGTACAGTACACTAACAGGCCCTTTGGCCCATCTAGTCCATGCTGAACCAATTAAGCTACCTACTTCCATTGATCTGCTCCGGGACCATAGCCCTCCATACCCTGACCATCTGTGTATTGTACCTATCTAAACTTCTCTTAAAGATTGAAATCAAACTCACATGCACCACTTGCGCTGGCAGCTTGTTCTGCACTCTCACCACCCACTGACTGAAAAGGTTTCCCCTCATGTTCCACTTTTACTTTTCACCTTTCACCCTTAACCCATGATTGTTAGTCACAATCCTACCCAACCTCAATGGAAAAAGCCCGCTTGCATTTACCCTATCTATACCCCTTATAATTTTGTATACCTGTATCGAATCAGAATCAGGTTTATTATCGCCAGGATGTGTTGTGAAATTTGTTAACTTAGCAGCAGCAGTTCAAAGCAATACATAATATGGAAGAAGAAGGGGAAAAATAATAAATAAATAAAATACAGTAAATGTACATTGAATGGATTAACAATCATGCAAAATCAGAAATAACATATATTAAAAAAGAGAGTTAGTGTTCATGGGTTCAATGTCTATCTAGGAATTGGATGGCAGAGGGGAAGAAGCTGTTCCTGAATCGCTGAGTGTGTGCCTTCAGGCTTCTGTACCTCCTCCCTGATGGTAACAGTGAGAAAAGGGCATGCCCTGGGTGATGTAGGTCCTTAATAATGGATGCTGCCTTTCTGACACACCGCTCCTTGAAAATCTCATCCCAGTCTTCTACGTTACAAGGAATAAAGTCCTAACCTGTTCAATTCTTCCTTATAACTCAGGTATTCCAGACCTAGCAACTCCAACATTTTTTGTGTTGTTCTAGTTTTCCAGCGTCTGCAGAATCTCTCGTGCCAATTGGGAGCCATGAAGAATTTTTATGACAATCCGGTATTTTCATATTCACTGATCTTAGCTTCTTATTCCAAATTTATTTCATGACTATGATTTAGGTTCTGCATTGGTCATGGTGAGATTTGAACTGGTGACTTTGGTTCAGCGTTTTGTGCCTTTGTTGCCTTCTTGCCCACAGCTGACACATCAGACCCTAATCCAAAAACACAGAAGTATTTAAAATCCAAAACTAAACCTCACACAACAAGCTCATCTGCATATTGGATAGCAGGAAACAGGAAACAGGAAACATCAAATGAAATTCACTAGAATTCAGAAGAATGAGGGGTGACCTCATTGAAACCTATGGAGTGGTGAAAGGGCTTGATAGAGTGGATATGGAGTGGGTGTTTCCTATGGTGGGAGAGTCCAAGACCAGAGGACACAGCCTCAGAATAGAGGGGTGTTCTTTTGGAATGGAGATTAGGAGGAATTTCTTTAGCCAGAGAGTGGTGAGTCTGTGGAATTCTTTGGAGGATGTCTTTATGTATGTTTAAGGCAAAAGGTTGATAGATTCGTGATTGGTCAGGTCATGAAAGGAATACGGGGAGATGGCAGGAGATTGAGGCTGAAAGGAGAAATGGATCAGCCATGATGGAATGGGGGGAGCAGACTCGATGTGCCGAATGCCCTAATTCTGCTCCTATATCTGATGGTCTAATGGAAACCAAGCCAGCAGAAGCCAGAGTTGAGCTGGAGCTGGTACTGAGATGAGGTCATAAAGGGTGGCAATGTGTGGCAAATTGGAGTGAGTTGTTAGATAGGTAAGGATAGGTATTGCTGATGAATAGACTGTTTGGTTTGGATTTGTATGGAAACTTGAATTTGCAAGTAGTCCAACTGGCTGAATATTAAGGAAACTCAAGTTGTAACTTCGGAAAATTATATGGATTTGGGGAGAATCTAGCTGGCTGTAAAGATCCCCAAGTTCTGGATGCACATTGCATACTGACAAGTGGAGGACCAATTAGCGCAGTGCTATTTAGACCATAAGACATAGGAGTAGAATTAGGCCATTGGTCTCATTGAGTCTGATCTACCATTCAATTATGGCTGATCATTTTCTCCCCTTCCTCAGCCACACTCCCTGGCCTTCTCCCTGTAACCTTTGATGCTGTGGCCAATCACAAACCTGTCAATCTCCACCTTAAATACACCCAATGACCAGGCCTCCAAAGCTGCCTGAGGTGACAAATTCCACAAATTCATCACTTTTGACAAAAGAAATTTCTTTGCATCACTGTTTTAAATGGACGCCTCTCTATCCTGAGGCTGTGCCCTCTTGTCCTAGAACCATCCACCATGGGAAACATCCTTTCTACACCTACTCTGTCTAGGCCACTCATCATTTGAAAAGTTTCAATGACATCCTCTCTCATCCTTCTAAATTCCAGTGAGTACAGGTACGTAGCCATCATATGTTCCTCGTATGTTCCTTTCAATCCTGGAATCACCCTTGTGAATCCCCTCTGAGCCCTCTCCGAAGCAAGCACATCTTTTCTTAGATGAGGAGCCCAAAGCTGTTCACAATACTTAAGGTGAGGCCTCACCAGTCCCTTATAAAGCCTCAGCATCACATCCCTGTCCTGACATTCCAGACCTCTTGAAATGAATGCTAACTTTGCAGTGTCCTTCCTCACCACTGACTCGACCTGCAAGTCAACCTTTAAGGTGTACTGCACAATGACTCCCGAGTCTCTTTTCATCTCAGATTTTTGAACTTTCTCCCCATTTAGAAAATATTCTGCACATTCCTTTCTCGTACCAAAGTTACTACTAGACTCACTCTCCTGTAGAAGGTGAAAGTCATCCAGCTGCTGCTCCAAATCCCTAACACGGTCTTCAAGGAGCTGCAGCCAGATGCACTTCACACAGTTGTAGTTCCCTGGGAGGCTCTGGGTCTCCCGAGACTCCAACATCCGGCATGAACAACACACAATGGCCATTTAAACCACAATAATTGCAGTTTAAAATAAAGGTAAATTTAACAGAAACTTATCTGGAAAACTTAAACAGAGCCAATGCACCTTCCGAATCGAAGCCTCCTTTGAGCTAAAACCTGACACTCCCACTCTCACCACAGACCCAGTCCAAAAATGGCTACTCCGCCTGTTTTATTTAGTTCTCTCTGCTCTGCTCCCGCCACTGATTGGGCCGCTGGAATGACAGCGAACGCCCGCGAAGCTCTCCTCTTAAGCAAGCATAGTTGACCAGTGAGTAACGTCCTCGCTGTGTGCTGCTCCCGCTGCTGATTGGGCCACCAGAATGACCCAGAATGCCCGTGAATCTCTCCTTCTAAATGAGTGCCGCCAACCTGCGAGTAACCTCCTCGCTGTGCACTGCTCTTGCCGCTGATGGGCCTCCGGAATGATTTAACAAAGCCAGTGTCACACTGCTATCCATCTTCACATGTAGAAACACTCACAGATTGGACCTGGATAAATTCCTGAGTGGAGAAAGTTGGGATAGTTTGTATGGTTGATTTCTAATGGGAATGAATGATGGTTGTGTCGGGATAGGAATGGATTCCTCGCTAAAATAAATTATAGGATTGTGCAGGGACAGAAGATTTCACAGTGGCATTAGGTCTGGAAATATTTCAATCTTGGTCATAAAACATGGCCAACAGAGCAGTTATCGGACAAATTCTGATTCATTAGGCAGCCTATTAACTGCTTTAATGCTGTAATGGCAATTTATTGGCTGCAGAGAAATGGAAATATAATATGCTCTTCATGAAGTTGGTGAGTGCCAAAGGTCAGGAATCATTTGTCAATTACATTAATTAACTTTTCCTAATGTGTTGATTTCTCCTTAGTCAGTAAAACTAGATATTCATGGTAAACAAGCCCTTGTTTTCAGTAATAGAAGCAGTGTGAGATGAGAGGACCAGCTTCAACACCATCTGCAGTATAACAGAAGATAGTTCCAGGAACCAATCTGTCTTCTGCTGAAGATTACTTGTTTACTATTTTAAATAGTTCCCTTGTGGAATATATTCTGGGATGGTAGTCATATTTTACTTAATGCCAAGGGACTGTTGAGCATCAAGAGATATTCAGTGCACCTTAACCCTACTGTTGCCTCATGTAAAATAGACACCCAGGAGCCTTACATGTTAAAGCTAATATAGGTAATATTCTTTTATTTTTATTCTTATTGCAATTTATAGTTTTAATGTCTTTCATCCTACGCATGGACTGTTTGAACTGCTTCCGTCTGGTAGGCGCTTCAGATCCCTCCAGACTAAGACTAATAGGCACTGGAGAAGTTTTTTCCCTACTGCGGTCACTTTGCTGATCAGTTAACTACCGGTTAACTGTTGGCTAACTATTACTTGGATTGCACTACTTGTATGTATAATCTATATTTTCATTTATATTTATCATTATTATTGTTATGAGCAGAGAGACAACATCTGCCGGAAGTAAATTCCTTGTATGTGCACAGGTACTTGGTGATTAAAGTCTGATTCTGATTCTGATTGTACTGCTGCTGCAAAACAACAGACTGTATGTGATGAAACTTGACTGTATGCCTAAGGACTTTCTATAGGGGCACAATTGAGACCATCCTGACTGGCTACCTCACTGCCCGGTATGGGAACTGTACTTCTCTCAATCGCAGGATTCTGCAGAGAGTGGGTGAAGACAGCCCAGTGCATCTGTAGATGTGAACTTCCCGTGATTCAGGGCATTTACAAAGACAGGTATAAGAAAAGGGCCCAAAGGATCATTGGGGATCCGAGTCACCCATACCACAATCTAGTCCATTTGGGAAATGGTACCGCAGCATAAAAGCCTGGACCAACAGGCTCCGTCCGGAACAGCTTCTTCCACCAGGCCATCAGACTGATTAATTCATGTTGATATGAGTGTATTTCTATGTTACATTGACCGTTCTATTTATTATGATTGCACATTTAGTTGGAGACATAGCATAAAGATTTTCACTTCTCATGTTTACGAAAGATGTAAGAAATAAAGTCAATTCAATTCAGTGATAATAAAACTAATTCTAATTCTGACGCAGTGATAAATTAAGATCTCGCTTACTGCCCATTACACCACTGGAGCTTAGGGCAGCAATGAAGGTCCTCAATCTCTGTCCTTGGCCATCATAACCAATTGTGGTCTTGGTTTTCTCAGTGTTTGGGGTTCCTTCATGGTACCTGTAGTTTCCTTTCAATTTTCACTGCTGTCGGTCATGCAGTCCCGGTAGAACACTCAGGAATACCGTCTCCCACAGATGCAGAAGGATTCTCCATTGCTGTTTCTTTAACAATTTTGCTTTACCCGTTAGCCCCGAGCTGAACCCCTAACCTGGAGATCTGGTGAGCCACTTTCAGTCTGACCTCTACCCTTCGACCTGTTTGATGCGGGTGACCCTACCAAGAGACAAGCACAAGGCCCTGACTCCAGCCAACATAGCCCGTCGGGTCATTGAGGCACGCAAACCTCCAAACCCTACCACAAGGTTGTGGTCCTCTTGGAGGGATGTGCTAAGATGAGAGGGGGAAAGTTCAAAGGAGATGTGCAGTGTAAGGTTTGTTCTGCAGAGAGTAATGGCTACCTGTAATGCTGTGCCAGGGGTGGTGGCGGAGGCAGATAAAATGGAGGCTCTTAGGCACATGAACCTCTGGGATCAACAACAGTTACTTCCTTATACCTATTCTGTTCTTCAACTCCTGGCACAGCCCAACTCACTACCTCAGTTTCACAACACCATGAGCAATTCGTATTAAAATTGACTTTTTTTTTGTTCTAATTACTTTTTTTCTTGTAAAAATCATGCATCATTTGTGTTTAATTTGTTATTCTTCTAAGTGGTGCTTATACGATGCTATGTTCAAAGTACACTTATTATCAAAGTATATCAAAGTACATCATAGAATCTTGAGATCGTCTCCATGCAGGCAGTCACGAAACAAAGGAACCCAAAAGAACCCATGTAAAAAAAAGACGGTTGAACATCCAATGTGCGGAGAGGAAAAAACACATCGTGTCAACAATAGCCGTAAGGAAACAGTGTTCTGAACTGAAGTCTGCGAAGAGCGTCTCATAGATCAGTACAGAGCAGAGTTGTGGACTGGCCCATCTTCGCCTCGGACCCTGACACCCTGACCTTCCCAATTTGGCCCAGCACCAAACATTGGGTTTCAATCGCCTCGATACGGTCTGAGGCCTGGAACCCGCCATCTCGATTTGGTTTGTAACTGGCCTTTCTGATCTGTTACGGCGCTTAAATCTCTGACCGAACATCGATTTCAGTCGAAATAGCATGCCCTGGTGCCCGGACCTCACCGCCTCAGTTTTGCCTGTAACTGACCACTGCACTTAAAATGATCCGTGTACTTGTGCACAGGTCAAGAAACGTTTAACTTCCGGCACAGTAGACATCTTGCACTGACAGTGACCTTGGATTAATTTGTATCTTTGCAAGGTTTCTTCCTGAACTCATTGAGAATGTATTTAGGTAAGCATAAACACAAGAGATTCTGCAGATGCTGGAATTCCAGGATAACACAGACAAAATGCTGGAGGAACTCAGCAGGCCAGGCAGTTTCAATGGAAAGGAGTAAATAGTCAATGTTTCAGGTGGGTCTCGGCCTGAAACACTGACTCTTTATTCCACTCCATAGATGCTGTCTGATCTGCTGAGTTCCTCCGGGGGTGGGGGGGAGGGTGTACATTTTAACATATAAAGGCCTGCAAGCTTTAACTCTGAGATACAGGACATGCCCAGCTCTCAGCTCCAGTGAGAATACTAGATCAAGCTTTTAGTTTCTCCCTGGAGTGGGGACAGCATGCTGTCTGCCAACTCAGATCATGAACCACATTTCTCTTCAAAGTTTTATAAAAAGCATTAATAACGTTTAATGAAAAATTCAAATGGGCTCCCTACTCTCTCCTTTTGCCTGTAACTGAAGTGCTTTAGGGGCTATATTAGCTGGATTTCTGGACAGTTTCAATGGAAGGAAAGTGCAAAGTGGGTTATATAAGAGGCAGTAAAGTTTTCAGACTGAAATGTTTTCCATTCTATCTGTGTTTCTAAATAACTTCCTCCCGACTATTTTTGGAAGCTCCTTTCTTCTTTCTATTACTTTGAACTGAAGAGATTTATAAGGATGAAAGTTTTTTTTAGTACATGCCCCTTAAGTCTTAAGGCTGGCTCAATTGTTATGGGCCAGGAAAAGCAATGTGCAACTCTGCTTATTTCAGCATTATGTAATCAAAGTTGCATCTTATGAAAAGCTAGGCACATTAATGTGAATTTCTAAATTGTCTTGCAAGCCTCCAGTTATTCTTTGAATTACCTTGGAATTCCTGACATCCCTGTGTCAGGACTTCCTGAATCATATTCAAATGAGTTCTCTGATCGGTGTGTTCACGTTCAGTAGAGGGAGAGATCGTTTCAGGGGAACGTGTGGGGCATAGAGTTTATTTCACTGGGGGTAGAACTTGAGGAAGAGTTAATTTCAGTGGGGCTGATACTTGAAGGAGTAGTGATCTAAACATTGTCATGTATGTCATTTAAGAAAGGATGAGGTACAAAAATGTGTAGGGATAATTTCAGAATCAGAATCAGGTTTAATATCACTGGCATATGGAGTGAAATTTGTTAACTTAGTGGCAGCAGTACAGTGCAGGATATACATGATAACATATCATGCAGGGAGAAAAGGCTTTTGACACCCTGGCCGTCGTCAGTCGAGGCACTGACTATAAACACTGAGAGGTCATAATGCAAGGTGCTGGTGAGGCTACATCTAGAGTTTCTTGTTCAGTTTTGATCAACCTGCTATAGGAAAGAATTTATTAATCTGGAAAGAATGCAGAAAAGATTAGACATGTGGATACCAGCATGGAACAGATGAGCTAAATGGTCATCTTTTGTGTTATAAATATTAGGTAAAATTATTGATAATGTGTCAGTCAAGAGATGGGACAGGACATTCGATTAGCTTGGACTCATAGCAAGCATTAGCTTATCACTTTGAAGGGGTCTATTTCAGCCCATCTGGAGTATGACAGCTCACAAATCAGTCTCATTCACCTCTGAATTATCCCTTTATCCCCATTAAGGCTTGTCACATTCAACCTGCAGAATTGTGCAGAAGTCTTAGAAGGATATATATATATATATAGCTAGGGAGCGTAGGACTCTTGCACTGTCCTGCATTTGTCAACGTGGAGCAGAGAGCAAGTTTGTAAATCTGACGGGTGCAAAGGGTATTAGAAATGCTGAGTGTGGAGTTTCATGGAAGGGGTGTGTGACCAGTGGTAGAGAAAGAGTGCCGGGGTGTAGGGTGATGCAGACACAGACACACGCAGCCCTGAGACACCAGTCGAGGTCATTTGATTCCAAACAATTGGTTTACTGATCATTACAGAATGTTTCTGGTGTTTCCCGCTCCCTTTCCCCTTCTCCCCCCAAATATGATTCTCCTCTTCCTGGTCCTCCCGCACTCTCATTCCCAATAGAGACCCATATCAGGATCAAGTATGATTCTTTCCATAATATCCTTTCCATATCATCACTCCCATATGCCATGAAATTTGTTGTTTTGTGGCATCAATTCCGTGTTCTGAAGAAGCACAGCTTAGCGGGTTAATTGGCCTCTGTAAATCTTTCCTCATATGTACAGTACTGTGCGAAAGTCTTAGGCACGCTAGCTATATGTATGTGCCTAAGACTTTCGCACAGTACTGTACATATGAGGAAAGATTTACAGAGGCCGATTAACCCGCTAAGCTGTGCTTCTTCAGAACACAGAAGGAAACCGGAACACCTTGAGGAAATCCATGCGACCACGGGAACAATGTGCAAACTCTACACAGATGTCAGCATTGAACCAGGTCACTTGAGTTTTAAGGCAGTTCTCTACTTGATGTACTCCTATGGCATCCAAATGAAATCAAATGACTCTGAAAACAGTATTTTAAACAGCAACTCGACCAACTGAAGTGTTGAGTAAGATTGAAAGGAGCAAGGATAAGAGTGGAAGATGAACGGATGTTCGGTGTCATCCTCCCTTCATTTGATCGGTCTCCCTCTCCCTCTCACTTGCTACTGCTGGAGGAAGCTACAGGAGTCGTGGGACTTGGGCAAGGTTTGACTGGCGTAGTTTGTTTAGAGGACTCTGCAGTCCATGTTGTATGTATTTCTGGTTACTGCTTTTTTTATTGCTGATTTGCACAATTTTGATTGATGGGGTTGGACTGGTTCTGTGGTCTGAAGTCAACCAATGACAGGATGTTATGCTGAACTGAACCGAACTGAACTGTACATTCCTAGACAATTTCAAAGACTCTTCAGATTGATGTTACATTTTCTGTGTGCTATTCACTCATTTTTTGCTATTTGTGCAATTTGTTTTTTTTGTTTTGCACATTGGGTGTTTAAGTTTTGTCTTTGAATGGGTTGCATGGTGTTTCTTTATTTCGAGACTGTCAGTGGGAAGCTGAATCTCAGGGCTGCATACCTCATACATACTTCGATAATAAATTTACTTTAAATCTTTTGCCTTTAAAGAACTAGGAGGGAAACTACAGCTACTTCTCTTGGTTAAAACTGGCAAGTTCTTCAAAACAAAATCAGTGTGAAGTTAATTATGCAGAAACTGATTATAAAATTAACCCAAACCACTTAGAATATCATCCTTCAGGGAATAAACAAGGCTAATTAGTGATTAATTAGTGGTCAACGCAAAAGGGAACCCAGAGTGGAGAAGGAAAGTCAAGGTGGGGAGAATTTGAGCCTTCTGTAGACAGAGGACATGGCTGAGGGACTAAATGAGGTCCAAGTCAAATTTACTGTCATATGGACAAGTATATATTTGCAGAGATGCAATGAAATATTTGCAGCAGCACCACAAGGCACAGCATCATATAAGCAGCGTTCACAAGAAAAATGTAAATTAAAAACAAATTACTAACTTTTTTTTAACAAAAAAACACAAAATTAGGTCAAAAAAATTCTATGTTAATGCAAAGTGGTCACAATGTTCAAGTGGTTGCCAACTGGAGGGGGGATACCCTGCATGCATTCACCTGAGCTATACTCCTCAAGATTTTGTATATTTCTACAAGGTCATCATTCAAACCTCCCCTCATTTTCCCATGCTCTGGGGAATAAAGTCCCAACGTATTCAACCTTTCACTATTACTCAGCTCTTGAAATCCAGGCAATATCCTTGTAAATTTTCTCTGCACTCTTTCAATCTTGTTGATATATTTACGTAGGTAAATGACCAAACCTGCACACAATTTGGCCTCACCAAGTTTCAACTCCTGTACTCAGTACTTTGACTTATATAACTATATAACCATGTAGCAACTACAGCACGGAAACAGGCTATCTCGGCCCTTCTAGTCCGTGCCGAATGCTTACTCTCACTTAATCCCACTGGCCCGCACTCAGTCCATAACCCTCCATTCCTTTCCTGTCCATATACCTATCCAATTTTACGTTAAATGACAATACCAAACCTGTCTCTACCACGTCTACTGGAAGCTCGTTCCACACAGCTACCACTCTCTGTAAAGAAATTCCCCCTCGTGTTACCCTTAAACTTTTGCCCCCTAACTCTCAAATCATGTCCTCTTGTTTGAATCTCCCCTATTCTCAATGGAAAAAGCCTATCCATGTCAACTCTATCTATCCCCCTCATAATTTTAAATACCTCTATCAAGTCCCCCCTCAACCTTCTGTGCTCCAAAGAATAAAGACCTAACTTGTTCAACCTTTCCCTAACTTAGATGCTGAAACAGGTAACATTCTAGTAAACCTTGTCTGTAATGGAAGACCGAAGTGCCAGAAACTCTCTTTATGACCCTGCCTGGCTATGATGCCACTTTCAAGGAATTATGGAATCTGGAATTTGCCATCTGGAAAAAATGGAAGCACAAATATCTGATAACGTAAGCAACACTTTGACGTGTATGTGATGAGCTGTGATCTGTCGAGCTGCAGACACAATGGCAGAAGCTGTGATCAGGTTGGGAAGCACTCCCTCAACCAACATGGAGCTGATAGACAAAAGGATCTCAAAGTTCAAAATAAATTTATTATTGAAGTACACATATGTCACCATTTACAACCCCGGATTCATTTTCTTGCAGGGATACTCAGTAAATCTAATAACCATATGGAAGGCCACACCATCAGGGCAGATAAAAAGATGAGAAACTGCAAATGCAAAAAGAAAGAAAAAATACAAATAAGCAATAAATATTGAGAACATGAGATGAAGAGTCCTTGAGGCTGTGGGAACAATTCAGTGATGGGTCAAGTGCAGCAGAGTGGTTATGCACTGATGGTTGAGGGGGTCATAACACTTTCTGAATCTGGTGGTGTGAGTCCCGAAGCTCCTATACCTTTTTCCTGATGGTAGCAGTGAAAAGAAAGCATGACCTGGATGGTGAAGTCCCAGATGATAGATCAACTGTGGGGGATCTCCCACAGTCTGGTAAACGTTCTGTGATTCTATGAGTTCCATGCTCCACAGGAAAGTCCAGAACTAGAGGGCACAGCCTCAGAATAGAAGGACATTCCTTTAGAACAGAGATAAGAATGAGTTTCTTCAGCCAAGTGGTGGTGAATCTGTGGAATTTAGTGCCACAGATGGCAGTGAAGGCTATGTCACTCGGTATATTTAAAGTTGAGGTTGATAGCCTCTTGATTAGTCAGGGTATCAAACATTACTGGTAGAAAGCAGATGAGTGAGGTTGAGAAAGAATATTAATCAGCTTTGATGGAATGGCAGAGAAGACTCAGTGGGCCAAAATGATAATTCTAGTCTTAAATCTTACGGTGTTTTGCTTATAACTCTACGGGACCAGACTCTTGTTTTGAATTCTTGCATATTTATGGTCATTACAGATTTTGAGCTACTCTGCTCTGACTGTAGCCAAAACCTTAAATAATTAATAAAAGCTGTTCCAAACTCTCCCTCCCTCTTCAATGTACTCTGCTCGACAAATTTACTATAACTGTACTCAATTTGGCAGGGCTGATTCATATTATTGGCCGCTCTGGCGAGATACAACTATGTTTATCACTCTGAGATATATTTCTGAGCATTAAGTGGTAGCTTTACTTGAAGTTGCCCATCAACGATCTTTGCAAAAATAAAGCATTGATTGAATTGGCTTTGAATCTCCCACTTACAGCAGAATTGCATAGGGCAGTGTCGAGAGAAGCATTTCTTGTGCTAGCCAAGTACACTCACTGGAAAATGGATAAAATGGATAAAAGCTGGTCAGCAATATTGTACCACATTCTATAAATAAGCCAGCAAATGGGCAAAGCTATTGCTGCGGAGGGCCTGGTACAGCACAAAGTTAACCAATATGTCTACTGAGATTGCTAGAAATTGTGATACAATATTTAGTTATTTATTGCGATATGTTTATTATCACTGTATGTATTGTTATAGTACATCTCTGGCAACAATGAATATCGAATTGAGACCGTTTTTTTATAAACAAATAAACATTTATTAAACTCTGCTCAATAAAAATGAAAAGTAAACAAACGACTAACTTAACCGGAAGTTAACTGCTATACGGCAACTCGAACAGTTCCTAAAGCGATAAATGCAAAATTCCAAATGATTTATACAGTCAATTAGGAGAGACTTGCCTGAAGTAATGAATTCCTTGATGATGTGACGTTACTACTAATCCCAGTTGAAATATGCCTTGCCTGAAAGACTCATGATGAAGGAGATAAAAACAGCTTGAAGGAACTGACCTTTTCCTTGGCGAATAACATTGCGCCCAACCCTTTTTGCTCTTACAGGCAGGGGTTATGTCAGATGCAGGTTACTATTTCCTGAATGAAGATCCAATAAGGTTGATCCTGTATTAAACCACCGAACCTTACTCGCTCCTTCGGGTTTCCGTACTTTGATAAATTCTTCACTCTCCAACTGGATTGCAAAGGTAGATCAAACCAAAACTGGCAGTGTTTGGTGAAACTGCCGGCAATAACCTTTGAGACTGAAGATAGAAAGTAAAACTCCACTTTAAAACAAAACTATGTCATAAGACCAAATACACAGCATAATGGAGTAACTGACGAATTGAATGAAGTCTCAACTAAAACTCACACATCACAGCAGGCTTTCCAGTTTTATACTTGTTGAAACAGGCCATCACATGACCTCACACTGGCGGGAAAATCACATCATGTGACCTCACACTGGCGGGAAAATACACCACCCCACCATCACAAGACCATTACATCATGCTCACCAGATACTCAATTACATCATGGTCATAAGACAGTCACAAGATACCCAGTATCCTTCCCAAAGACATTTGTTAGTCAGTTTGTTTCCTATGATTCCATTGATTCTATTGTTCTATTGTGAATGGCCGCAGGAAAATGAAACTCACCAGGGTCACAGGGAGAATGTACAAACTTGTTACCAGGCAGCTGCTGAAATTGAGCCCTGGTCACCTGTACTGTAAAGTGTTGAGCTAACCACTATGCTACCTTGCCTCCCAATTTTGCTCATTGTGAGCAGACAAACTCTAAAAGCCCCTGGCAGGTTTATAGTGCAGGTGAAGACTAGATGAACCACAAGTAGTCCAAAATGTGATAACATCATACAGTATGGAAACAGGCCCTTCAGCCCATTACGTTCATGCTGACCTTTTTGCCCATTTACCATAATCCTATTTGCCTCTGAGGTCAAAGTCCTTCTGTGGCTTACCGATTTAAATGTCTTTCCAAATGTCCCTTAAAAGGGACACCCACCTGGCTTCACTTAGCACCAGAACTTCATCTGGAACACCAAACGATCTGCTGGAGTTTTCAATAGCTTGTGTCAGGTCCTGATGCAGAGTTTTGACCCAAAATTTTGACAGTTCCTCTCCTCCCATGGATTGTGTTTGACTCGTCAAGTTCTTCCAACAGACTGTTGCTCCAGATGTCAGCATCTGCTCTCTCTCTCTCTCTCTCTCTCGCTCTCTCTCTGTGATTCAACCACCTCCTGGGTTCCAGACATCAACCACTCGGTGCTTTGTTGAACTATCTGCCACGAGTGGGACTTCCTGGTGGCCAAGTATCCTAAATCCGATTCCTGTTCCCACCCCGTCATGTTGGTCCATGGCTACCACTTGTGCCAAGATGAGGCCACCCTCAGGGTGGAGGAGCAACACCTTATATTCCATCTGGGTAGTCTCCAACCTGACGGTATGAATATCAATTTCACCTTCCAGTAAAAAATTCCCCCTTTTCCTCTATTCCCTACTCTTTTACCTCTTCTCACTTGCCTATTACTTCCCCCTGGTGTCCAACTCCTCCTCTTTCCCCTGTGGTCCACACTCCTCCCCTATCAGATTCTTATTTCTCCAGCCCTTTACCTTTCCCACCCACCTGGCTTCACCTATCACCTTCCAGCTAGCCTCCTTCCCCTCCCCCACCTTTTTATACTGGCATCTCAGCCCAAAACTTCGACTATCTATTGATTCCCATGGAGGCTGAGTGAGCTGCTGAGTTCCTCCAACATTCTGTGTGTGTTGCGATGAATTTACTAATCCTGTTTCCCTTGAAATTGTTGTTTATAGGGCAACACTTAAACTACACTTTCAGTCCTCACTGAGATCTCTGATCTGCTAAGACTCCAGATGCGATTTCATTTGTATAGAGACACAAGAAACTGCTGGAATCTGCAGCAAATAGCAAACTGCTGGTGGAACTCAATGGCTTGATGCTGTCAGTGGAAGAAAGGGGATGGCCATTGTTTTTGTAACACTACATCAAGACTGTATCATCGTTTTCCATCTGGGATATCACCCAGCGCTTTATAACCATATAACAATATAACAATTACAGCATGGAAACAGACCATCTCGGCCCTTCTAGTCCGTGCCGAACGCTTACACTCACCTAGTCCCACTGACCCGCACTCAGCCCATAACCTTCTATTCCTTTCCTGTCCATATACCTATCCAATTTTACTTTAAATGACAATATCAAACCTGCCTCTACCACTTCTACTGGAAGCTCATTCCACACAGCTACCACTCTCTGAGTAAAGAAATTCCCCCTAGTGTTACCCTTAAACTTTTGCCCCCTAACTCTCAAATCATGTCCTCTTGTTTGACTCTCCCCTACTCTCAATGGAAAACACCTATCCACGTCAACTCCATCTATCCCCTTCATTATTTAAATACCTCTATCAAGTCCCCCCTCAACCTACTATGCTCCAAAGAATAAAGACCTAACTTGTTCAGCCTTTCCCTGTAACTTAGGTGCTGAAACCCAGGTAACATTCTAGTAAATCTTCTCTGTACTCTCTCTATTTTGTTGACATCTTTCCTATAATTTGGTGACCAGAACTGTACACACTACTCCAAATTCGGCCTTACCAATGCCTTGTACCATTTTAACATTACATCCCAACTCCTAGACTCAATGCTCTGATTTATAAAGGCCAGCATACCAAAAGCTTTCTTCACCACCCTATCCACATGAGATTCCACCTTCAGGGAACTATGCACCATTATTCCTAGATCACTCTGTTCTACTGCATTCTTCAATGCCCTACCATTTACCATGTATATCCTATTTTGATTAGTCCTACCAAAATGCCTCCACAGATTCTGCTTCACCTGCTGAGTCTGTCCAGTGGTGAACTTAAGGTGAGAGGGAAAAGTTGAAGGACAATGGGTGGGTCAACCTTTATAACATTAGAACCTGCTTCTACCACTACCTCTGGATCGAGATGCGGGAGGTAGTGGCGGATGTGTAGGGTAATGTAATTGGTGGAAATGTACAGAACTCACAACCATCAACATTGAATTGGGGTTTCACTTTAAGAGGCTGGTCTGACATGACGATGTAATTACATTTACCACACTTTGTGTTCAGTGGTTGGAGTACAATAAATAAGTTGTTATGGTTTTTCTTAAATATGCAATGCCTCATATTGTTTTGTTTTTTGAAAACATACAGAAGCCGGTACAATAGTGGTGTTTAATAGGCTTTTACAGTCGATAAATGTGTGAATATGCAGGGGTTGGAGGAATATACAGTAGGTCAAGTGCAGGCGGAAGAAATCTGGTTTGGTTTGTGTATTGGGCCGCAGGGCCTCTTCCTTTGCTGTACCGTGGTCTATGCTAGGTTAGCCACAACAGTTTTGTGAAGGTCAGAGTCAGGATATCAGGTCATGATGGAACAGCTGGCTCCATCACGGGCATTCACCTCCCCATCACCGAGGACATCTCTAAAAGGCAGATCCATCATCAAGGATCCCCACCACTCTGGACTGCTGTCTTCTCATTACCACCATCACACAGGAGGTAAAGGAGCCCCAAGAGACACACATGGCATTTTAGGAACAGTTTCTTCCCCTCCATCATTGGATTTCTGTAAGGCCAAGTAGCCCATAAATACCACCTCTGATATAGTTCATTCATATATAACAGTACATTATTTATTATTGTAATTCATAATGTAGAGTCACAGAAAAATGCAACAAAGAAACAGGCCCTTTGGCCCATCTAGTCCATGCCAAATCATGTAAACTGCCTACTCTCATTGACCAAAGCCCTCCATACCCCTATCATCCATGTACCATTCCAACCTTCTAAACGTTGAAATCAAAGCTCACATGCACCATTTGCGCTGGCAGTTCATTCCACACTCTCACAACTCTCTGAGAGAAAGTATAGTGTATAGTATAAAATATTTTATACATTGCACTGTACTGCTGCCAAAAAACAACACATTTCACAACATATGTCAGTGATAATAAATCTGATTCTTATTCAGCTTCCAAGCCTGATGTTCCTGCCCCACTTGACCATTTGGTGCTCATCGTTGCATCAGGGAAGGCAGCCAAGGGGAGGAGAACTCTCAGCAGCAGGCAGAACAGCCACAGGGGTTGCAGGCTGCCCCACAATGCACTTGCAACACTGCCCGTCACCCAGAAGCTCTGGCAACTTTCTGCCCGCAGCCCTGGTTCATGGCACAATGGTGGAGAAGATGCAAGAGGCTCACCGCAACCTCAATCCTGAGCTCAGTTGCTCTCCATGTGGAGCAAGAGGGCTTCCTCCCAGATCCCAAAGATGTGCATGTCAGTAGGTAGATTGTCCAGTGTAACTTGCCCCCAGCATGTAGGTAAGTGGTAGCATCGGGAGGGGGGGGAAATTTCATGTGAATGTAGGGAGAATGTAATCTTATCAGTCTAATGCAGGGGTTCCTGACTTTTTATGCCATAGACCAATACCATTAAGGAAGGAGTCCATGGATCCCAGCTTGGGAACCCCTGGTCTAATGGGTGTAGGGTGAAGGTTGAAACAACCTGCCCCTTTAAGAGCTGGCTGCCAAGGTTGCAGCTGCCATATTGAATGTAGGCAGCTGCGAGAACTAGCAATGGATCCATAGAGAGCTGAAAGGCATTTCGCAGAGAAACCCACCAATGCTGTTCGATGCATCTTGCAATTGGCAAATCACAATTTTTCTGAGACTTGAAAAGACAGGCTAAGGGTGATTCAAAATGTTGCTTTAATGCCGTACTGTAAATGCAAAGCCAAAATACTCTTGCTGCATTCATTGTAAATGAGCTGCAGTTTGCTTATCTGTGCAGTATAATCTTTGCTTTGTGTGCCACTTGCACTGTTTTTTGCTGAGAGGGCAAATCTGATCTCACTAGGCTGGCGGCATGAGATTGAATAGATTTTCCTGCAGGGTTTTTTCTTTTAAGGTTTACGCAGTTGTACTGAGGCAGAGGCATTGGGATGGGGTTGGTAGGTTACTACACAAGGAGATGCAGGGTAGCAGGAGGTCTGTGTAACAGGGAGGGCAAAGGATCAGAAAATAAACTTGGACATGATGTAGACATCTGAGACGTCTGCCTGAACCTTAGGTTATGGCGCCACAGGGGTGCAACAGAAGCCAAGCACAGAATCTTTGATCCTCCAATGTTTAGCTGGAGAGAACTGCAGTTTATTTATACCCAAATGCTTTTAAAGTATTTGAAGAGAAATAACGATACAAACACAAGAGGTTCTGCAGCTGCTGGAAATCCAAAGTGTGAGACAGACAGACAGACAGACAGACAGACAGACACACACACACACACACACACACACACACACACACACACACACACACTCACACTCACACTCACACTCACACTCACACTCACACTCACACTCACACTCACACTCACACTCACACTCACACACTCACACTCTCACACTCACTCACACACTCACAAACAATGCTGGAAGAGCTCAGCAGCATCTACAGGGAGTATGGAGAGGAATAAACAGTTGATGTTTTGAGCCCAGGATCCGCTGAGTTTCTCCAGCATTTGTGTGTGTCTTGCTGAAGAGAAATTAAGTCCTTGCATATCCAAGTAGCCCAGCATTTCTGAGGAAGAGAATTTGCAGGTTAGTGCTTCTGTGTGCACCTCCGTGGAAAAGGGAAAAATTGAATATGTAGGAGATACCTTGCAGCAATGTAGAAGGAGACGGAGTTAAAGTGGAACCGGAACGAGTGATGTAACCAGCTCGAAGAGTTTCAGCCATGCATAAGCCGGAGTTGCTCTCAACTGCCAGTCAACATCTGTTCTGAGAATCATCCTTCCCTGGTGAAATTAATTGTTCTTCCATAATTAATTCTTTGAAAAAAAGGAATGAGAACCTGGCAGCTAACAAAATTTGCTACTGGTCTTCATTGTAATTTGACAGGCGCTCGGCTGTGTGATTAGTTTTGAGAATGTAGAGGGGTTATATTTCAGATCATGTTTGGTCTGGGTGAAGGAGGTATGGATGCAATTATTATGCCGCACGGGTTTTTTATTCAGAATCAGAATCATGTTTAACATCAGCAGCATGTGCCATGGAATCTGTTGTTATGTGCCAGCCATATCTTGCAAAAGCACAGTAATAAAAACTGTGAATTACAGTAAGTACATATACCCAACTAGGGATGCACAGCCAACATTGTGCCTAACTAAAATGCCTCCCTCCCTTGCACTGTTTACAGCCTCAACTGAGATCCTCATTATCACCATAGGTTTGAGACTGGTAGATGAGTCTACAGACACTCATGTGTCCATGCTAACGTTCCTTTTATCTGACTGATTGAGAAGTTGCAGAACCTGGGCCTCTGTACCTCCATCTGCAATTGAATCCTCAACTTCCTAACCCGAAGACTACAATCTGTGCGGACTGGTGATAACATATCCTTCCTGCTGCCGATCAACGCTGGCACACCTCAGGGGTGTGTGCTTAGCCCACTGCTCTACTCGCTGTATACACATGACCGTGTGGCTAGGCAGAGCTCAAATGCCGTCTACAAATTTGCTGATGATACAACAATTGTTGGTAGAATCTCAGCTGGTGACGAGAGGGCGTACAGGAGTGAGATATGCCAACTGATGGAGTGGTGCAACAGCAACAACCTGGCACTCAACGTCAGTAAGCCGAAAGAGCTGATTGTGGACTTCAGGAAGGGTGAGACGAAGGAACACAAACCAATCTTCATAAAGGGATCAGAAGTGGACAGAGTGAGCATTTTCAAGTCCCTGGGTATCAAGATCTCTGAGGATCTAACCTGGTCCCAACATATCGCTGTAGTTATAAAGAAAGCAAGACAGCGACTAGACTTCATTAGGAATTTGAAGAGATTTGGCGTGTCAACAAATACACTCAAAACCTTCTACTTCTATGCCATGGAGAGCATTCTGACAGGCTGCATCGCTGTTCAGTATGGGGCTCTACTGCATAGGACTGAAAGAAGCTGCAGAGGGTTGTAAATTTAGTCGGCTCCATCTTGGGTACTAGTCTACAAAGTACCCAGGACATCTTCAGGGAGCGGTGTTCCAGACAAGCAGCATCCATTATGAAGGACCTCCAGCACCCAGGACATGTCCTTTTCTCACTGTTACCATCAGGGAGGAGGTACAGAAGCCTGAAGGCACACACTCAGTGATTCAGGAACAGTTTCTTCCCATCTGCCATCTGATTCCTAAATGGACATTGAACCCTTGGACACTACCTCACCTTTTTAAATATGCAGTATTTCTGTTTTTTGCATGATTTTAATCTATTCAAAATATGTATAATGTAATTGACTTTCTTATTTGTTTATTATTCTTATTTTCATTTTATTAATTTTTTTTCTCTTCTACATTTTGCATTGCATGGAACTGCTGCTGCTAAATTAACAAATTTCACGTCATATGTCGGTGATAACAAACCTGATTCTAATTCTGATTCTGATTCTGATAATTAAAGAAACCGGCCACAGTATCAATATCGAAAAATATCAATATCACAGTATCAAAAAATTAAGACAAACAAGAGAAAGTCTGGATACCCAAACAACACACTCAAGATGCTGGAGAAACTCAGCAGGCCAGGCAGCATCTATAGAAAAGAGTAAACAGTCAATGTATCGGGCTGAGACCCTTCATCAGCACCCAATAATGAATCAGAATCAGAATCAGGTTTAATATCGCCAGAAAATGTCATGAAATCTCTGATATGCAGCATAAAAACAGTGAATTACAGTAAGAGGTACATATATATTTAAAAAGTTAAATTAAAATAAATAATGTAAAAAAAAGCAAGCTAGTGTTCTTTGGTTCAATGTCCTTTCAGAAATCTGATGCAGAGGGGAAAAAGCTGTTCCTGAATCATTGAGTGTTTGCTTTCATGCTCCTGTATCTCCTTCCTGATGGTAGCAATGAGCTACGTCCTCAGTGATGGGGGACCTTAATGATGCTGCCTATTGGAAGCATCACTCCTCGAAGATGTCCAAGATGCCACAGAGGCTCGTGTCCATGATGGAGCTGACTGGGTTTACAACTTTCTGCAGCTTATTTCAATCTCAGTCTTGTTTCTAATGTCTTCATAGATTAGTGGGGCTTGTTATTTCACATCCATGGTGATAAGCTTTCAAAATGCCCAGGTGGTTAACTTTCTAGTCAGTTGTGACAAAAGGATAAATTGGACAGTTTGCTGGCAAAAAGGAAGCAGGAGTTAGCATTGAATTAGTGAGCTGGTGAATATGTTCCAGACATACTGAGCTGCGTTGTCTGAAAGCCACAGAGAAGCCTGTCCTCTAGCTCCATACACTCTTTTTTTCAAGAATGGTCCCCATCTATTCTGAAGTCCATCATGGCAAGAACTTATCAGTTAGAATTAGATACTGCCTGTTATGACGCTGGTGCTTAGGGCAGCAGTGAAGGACTTCCATCTCTGTCTGTCCTTGGCCATCTTCTCTATTGTTCCCCAAGTATGGTTAATAGTCCTCATTTCTGCCTCTTTAGTACGGTGCCAAGTTATCTTTGATCTCCGTCAGTCCTCCATCCTTCAGGGGTTTAATGAACTGCTGCCTTGATGATGGAGTTGACCTCTCTCCAAATCTATCTCCCCAAATTTCCTCCTGATCATTTTGGCCATGTCTTAGTGACACTGAAGGAGTAGGGCGTGGTTGGAGATCTTTCTTGGCCAGAAAATACGGTGCTCTCGGTCTGGAATGATGACAGCTTGGCAATGTCATTCTCTGTCACGCACCAGCATTCTGTTATCAGTTAGAGAACAACCTTAACTGTTTTTCCCCTGTAAACGTGCAACAACCCCACCATCTCCTGGAAATCCCTGACCAACTTGGAGAAGGAAGCAGATTCCACACAATGAGAACCCATGGAAACCTGGTAAAAAGGGCGGAAAGCGTGAACCCCCTTCTCCAACGTCAAGTGCCTCACGACCACACGTGGTCACGTCTATGGTCCCCATATTGGACATCATTGAAAGGCAATGCTTCAAGAGGACAGCATCCCTTACCATCCAAAGCATCCCCTGTTGTCGTTACTGCTAAGAGAGAGGAGGTACTGGGTCCCCTCCTCCTCCCCTTTCTCCTATGGTCCACTCTCCTCTTCTATCAGATTCCTTCCACTCAAACCCTTTATTTTTCCTACCCACCCAGCTTCACCTGTCACCTTCTAGCTATCCTCCTTCCCCTGCCTGTCTCCTTTTAATTCTGGCATCTTCCCCTTTCCTTCTCTGTCCTGCAGAAAGGTCTCGGCCTGAAAAGTTGACTGTTTACTCTATTCCGTTGATGTTGTCTGACCTGCTGAGTTCCTCCGGTAGCTTGTGAGTGCTATTTTGGATTTTCAGCACCTGCGGAATTTCTTATGTTTGTGTTTCTCATTCTTCTCTTCTTGTTTCCTGTACTTCTGAACTTAATCTCTCTGACGCATGCTCGTCAACTCCATGTTGATTCTGTTTGCTAATGATCTACACACAGGGTAATCTACGGTAGCCAGTTATGTTGCCACTCAGTCTTTGGGATATGGGAGGAAACCGGAGAACACCCAAAACAGACAGTGAAATAAGTTGAAAACTCCACTAGGAAAAGACACACTTGAAGGAGTTCCATCATCAAAGATCTCCACCTCCCAGGCCATGACATCTCCTCCCAACTACCACTGGGCTGGGGGTATGGAAGCATGAATTCCCACACCACCAGGTTCAAGAACAGCTACCCCCCCCTCAACAATTCAGTTCTTGAACCAGCCATTACTTTACTTACTGGAGTACAGCAGCACTATGACCACTTTACACTAATATGACTTTGTATTTAATGTTTTAATTGTGTTTTTTTCTTGCAAAAAACTGTATATAATTAGTTCTTCTTGTGACTGCTGCTTATATGATGCTGCCTGGTTGCAATACTGCTGCAAATAATTTTTTTTCTTTGCATCTGTGCATACAAGCATAAACTGGACTTTGACCTGGAGTTACATTGTAACAGAAAAGCTTAAGGAATAGAGCAAGAGGATGCAACTCAGGTGCTCAAGCCTGCTCAGCCATTCAGCACGACTTGCTCTCCTCTCACTTTCCTCGGTTCTCCCCCATTTGCTGTTGTTTTTGATGAAGAGTTCGGGTTACCAACAGATCTCAGGAATGGAACTACGGGGACTTGGAGGCTGCCTGTCAGGAAAAGTAGCTCGATGATAAAGTGTCAGATAGGGGAATTAGGGCAAATATATTGGATGGATTCAGAGTGTGAGTGTGAGCGTGTGAGTCTGTCAGTCTGTCTGTCTGAATTATTATACATAAGATGTTATAGTTGGTCTTGCTTTTCAAGTCAAGTCACTTTTTATTGTCATTTTGACCATAACTGCTGGCACAGTACACAGTGAAAACGAGACAACGTTTTTTCAGGACCATGGTGCTACATGAAACAGTACAAAAACTACACTGAACTATGTAAAAACAACACAGGAAAAAAAACTACACTAGACTACAGGCCTACCTAGGACTGCATAAAGTGCACAAAACAGTGCAGGCATTACAATAAATAATAAACAGGACAATAAGGCAGTAATGTGTCAGGCCAGATGCTGGGTATTGAGGAGTCTGATAGCTTGGGGGAAGAAACTATTACACAGTCTGGTCGTGAGAGCCCGAATGCTTCGGTGCCTTTTCTCAGACAGCAGGAGGGAGAAGAGTTTGTATGAGGGGTGCATGGGGTCCTTCATCATGCTGTTTGCTTTGCAGATGCAGTGTGTAGTGTAAATGTCTGTAATGGCGGGCAGAGCGACCCCGATGATCTTCTCAGCTGACCTCACTATCCGCTGCAGGGTCTTGTGATCCGAGATGGTGCAATTTCCGAACCAGGAAGTGATGCAGCTGCTCAGGATGCTCTCAATACAACCCCTGTAGAATGTGATAAGGATGGGGGGTGGGAGATTGACTTTCCTCAGCCTTTGCAGAAAGTAGAGATGCTGCTGGGCTTTCTTTGCTATGGAGCTGGTGTTGAGGGACCAGGTGAGATTCTCCACCAGGTGAACACCAAGAAATTTGGTGCTCTTTATGATCTCTACCAAGGAGCCGTCGATGTGCAGCAGGGAGTGGTCACTCCGTGCCCTCCTGAAGTAAACAACCATCTCTTTTGTTTTGTTCACATTCAGAGACAGGTTGTTGGCTCTGCACCAGTCCGTTAGCCGCTGCACCTCCTCTCTGTAAGCTGACTCGTCGTTCTTGCTGATGAAACCCACCATGGTCGTGTCATCGGCGAACTTGATGATGTGGTTCGAGCTGTGTGTTGCAGCACAGTCGTGGGTCAGCAGAGTGAACAGCAGCAGACTGAGCACATAGCCCAGGGGGGCCCCTGTGCTCAGTGTGATGGTGTTGGAGATGCTGCTCCCAATCCCGACTGACTGAGGTCTAGGATCTAGTTGCAGAGGAAGGTTTTCAGGCCCAGTAGTCCCCATCAAAGAGCGTGGAATCCTATTCTCTGTATCTCCAAAACTCAATTATTAGTTTTTTTTTAAATTTATCTATATTCACACACACATACATATACACACACAGTGTGTGTGTGTGTGTGTGTATTAATGATCAGTTTTTTTGTGTTTGCACTGTTTGGCTTCATTTGCACAATGGTTCGAAGATTCAAAGTACATTTATTACCAAAGTTTGTATGCAGTATACAACCCTGAGATTCGCCTTCTCCACGGACGTTTGTCAGTTTGTTTGTGCGTAATTTTTTGTTGATTCAATTGTATTTCTTTGTTCTACTGTGAATGGCTGCAAGAGAATGAATCTCAGTGTAGTATGTGGTGACATGTACGTACGATGATAATAAACTTGATTTGAACTTTGACGCTAGAAGATTGTGCAAATAAGTACAATTATTAATTAATTAATTGATTGATTGATTGAGATACAGCCATTCAAGCCACTCCATACAGCAATCCAATTTAACGCTGGACGAATCATGGGACAATTTACAATGACCAATTAACCTACCACTGGTCTGTCTTTGGACTGGGGGAGGAAACCGGAGCACCCAGAGGAAATCCATACCGTCGCAGGGAGAACATACAAACTCCTTACAGGCAGCATGAGGAATTGAAGCCCGCTTGATGGCACTGTGTAACCTCTACCCGACTGTTCCTCTTCACATTGGCCATGGATTCTACAGCTTCTGAGGCACTTCAGTTCAAAAACAACCATATGTCTTCCTGTAACCACACAGTAGATTTACCAAGTGCTCATTACTCAAAGCAAAAACAAGAAAGGATGTTTGGCTTGGATTGGTGGCCTAAAAAGCAATTAAATCTTGAAGTCACCATTGTTTGCTGTCTAGCAACTATATATACTCTTGAACGACAGATTCCTTGGGACTGTAAAGTGGTTTTAATAAAACGGTATCTGTTGATGAAGTAGTGTAAAGTAATTCTGTTGAAAGATGTTTTAGTTTATTTTGGAAAATTACCAAAAACTGGTTAAGGTTCAAGGTCAGCAAACTCCCCGTGTGCTCTCTGGGTGGCCAGCAGCTCATCAGAAGGATTAATTTAAGCCTAACACTTAATAGCCGTTTAACAGCTTGAATTTCTTTAACAATATAAATGCGGAGAAGTTTACTGTTCTTCACCAAAGAGAGTCTGATACTGAAGAGAAATTTTAGGGCAGACTGCCATAGCTTGGTCAAAGAGCAAGGTTTTGAAGTGTGAGAGAAAAAGAAATGTGGGTTTCCCTAAGACGTAGGAGAATGAGCGGAGATCTTGTAAAGGGACACAAAATAATGAGGGGTATAGATTGGGTATGTACAGTACATGCAGGTTTTTTCCCCTGAGGTATGGGTGACATGAGAACACATGGGCTTAGGGTGAAAGGTGAAACATTTAAATGCAAACTGAGAGGAAACACACAACACAGCGCCATTTTGAACTGAACTGAGCTGAAACTGAACTTTCCCGGACCGTATCAATGACTTTGTGGTTTTATGTTTTATATTCTGAGGTTTTCATTTTTTTGCCATTTGCATGATTGTTCTTTTTTTTTTAGGGCTTTGGGAGTTTGATATTTGACTTTGAATGGTTCCATGGCTTTCTTTGCTTCATGCTTGTCGGTGGGAACAAGGACCTCAGGGTACATACTACATATGTACTTAGATTGTAAATGTAAATTAACTTTGAACTTTTTCACACAGATGGTGATGCGAGTGTGGAATGAACTGGCAGCAGAAGTGATAGCTGTGTGTTTGATGCCCATTTCAGAAAAGTTTGGATGGGTTCATGGATGGGAGGGGTATGAAGGGCTCTGGTTCAGGTGCGGGTAATTGAGACCAGGAATAGAAAACACTTTGGCATAGATTAGCTGGGCTTATTTCTATGCTCTGTAACTCTATGTAAAGTCTAGTGGGAAATTCCAGAGTATGGGGACTTTGTGGCTGAGGGCACCATTAACAAAGTCATTTAAATTGGGAAGGCTGAAGGAACTGGGACAAAACACACAAAATGCTGGAGGAACTCAACGGGCCAAGCAGCATCTATGAAGAGAAATAAACGGTCGATGTTTCAGGACAAGACACTTCATCAGGACTGATTGGGTCCCATATACGATACTATCTCCTATACAGCATATAGACTTGCTATATGGGAGAGTGTACATCTTACAGGATTGGTGGTTGAATGGGAATTGCTAATGAACTTTGGATGAATTCAGGCTTACAGAGTTTCAAACATAGGGTGTGGGTGTGGTTTTTGAGGCTCTGTAAATGAAACCATAACTATGGTCACTATATCACAAGTATTCACTTGCAGCAAGGCAGGTTAATATTTATTTTATTTATTACTTTATCGTCACCAACAATTGAAACTAGAGCATACAATCATCACAGTGTTATTTGATTCTGCGCTTTGTGCTCCCTGAAGTACAAGTTGATAGTAAATATAATAAAAATTTAAAATTATGAATCATAAGTAGAAAATAGAAAAGGGAAAGTAAGGTAATGCAAAAAAAAACAAGAGACAAGTCCAGATATTTGGAAGGTACAGCCATAAGGTCATTAAAACATAACACTCAGATTTACTTTAAGAGGAACAGGACAGAAGTTACTTTGAATGGGTGTAGAGGTGTTGAGGAGGTGCAAAAACAAGTTATTAGGTTCATACTTGAACTGAGAGGTTATTGGTCCCCTTTTAGAGGATCTATTCTACCGTTATGGTGGGCACAGTGGAGATACACCTCTACCAAAGGAAGTGTAAGGCACTGGTTCCCTCAACTAGCCTGCAGATCACCCTTGGGCAAGGTGTAGCACCTGCTCAGCCCCCGATCAGGGTCAGGTGAAACCATGAGAGCAGGTGATGGATGGTCATATGAACACCTGGTGTATATCGCGTCCTGCTTATGCCACCACACTCACCAGGCAGAAAATCTCTAAAAATGGCTGGGGTCACCCGTCTTGTAAAGACACTGCCCAGAAGAAGGTAACAGCAAACCTTCTGCTAAAAAAACTAAAATTGCCAAGAACAATCATAGTCAAAAGACCATGATTGCCCATGGCATATAATGATGATGATGATGTGACAGGTACTGCTGGTGGCCAAAGAGATAGCCAGCTTCAGTTACAAATAACTGATGGTTACAATAAATGCAGATAAAATGTAACACTCTCATAAGATGGATGTGGTTGTTCCCAACATTTATCAAGTTCCATTTCAAAGGATTACTGATGCATATTAGAAATTCTTGGTAAAATAAATAAATTGCAATGATTCATGCAGTTTGCAGTCCAAGCTCTGGGTTCGGTTCTGGTCAGGTGCAAACCTTGGGTCATCTTGATTCAACATAGTGTATTTGAGTGAGTTCTCTGGTCATTAGTTGCTCTCACCACTGCAAAGCTCAAGCAATGCAACCTCTATTTATGTGACCACTGACACCAGGCAGACTATCCTTGCAGAGTATTGAAAGTGGCTGGGGTCACCCGTCTTGTAAAGACTCTGCTCAGAAGAAGGCGACGGTAAACCACTTCTGTAGAAAAATTTGCCAAGAGCAATCATGGTCATAAGAATAAGAACAGCAGATGGAAAGACAGATTAAAGACAAGTGGCAAAGCACGATCACCCACATTATACGACATGTGACATGACACATGATGATGATGATTCAACCTCTGGCTTCTGAGAAGCTGATAAAATCGCAAGGGAGACTGACACTGCAGACACGACAAATAAGGCCCCATTGTGTGGGCAACTACAATGAATGTGAATAAATGTGATGATCACCAGTTTAAGACGGATTGTGGTGGATACCCCCTCCCACCACCACCCCAGAGTCATGGGGGCATAGAACATTGCCCCACTGGGTGTGGTTGCTCCACCGGGAGATGGATTCATACAGATTCAGATCTATTTATCACACACATCGAAACTGCCTGGCCAGGTCTCAGCTCAGGCACATACATTTTGCAACTGGTATACGCAACGTAGGTTGTTAGGACTTTGGATATTTACCACAGATATATACGAACAAGAACAGTCTTACAGTAAATTCTTTCTTGTTAGGGATCATTAATGAGGGGCAGTGCAGACAGCCCATACCAGCAGGCAGGATATTCAACTCAACTTTATTGATAACTCTGCTTGGACAGTGTGTGAACTCCTCCCCTGTGGGAGTGGCTAACTAAGCAGTATAGGATTATACCATTAACTGCCAGTACAGAAACATACAGTGAAATGCGTCTTGTGCATTAACATCCAAACCAACGCAAGCGTGCTAGGGGGGTGGGGAAGGTGCAGTCTGCGAGTGTGGTCACACATTCCAGTGCCAACATTCTGTGCTCACAATGAACAGCTTAGCTTTTCATAAACTCTGTTGTATTTCTTTGTTCTGTAATTGCCTGCAAGGAAATAAATCCCGAGGTAGTACCTCCCATCTTGACATACACAGTACGGACTCTGATCATGAATTTATTTTGACTTTGACTCTGAGAACAACACAAGCGACGACAGAACAACAGCTACGAAACAGCAACGGCCAAGCAAGCCTTTCCTGCCTCCTTCTCCGCTGAAAGTGAGAGGGAAGAGGAATGGAGGAGTTGAATTAAGAACTGGGAAGAGTATGGAGAATGACTATTGAACAGCTGTCAGTGCGGTCACAGTTGGTGGACTCTGTTAACCTTTACCTGAAATCTGATGTGAACGGCGCTGGCTACTTCCTGCATCGCTATTGGATTGCGGGAGATTAATGATTATAGCAGAGCCGCTGCAGGCTTCTTCAAGTGCGATTGGTTATCGAGCAATTTCCACAACCCGCCTCTGGTGTCTGGGCATTCAGCCGAGAGAAAATTATGTGACGGCCTCTCCCAGGACCCAGATGTCTTGACCGTTCTTACCTCATACTCGGTTAGCATTGAGTACTAGGGAGAACTCTCTGTAGAGGGAACACAGAGCAGCCTAGAATAAATTTGAATCTCTGTCAAATGTGAATTTTATTTTTTTTATGGAGGATTAGTGCCTGTCAGCATTGCAAACATGAAGACCTTCAGCACACTAACATCAATTAACATGAACCGAAAGAAACTGTGCAGGATTGTCTGCCCAATAAACTGGTTTTAACGTCGGGACACAGGTTCCAGCCATTTTATTTCATGGGATTCAACAGCCATTTCTACTTGGCTGTTTTTAAAAAATTACAAAATATTCCCATGTGTATTTTGGCATCCAGAATTCAAGAACTCAGGTTCAAGGAATACAAGTTACGTTATTTAGTATTTATTTATTTTGATTAGTTTGTTTTTCTTTTTGTATTTACACAATTTGTTCTCCTTTGCACATTGCTTATTTGTCTGCCTTGTTTTGTGTGTAGTTTTGCCATTGATTCTATTTGTTTTCCAAAGGAAAATGAATCTCAGGGTGGTATATGGTGACATATATGTACTTTGTTAAGAAATTTACTTTGAACTTCAGTGTAAATAAATCTGGCTCCCTTTAGCAAGGGCTGGGTATGTCAATCAATGGGAATGACTTGGCATTCTGGGTACTGAGAAATGGCCAACTGGAGTCTGGCATTATGTACCTAAATTGGACCTTGGCTTTTATAGACTGGAGACATGAGAATGCCATTGCTGAAATCTGAGCAAAAAACACCATGTCAGTATACTGAGCCTAATTCTATTCAAATGAACTTTGTTGACTAAATTCTTGTGTGGAAATTTGTCAAATACCTTTCAAAAATTCAAATGTTGGTATCAACATCTATTGGTCCTTCTCTATTCTACAGGTCAGATTTGTCAAAGAACTCCAGCAGGCAAGCCAAATATGATTTTCTTTCCATAAATCCACGTTGGCCCCGCACAGTCCTATTATTCTTTTCAAAGTATTCTATAATTACAGTCCTTGTTAAAGATGCCAGAATTTCCTTATTACTAGCATTAGGCTGACTGGTCAGTGGTTCCATTCTTTCTCTCACCTTTCATAAATAGTCTGCTCATATTTATTACCATTCCCTTCACAGGAACAATTCTGGAATCTACATAGTCTTGGGACACCTCATATTCTATCTGGTAACCTTCAACTTGATGGAATGAACATTGATTCCTCTAAATACTGGTAATTTCTCCTCCACTTCCTCCTTTCTCACTTCTATTCCTCTTTCTGGTTCCCTTCACACCCTATCTCCTCACCTCCTATCACTTCCTTCTGGAGGTCTTCCTCCTTCTGTTTCTCCCATGGTCCGCTGTCCTTTCCTGTTCTACTCATTCTTCTTCAGCCCTTTATCATTTCTACTCATCCCCTCCAAGGTTCTTGCTTCACTACCCTCCCCCACCCCACCCACTCACCTAACGCCTGCCAACTGATGCTTCTTTCCTTCCCTAACCTTCTTATTCGGGCCTCATTCATAAGGCCAGTGATGTTGTTGGGGTGGAACTGGACGGTGGTGTCTGAAAAGAGGATGCTATCCAAGTTGCATGCCATCTTGGACAATGACTCCCATCCACTCCATAATGTACTGGTTAGGCACAGGAGTACATTCAGCCAGAGACTCATTCCACTGAGATATAACAGTGAGCGTCATAGGAAGTCATTTCTGCCTGTGACCATCAAACTTTTCAACTCCTCCCTTGGAGTGTCAGACACCCTGAGTCAATAGGCTGGTCCTGGACTTATTTCCACTTGGCATGATTAACTTATTATTATTTAATTATTTATGGTTTTATATTGCTATATTTCTTCACTATTCTTGGTTGGTGCGGCTGTAATGAAACCCAATTTCCCTTGGGATCAATGAAATCTGTCTGTCTGTCTGTTTCTGGTTCCCTTCACACCCTATCTCCTCACCTCCCAACACTTCCTTCTGGAGGTCTTCCTCCTTCTGTTTCTCCCATGGTCCACTGTCCTTTCCTATTGTACTCATTCTTCTTCAGCCCTTTATCATTTCTACTCATCCCCTCCAAGGTTCTTACTTCACTACCCTCCCCCACCCATCTTTTCCCTTATCTGGGCTCACCTAACATCTGTCAACTGATGCTCCTTTCCTTCCCTAACCTTCTTATTCAGGTTTCTGCTCTCTTCCTTTCCAGTCCTGATAAAGGGTCTCAGCCTGAAGCATCAACTGTATTTTTCCCTCCCATAAATGCTGCCTGACTTGCTGAGTTCTTCCGGCATTTTTTGTGTGTTGCTCAAGATTTCCCACATTTGCAGAATCTCTTCTGTTTGGGAGCTAGGGCATTCACTATTTCTATAATGATCTCTTTCAAAACTCTGGCCTATTTACCTAAAAAAGGATATAGTAGCTTTGGAGAGTGTCCAAAGAAAATTCCTGGGGTGTTCTATCAAAAGAGGTTGGACAGTTTGGGTCTGTATTGTTTGGAGTGTTGAGGAATGAGGTTTGACTTTACTCAAACAGACAAGAGTCTGAGTAGATTTTGTGATTTTTTTTATCAGTGGGGGTATTAGAAACAAAGCAACATAGCTACAAGAGAAATACACATTATTTAAAATAGAGAGACTTTGAAATTTCTTCTCTCAGAAGAGAGCGAGTCCTGGAATTCTCTGTTCCTGAGGTTGGTAGATGCAGATGCCGGTATTCAGGATGGAGAAATATACAGGGTGGCAACTTCCTTAGGGACAGGAGTACCTAATAAAGTGGCCACTGAGGGCATTACTGTATATTCATAGTCTTCTGCTGCTGTAGTTCATCAACGTTCGATGCATTGTGTGTTCAGAGATGTACTTCGGCACACTGCTGTTGTAACGTGTGGTTATTTGAGTTACAGTCACCTTCCTGTCAGATTGAACCAGTCTGGCCATTCTCTCTCTGACCTCTCTCATTAACAAGGCATTTTCATTCACAGAACTGCTGCTCACTGGATATTTTTAATTTTTTTTGCCCCATTCTCTGTAAACTCTACAAAATCCTATGTGATTAGCAGTTTCTGAGATACTCAAACCATCCAGCCTGGTACCAACAATCATTCCATGGTCAAAGTCACTTAGATCACATTTCTTCTCCATTCTGATGTTTAGTCTGAACAACAACTAAACCTCTTGACCATGTCTGCATGCTTTTATGCAGTAAGGATTGGCTGATTAGATATTTGCGTTAATGAGCAGGTGTACAGGCGTATCTAATAAAGTGGTCAGGAGGTGTAAATAACTGAAAGATTGAGAAGTTCAGGGTTGTGGAGAGCCAGAAGAGATTTTGAGGCCAACATAATTCTGCAAGATCATATTGAATATCAGAGCAGGCTTGAGGGGCCGAACGGCCTACTTTCTTCTGCTCTCTGTGTCTTTTTCATGACACAAATGCAAAGTACTTGTTTAGTCTCTGCATCATTTCTTTAATTCCCTTTTGAAAATTCTTCTGTGTCCCTCTGTAACAGTCCCACTTATCATTTCCTTTCTGCATATCTAGAAAAGCTCTTACAGTCTGTTTTATGTTTTGTGCCTGTCCACATCTAAAGTTCAAATTTCAAAGTAAATTTATTATCAAAGTATGTATATGTCATCATATAAAATCCTGGGATTTATTTTCTTGCAGGCATTCACAGTAGAACAAAAAAATAGAAATTTGCTCAATAAAAAGTAAGACTGACAATATGTATTCCATCTTGCCCGCCTTTATCAATTTCAGGGCCTTAGGCACATGGTTCTTTAATGCAAAGATCTCCAACACCCGATGTACATCTCTTCATCAGCTACACACAAAATTCAACTAATAACGGTTTTCACAGCTGCTTGGAAATGATGGCAGCTGCTAGCTGCAAAGCTGGACTATGGTGGAAGTTTATGCCTTCAGGTTAGGAAGCTGAGAATATGACTGGTGGCTGCATCAGCCATTTGTGGGTTGTGCATATCTTGCTGTTTCTGTTTTTCAGAAGCTAATTGCCAAACACTTCTGGTCCAAGTATTCTCACGTCCTAAAATTAAATCCAGAGAATGCCAAAAACAAAGCTTTTCTTCTTAAAAGTCACAATGTAGCAGGTTGGAAGGAGATCCAGTCATTGTATTCACTGCTTTTTAAAGTACTCTTGCTATAATGAATTGCCAAATGATGGTTGTACCGATGAATTATGAGTGACTAAATTAGTGGAGCAGGATTGGATTAATATATCCAGTAACTGTGGCAACAGATAAGGTTCATAGCTATAGAGCAATGGTTAATAAGGGAGATACAGACATCAGTGTGAAAAAAGAGTCATCGAGATGTTGAAACTACTTTGTTCTTACGTATTAAGAACAGCTAATATTATTGATTTTATATTTCTCTTCATTAAGTGACGTTTAATGAACTTTTCAGTCATTAAATGTGTTAATTGGTGACTGATTTATTATCATCAATGTTAGTGTGTAGTTTTACATTGATTCTATTATACTTTTTTGTTCTGCTGGGAATGCCTGCAAGAAAATGAATCTCAGGGTTGTACATGGTGACGCATGTGTAGTTTGGTAATAAATTTTCTTCAAACTTTGAGAAATGGTAAAAAGCTTCTGCTGTGTGCCATCCAGACAGATAATTCCATACATAAGAACATTGTGTAAAAAAGGAAAGCAGAATATAGTCTTATTGTTACAGAGGAAGTGCAGTGCAGGTAGACAATCAAGGTTCAAGGATTGTGAGGAGATGGACTGAGAGATTGGGTTTATCTTGATGAGAAATCTGTTTCAGATTCTTACAACTGCAAGACAGAAGGTTTCCTAGTTACACGTCACCAAATTTTTCTATCTTCTGTCAGTTGGAAGGGGGAAAGCAAGAGAATGACTAGGCCAGGAGGGGGTCTGTGGTTATGTTGGCTGTATTCCCATGGCAGTGGAAATGGAGGGCAGGATTGGTTTCCTTAACAGACCCGTGTCCACAGCTCTCTCAAGAATTTACAGTACAGGTGAATGTTGTGTATTTATTATTACAGTAATATTTGAGTAATCTTGCATATATAGGTTGATTAAACATTCCCATTCATTTATATAATTACAGGTTATATGTAAAAATATGTTAATTACATACATCATCATGCTATCACATGATACGTGCACACCGTGCTTAAATCCATAGTTAGACTCACTTTTTACAATCCTATAGTTAGACTCACTTTTCATAGTCCTATACAGGACTATGTTTGTCTTTGTTTGAATTAGCTTAACATTTTGAAGTTACAGAATGTAACAGTGAAAGCCAGTCAGGCCACTGCCCCCTTGCCAGTCAATAATAGTCATCCTCTGAAAAAGCAATCTGCTCCACCGTTAACGAGATCATGGTTGATCTCCTGCCACGTTCTTGCACTGCCCCACATATTTTGTCTTCCCTAATATCCTGATCTCCGTTCACCTCAGTTCTGAATTTAATCAATGATTGAGTCTGTAGAGATCTGAGTTGCAAAGACTCAGCACCTCTCATTACTGAATAGCCAACTCTTTATTTTGAGATATTTTTCCTGGTTGTGGATTTTTGAACCAGGAGAAGCATCCTCCCCATATCTATCCTACTAAGCCCCTTAAGGATATCCTACTTTTTCAATGAGGCCATCTGTATCTTTTTTAAACTTTAGAGAATGAAACCCTAGCCTGCACAATCTGTCATGGAGTTACAGAGCATTATAGCACAGAACCAGGCCCTTTGGCCCATCTAGTCCATGCCAAACTATAATTCTGCCTAGTTCTATCAACCTGCACCTGGACCATATCCTCCATAGCCCTCCCATTCAAATACTTATCCAAACTTCTCTTAAAAGTTCAAATCATACCTGCGTCAACCAGTTCCACTGGTAGGTGGTTCCACGCTTTCATCTACCTCTGAGTAGAGACTTATGTTCCCTTTAAACACTTCACCTTTCACCATTAACCCATGACCTCTAGTTCTAGTCCCACCTAACCTCAGGGGTAAAGTCCTGTGTGTATCCCTTATAATGTTGTATACCAATAATTCTCAGTATCTTACTGTGGATTATATTGATTTATCATTGTCATACATACCGAGAAACAGTGAAAAGCTTTTGTTTGTCTGTCCCCTGGAGACATGCCGTACGTAAGCACATCATTATCGTCATCATCATATGCCGTGTCATGTGATGTGGGCGGTCATGGTCCCATGACCATGATTGTTCTTGGCAAATTTTCCTACAGAAGTGGTTTGCCATTGCCTTCTTCTGGGCAGTGCCCTTACAAGACGGGTGAACCCAGTCATTATCAACACTCTTCAGAAATTGTCTGCCTGGCATCAGTGGTTGAATAACCAGGACTTGTGATACACACCAGCTGCTCAAACGACCGTCCACCTCCTGGTTCCATGGATTCACCTGACCTTGATCGGCGTGGTTTGCTAATCTGGTGCTACA
Source organism: Hypanus sabinus (assembly GCF_030144855.1). NCBI lineage: Eukaryota > Metazoa > Chordata > Chondrichthyes > Myliobatiformes > Dasyatidae > Hypanus > Hypanus sabinus. The sequence goes on from NC_082706.1 coordinate 14,126,187, forward strand.
CCTTGCCCATGGGTGAGCTGCAGGCTAGTGGAGGGAGGGAGTACCTCACACCTCCTTTGGTAGAGTTGTCAGAGATCTCCATCCTGCCACCCCCATACAGGACTATGTTTGCTAAATAACTAAAGCATCCTGCAAACAATAGAAAGCAATTTCACAATCAATAGACTACAATTCTATGTCACACCACTTCTATTTGTCAATGATGGTGGACAATACAAGAGGTAAGGGGAGAAGACAGCTCCAAGAACATCTGTAAAGAAGGTGATTTATTCCTGCCTTTAGGGAAGGAAAATAAATTCTGTCCAGCCTGCTGCAGATGCCCAGTTTCTAAGATTCAACCAAAGCACAAAGTTTTTATTTTATGGGGAAAATTGAAATTAATGATAGAAATGTTCTAATGTACGTTGTATCAGTCTTGGATTATACAGAGGCCCCGGAGAGGCTGTGAAAAACATTCACAAGAATGATACTCCCTGGTATAAACCAGTAAATAAGAATGGGCATTTGGAATTCTCTTGCATTAGGAGCCACAGAGAGCAGTACCAGGCCCTTCAGCCCACCACAGATATGCCAGCCATCTATGCTAATCCCTCTTTGGTCTTCAGCTTCCTCATGTTGTGATTCAAATGTTTGTCTTCATACTTTTTAAAAGTTGTGGGTTCCTGCCTTCACCACCCAAGGACTGAGGGTAGTACTCAATGAAAATGCAGCACAACATTTGCTCCTTGGCCCTTTTTATTGTGCTGGTGAAAATCGATCTTGCCTGGACTGAAAAGTTGATTGAGATTGCATGAAGTGCATTTCTGGTACCTCAGCAGTAGCCGCTCCTTCCCTCCGCTAGCCTGTAGGTCACCCTTGTAGCACCTGCTTAGCCCCTCACCAATTAGGGTCACATGAAGCCATGGGAGCAGCTGGTGGTTGATTGTATGAGCAGCTGCTACATATCACAAGTCTTGGTTATGCAACCGCTGACACCAGGCAGCCAATCTCTGAAGAGTTTTGATAATGTCTGGGGTCACCCGTCTTGCAAGACACTGCCCAGAAGAAGGCAATGGCAAACCACTTCTGTAGAAAAATTTGCCAAGAACAATCTAGACCAGTGAGTCTTACTTCAGTGGTTGGTAAGTTGATGGGGAAGGTCCTGAGAGGCAGGATTTATGAACATTTGGAGAGGCATAATATGATTAGGAATGTTCAGCATAGCTTTGCCAAAGGCAGGTTGTGCCTTACAAGCCTGATTAAATTTTTTGAGGATGTGACTAAACACATTGATGAAGGTAGAGCTGTAGAAGTATTGTTAATGGATTTTAGCAACACATTTGATAAGGTACCCCATGAAAGGCTTATTGAGAAAATAAGGAGGCATGGAATCCAAGGGGACCTTGCTTTGTGGATCCAGAACTAGCTTGCCCACAGAAGGCAAAGAGTGGTTGTAGACAGGTCATATTCTGCACGGAGGCTGGTGACCAGTGGTGTGCCTTAGGGATCTGTTCTGGGACCCCTACTCTTTGTGATTTTTATAAATGACCTGGATGAGTAAGTGAAGGAATGGGTTAGTAAATTTGCAGATGACACAAAGGTTGGGGGTGTTGTGGATAGTGTGCAGGGCAGTCAGAGGTTACAACGGGACATTGATAGGATGCAAAACTGTGCTGAGAAGTGACAGATGGAGTTCAATCCAGATAAGTGTGAGGTGGTTCATTTTTGTAGGTCAAATATGATGGCAGAATATAGTATTAATGGTAAGACTCTTGGCCGTGTGAAGGATCAGAAAAATCTTGGGGTCCGAGTCCATAGGACGCTCAAAGCAGCTGCACAGGTTGACTCTGTGGTTAAGAAGGCATAAGGTGCATTGGTCTTCATCAACCATTGGATTGAGTTTAAGAGCCAAGAGGTAATGTTGCAGCTATATAGGACCCTGGTCAGACCCCACTTGAAGTACTGTGCTCGATTCTGGTCACCTCACTACAGGAAGGATGTGGAAACATAGAAAGGGTGCAGAGGAGATTTACAAGGATGTTGCCTGGATTGGGGAGCATGCCTAATGTGAACAGGTTGAGTGAACTTACCCCTTTCTCCTTGGAGCGATGGAGGATGAGAGGTGACCTACTAGAGGTGTACAAGGTAACGAGAGGCATTGATCATGTGGATAGTCAGAGGCTTTTCTCCAGGACTGAAATGGCTAGCATGAGAGGGCATAGTTTTAAGTTGTTTGGAAGTAGGTACAGAGGAGATGTCAAGGGTAAGTTTTTTACGCAGAGGGTGGTGAGTGCGTGGAATGGGTTGCCGACAGCGGTGGTGGAGGTGGAAACGATAGGGTCTTTTAAGAGACTCCTGGATGGCTACGTGGAGCTTAGGAAAATAGAGGGCACTGGGTAAAGCCTAGGTAGTTCTAAGGTAAGGACATGTTCAGCACAGCTTTGTGGGCCAAAAAGCCTGTATTGTACTGTAGGTTTTTTTATGTTTCAACCATGGTTATGAGATCATGATCAGCCATGTCATACAACATGGCACCAAATGATGATGATGATGATGGACTATAACCAACAGATACAAGATATTGGAGGAACTCAGCAGGTCAGGCAGCATCTATGAAGATGAATAAACAGTTGACGTTTCAGGCCAGACCTTTCATCAAGACTGGAAAGGAAGGCGTAAGATGCCAGAATAAAGGTGGGAGAGTGAAAGAAGTACTAGCTAGAAGGTGATAGGTGAAACCAGGTGGTTGGGAAAGGTAAAGGACTGGAGAAGAAGGAATCTGATAGGAGAGGAGAATAGACCACGGAGGAAAGGGAGGGAGGAGGGGACGCAGAGGGATAAGCAGGCGAGGAAAAGAGTTAAGAGGCCAGAGTGGGCAATAGAAGAAGAGGAAAGTAGGAGGGGAAAAGAAAAAAAAAATTACAGGAAGGAGAAATCGATGTTCACACCATCAGTTTGGAGGCTACCTAGACAGAATATGAGGTCTGGCTCCTCCACCTTGAGAGTGGCCTCATCATGGCAGAAGAGACCGACGTGTCGGAATGGGAATCGGAATAGGAATTAAAATGTTTGGCCACCGGGCAATTCTGCTTTTGGCGGATGGAGTGAAGGTGCTCGACAAAGTGGTCTTGCAATTAATGTCAGGTCTCATCAGTGCAGAGGGGACCACATCTAGAGAACTGATACAATAGATAACCCCAAAAGATTTGCAGGTGAAGTTTTGCCTCACCCGGAAGACTATTTGGGCCCTGAATGGAGGTGAGGAAGGAGGTGAAGGGACAGGTGTAGCATTTCTCTCATTTGCAGGGATAAGCGTCATGAGGGAGGGATGAATGGAGAAGTGAATCACAGGGGAGCGATCTTTGTGGAAAGCAGGGAGTGGGGGAAGCAGAGATGTGTTTAGTCTTGTATTGCAATCTCACTAGACTGACATTTTATTAACCTTAGAAATGCCTACTGTTGCTCATGACAAGCCCTTCAATACTTCTCCTTGATCCAGTACTGGCCCTGTAATTTGTTAATAATGACTGTGAAATTCCAAACCATGAAGCTGTGACTTTGTGGCTCCAGGTTCAATGAAGTTGCTGCATTAGGTCATACATGAGCAAGAAAGCCCTCCCCTGGTCTACATCTACCGTCCTACCTCAGCTGACGGACCTCTGCTCCTCCACAATGTACAATTGTGGTGTCATAGTAGTGTTGTGGTCAGTGCATCTTTTTACAGTGCCTGCGATCACCAATTGGGGTTCAGCTCCCAGTGCTGCCTGTAAGACGTTTGTACACTCTCCCTATGAATGTGTGGGTTCCTCCAGGTGCTCCAGTTTCCTCCCACATTCCAAAAACATACAGTTAAGGTTAGTGCCTTGCGGTCACGCCACTTACGAGCTGCTCCCAGTGCATCCTCTGACTGCGTTGGTCGTTGATACAAATGGATCATTTCATTATATGCTTCAAAGTTTCAATGTGCACGTGATGAATAATGCTAAACTGTAATCTTTCATCCTTACCTGGAAGTGGCACTGAAAGTCGCAAGGGTACAGTGTCAACTTTGGTTTGGGGTCTTCAATGTCCACCCCCCCCCCCCAAGAGTGGTTTCACATCATAAACATAATTAACACAGACGCAAGACAAAGTTGCCATGTTTGTGAATCTTTTGTCCCTGATCTGTTTGGTCCTTTTGTCCTAACTTTACTTTTCATGTAATATTTAATTTAGTTTTTATTAGATTTCATTTGCTGATTCTGTTCAATTTTAATATCTTGTAATTATTGCAGTTTAACATATTGACAGTTTCCACTGTCACTGGTATGGTTTACAAGTTCAGAATTTGTTTTGTTGATACCATAATCAGTAATTCAAGTTGTGATCACCAATGACTCTTGTAGGATGCATTTCTCAACTCTGCCTCTTGGGATAATTATGAACTGTTTTCAGTCTTGTAAACAATTGGCAATCCATTCTGCTACAAGTTCCTGTCTTTAATCCAAACTCCGTTTTAATATGGCACCTTCCTTTAGAAAATCTAATCATGCTTCAACTACATGAGTCATCTGTGGGTGATCTTACTGAGACATATAAAACCTTAAGGATGCATGGCAGGATAGACATCGAAATGTTTTCGTAAATAGGAGAGTCTCAAATCAAGGGGCATATGTCAAAGATAAAGGGTCAGACATTTACAGTGGGAGTGGACAGAACTTCTTCTCAGAGGGGAGAGGGTGTTTCTGGAATTCTCAATTCCAGGATGTCACGGAGCCTGCATCATTGAGGAAACTTGAGGAGGAGGTCGATATATTTTTGGAAGATTGGAGAATTGAGAGCTCTGGAGAACTGGTGCAGAGCAGTCGAAGCTAACATGGAACATTCAGATTAGTTTATTGTCATATACAGTACTATTCAAAAGTCTTAGGCACCCTAGATATTTTATTTAGTTTCAGATGGTATGGCCCCTACAGATCATTGATCTCCAGTGATCTTTGAGGCTGTCTGTGATTACCTGGAGAAATAGAAGCAAACAGGGCAGCCAAGGTCTGCAGAAGAACTGTGGCAAATTCTCTAAGATGCTTGGAACAACCTACCAGCCGATTTTCTTATAAAACTGCACGATAGTGTGCCTAAGAGAATTGATGCCATTTTAAAGGCAAAAGGTTATGATTTAATTTAGTTTTTTTTTACTGTTTACTGCTCTTTAGAGTAAATTATTTGATATTTAGAAACTTACATTTCATTATGTTTGAAAGCATCTCCGCTTTATGGATTTTTTCACGTGTGCCTAAGACTTCAGCGGAGTTTTGTGCACCAGGATGCTATGAAATTCCTTATGTGTGTGTAAAGCTCAGACACTAACCAGCATACATGATAAAAATAAATACAATGACAAGAACAGCGACAATTGCAAACAAAATGGAATGGTGGGAAGTTTAGCCATACAACCGGAAGAAGTGCAAAAAGAAGCACTGAAGTAGTATCAATGGATGAGGTAGGATTAAGTGAAATTAGCAACAAAGTAGGGCAGTGCCTCTATTACTTTAGAAGTTTGTAAAGATTCATCTTGAGCATGACATCTCAAACTCTGCCAAACTTCTGTAAATGAGTGGTGGATAGTATATTGACTGGCAGCATCACTGCCTGGTACAGAAACGTCAAAGTCTTTGAAAGGAATATCATATTCTTCTTCAGAGGGTATTCTGTTGGTTTCCATATCACTGATTGATAAATTCTCTTTTCTTGTCCTAAAACCATAAGACATAGGAGCATGAACAGGCCATTTGGCCCATCAGGTCTGTGCTACCATTCCATCATGAGTGATTTATTGTCCCTCTCAACCCCATTCTCCTGCCTTCTCCCATTAGCCTTACTAATCAAGAACCTATCAACATCTGCCTTAAATATACCCCATACTTGGCCTCCACAGCAGTTTGTGGCAACAAATTTCACAGATTCACCACCCTGTGGATAAAGAAATTCCTCCTTATCTCTGTTCTAAAGGGACGCCCTTCCATTGTTTGGACTTAGACTCTCTGACTATTGGAAACATCCTCTTCACATCCGTATATAAGGTGGTTATTATAGTAGTTAGCCATTATTCTATCAGTACCAAATCTTTAATGAATAAATTATTAAATACATGTGATAATATATGTGGTTAATTCCCCTAGTTCTTCTAAATATATCTTATCGCTACATTCTAGTTTTGTAATGAAGTTCTGATGACTGTGACACTGCCATTATGCTCCCTGTAATTACCACAGCTATTTCACTTTCTACTGAAAATATGGCTTAAGTTAGGGACGTGGTGGAATACTTTCCACTTGTGACAATGACTCTGAGAATACTGTCAGATCCAAACAACCCAGTTTCCTGGCATCCCATCCACTACCCTAAATCCATTCTCTCCACCTCTGGCACACGAAGGTTGCAGTGTGGACCTTCTACAAAATTCTCCGCAGTTACTCACTGTAGGAGCAAGCTGGAAAGGCCACATGGAGCTGCTGTTTGAAATTAGACCGTAAGACCATTAGATATAGGAGCAGAATGCCATTTGGCCCATGGAGACTGCTCGATTTTTGGTCTTTTGGATTTTTGGTTTCATTTTTTGACAATTTTCCCTCTCAGCCTCAATCCCCTGCCTTAAATATCCCCAGGATTTAGCCTCCACAGCTGCCTGTGGCACCAAATTTCACAGATTCACCACTCTTTGGTAAAAAAAAATTCCTCATCACCTCCATTCTAAAAGGACGCCCCTCTATTTTGAGGCTGTGTCCTCAGGTCTTAGACTCTCCCATCATAAGAAACATCCTCTCCACATCCATTCTATTGAGGCCTTTCGTCACTCAATAAGTTTCGAAGTGGTCTCCCCTCATTCTTCGGAGTTCTAGTAAGTAGTGGCCGAGAGGCATCAAACTCTTCTCATATTACAAGCTTTTCTATCCGGGAATCTCCAATGCCAGCACATCCTTTCGTAGATAAGGGGCCCAAAAGCCTCACAGTGCTCCAAGTGAGGCCTCACCAGTGCATTATAAGCATTGCATCAACATTATAGTCCTCTTGAAATTAATGCTAACATCATATTTGTCTTCCTTACCACCAACTCCGCTCATTAAAAACCGGTGTGTGCCAAGACCCGGTGTGTGCCAAGAGACCAGTCAAAAGCTGATCTACCTGAGGATGAACCTGATACAGCTTTTACATTCTCAGTCGACAAGATTACCAGTAAAACTACGTTCTGACAACGGAGCGGTGGTTACAGGAATACTTAATTAGCTAATGGACTAGGTTTTAATTAGGTAATGCACTAGAACTTGATTATCCACAGGTCTAAGAGTAAATCCAATTTTCTACTAAAACAATGGGTGCACATTATAACGTAATGAAGTTCCTGGAACTTAATGTTGTTAATGCCGCATTCTACTTCTACACTTCCTCTGACCCCCCTTGACTATTCCAACAACAGCTCCCAAATCCACAACCTTCCATCACTAAGTCAGGGGTAGCAGACACATAAGAACACCGGGCCTTAGAGTTTCTCAAGGTGCAGTATGTAGTGACATACACGTACTTCAATAATAAATTTGTTTTGAAATGTGGTATCGCATGCCAACCAGATTTGGAAGAATAGCTCCATTCTTTCATCATTATCGGTTTTAGATCTCAGAACTCCCTCCATAACAACGTTGCCAAGTTCAAAGTAAATTCTCCCCTCAGCTTCTTTTCTCTTAAGCGTTCACAGTAGAACAAAGAAATACAGTAGAATCAATGAAAAACTACACACAAAAACCGATAAACAACCAATGTTCAACTGAAGACAAACTGTGTAGGTACAAAAAACCCCTCCAAATAATAATAAATAAATAATGCAGAGACCATGAGTTGTAGAGTTCTTGAAAGTGAGTATAATTCCCACTTGAGTGAATCTGCAGATGCTGGAAATAAATAAAAACACAAAATGCTGGCAGAACTCAGCAGGCCAGACAGCATCTATGGGAGGAGGTAGTGACGACGTTTCCGGCCAAAACCCTTCACTCCTGATGAAGGATTTCGGCCCAAAACATTGTTACTACCTCCTCCCATAGATGCTGTCTGGCCTGCTGAATTCTGCCAGCATTTTGTGTTTTTATATAATTCCCACTCCTTGCTTTCTGTGGCTCCATTCCCTATTAAGCTTCATCTTTCATAGCCTATCTTTAACTCTATTTCCAAGTGCAAAGTAAATTTTATTAACAAAGTACATATATGTCACCATAAACAACCTTGAGATTCATTTTCTTGTGGGTACTCTCAATAAATCTATAGAATAGTAACCATAACAGAATCAATGAAAGACTGCCCAACATTCGACCAGACTGCAGAAGACAACATACTGTGCAAATACAAAAAGAAGAAATAATAATAGTAAATAAGTAATCAATAATTATCAAGAACATGAGGTGAAGAGTCCTTGAAAGTGAGTTCATTGGTTGTGGGAGCATGTCAATGATAGAGCAAGTGAAGTTGAGTGAAGTTATCCCCTTTGGTTCAAGAGTCTGATGACTGAGGGGTAATAACTGTTCCTGAACCTGGCGGTGTGAGTCATGAGGTTCCCGTATCTTCTTCCTGATGGCAGCAGTGAGACGACAGCACAGCCTAGGAGGTGTGGGTCCCTAATGCTGATGCTACCTTTCTGTATCAGTGTTTCATGTAGATGTGCTCAATGGTCGGGAGGACTTTATCCTTGGTGGACTGGGCTGCATTCTCCACTTTTGTAGGAGTTTCCATTCAAGGGCATTGATGTTTACATTGGTTTTATGACAGAAATGGAGTTTGTTGCTGCACATTATAACTTCTTTTTTGATTGTTGTTCTTTTTACTGTGTTTTAATTATCTTTTTTTTGCTTATTTTCTCATAGAGTCTATGTTGGAGGAAAGGGTTAGATTGATCTTGAAGTAGGTTAAAAGGTCAACACAACATCATGGGCCAAAGGGCCCATACTGTATTGTTCATGCTCTGTGTTCCAGAAATATAGAGAGATTCAGCACAGGAATAGCTCCTTAAGCCCATCCAGGCCATACCAGCTAACAAGTAGCTGTTTATCCTAATTCTGCACCAATCCCATTTTCTTCTTCCTACATTCCCATCATTCCCTCTGTTTCCTACGAATGAGGCACAACTTGCAGTGCCCTGTTAACTAACCAACTCGCACGTCTTTGGAATGTGGTGGCAGCCATAGGGAGAGCATGTAAACTCCACATCAAATCCAGATCGCTGGAGATGAGAATTAACAGCCTTATTGACTATGTTACTGCTCTGCCCTCTGTTCCTCATCTCTACACTCTAGCTATTCATGACCTCCCTTGGTTTAGACCAGGGGTTCCCAACCTGGGGTCCATGGACCCCTTGCTTAATGGTATTGGTCTATGGCATAAAAAAGGCTGGGAACCCCTGGTTTAGACCATAAGACATAGGAGCAGAATTAGGCCATTCAGCCCATCTGGTCTTCTCCACATTTGTTTATGGTTGAATTTATTATATCCCTTTCAACCCCATTTCAAATGCCTTTGCCCTGTACCTTTGACATTCTTACAAATCAAGAACCTATCAAACTCAGGTTTTCATTGATTCACTTTTCTAGCTTATTTACCTTTAGACTTGTTTTATTCATATGTTTCCTCCCCCCCCCTCCCACCATCCCAATGCCTTTGTATCCTTTCTCAGAATTACGTCCTATCTTTTGGGTCTCTGATTTCTACCCAGTTGGAGCTCAAACTACTGGTGCAGTTTGTTCATGTCCAAGTACATACAGTGTCCACTTTATTCGATACCTCATTGTGTTAATGTGTAATTATATAAGTTCCTGTCACCTTCCTGTCAGTTGAACCACTCTGGCCATTCTCCTTTGACCTTTCTCAAGGCATTTTCTCTCATAGAACTGCTATTCACTTGATTTTTTTTCTTGTTTTGTTTTTTGCCCCATTCTCTGTAAACTCTAGAAACTCTTGTGTGTGAAAAATCCCAGGAAATGAACGGTTTCTGAGATACTCAAACCACCCCCATCTGGCACCAGCAATCATTCCATGACCAAAGTCACTTAGATCACATTTCTTCCCCATTCTGCTGCTTGGTTTGAACAGCACCTGAACCTCTTGACCATGCCTGCATGCTTTTATGCATTGAGTTGCTGCCACATGATCGGCTGATTAGATATCTGCACAAATGAGCAGGTGTACAGGTGTACTTAATATAGTGAGTGTATGCAAATATCCAATGATAAGGATTCTTCAGGCCTTGTTTTCTTTACACAAAAGGTGCACTTTGAAAGCTTTAATTCTGCAATGCTCTTGGGAGCCAAGATCTCATGTGTTCAGTTTGAGGTTTTGGCACGAAGTGCTTTTTAATTGCTTGCCAGATTTAAACTTCCCAATGTTTGACATGCAAGTTATTTTTATTTTTGTTTGGATTAGACTATTTGTGTCCCTAGAGAGCTGCCTGTCATGGCGGAGTTTGGGAGCACAGCACTTGCCTGCAGCTGCAGAGAATCCACAAAGAATCTGGCAAGGTTTACTTCATAATTCTCAAACTCTCCTCTTTTACTGGTAATACAATTATTGGAGATGTGGTGGGGGTAATAGAAAGACTTTTTGACAGACTGCTGTGGTCATCAGATTAGATTTTGGCTCCTTTTCCAATTGGCGGAGGAAGATGTCACTTTAAGGATGGAGGAGCTTGTCAACCAATAGTGGGATTCAGACCTGAAGAAGGGTCTCGGCCCAAAACGTCGGCTGTTTATTCTTTTCCTGACCTGCTGAGTTCTTCCAGCATTTTGTGGGTGTTGCATGGGAATCAGATTGTAGGACTGTTGAAGAGAGCAGAGGTAATTTAGCCCTCAAATATATTCAGAGACAGCAGAATTATTTTTAAAACTGGTATTCTCAATGCTGGTCTCCTAGATTTTTACTTCTGGTAAAAAAATACTCTATTTCTGTAGTTCTTGTACAGTGGTTTTAAGACCCTGTGTCATGTTTGAAGAGCTGCCACTTTAAATCCTCTGAGACTTCAATTATCTAATATGGCTTTTGGAGATAAAAGCACAGGCAATAGGTTACCTTCTTCTGTTCCACGGTTTTCACTGTGCCCTGGTTTAAATTTAATCTCTTTGATTCTCGGTTTCAATGAATCAAATCAATACTAATCTATACAACTGTGATGGTCACAGAGGACTGATGAATCACATTTGCAATGGTAATAGATGCTAGACAACAATAACATAATCATAATTATTTTTAAAAGATCAAAGCTTCTCCACTGAAATTAACCACAAACTCTTCAACACTGTTGGCACACAAAGGAGAGACTGGTTTTCTGTTGGGACTGAAATTTCTTACTGGGGAAAAATGAATAATAGACCTTCACAGATTCCATGATTGAACTGTGAGTCAACTGATGCCATAGGAATATTTGACACGTTTAGAGAGATCTCATTGCCTTTCTGATTGGAATTTATTACTTTGATATCCCTTTCTTAAAGATGAATTTTAGGTGTGTGATATAAAGAGAGGGAATGAGAGGTAAACTTCAATCCTCTGTTACTGCTTTCAATTAAATAATTACTGAGACAGAATGTCTCTGCCAACATTTCAACATATTACTATTAAACTTTTCCTGTTTCCCAGTCAATCCAACTTTTTCCTCTTTTCACTTATCTGGAAAAATAGTGAGGTGATGGGGGTGGGAAGGGAGAATCAGGAATGGTCAGAAGGAGGGAGAGAGGGATAAATGGGGGAGGGACATATGGGGGAGAGAGGTGAGGGGGACAGAGATTGGGGTAGAGGAACAAAGGAAAAGAAATGGGGATTGAGGGAGAGACAGATACAGAGGGAGATAGAGAAGGGTGAGATATGACAGAGGGAGACAGGAAAAGAAGGGGAGGGGGAGGGAAAGGGAAAGGGAGGTGGAGAATGAAGAGAGTGAATTAGACTCAGTATCAGGTTTAATATCACTGGTATGTTGCAAAATTCATTGTTTTGTGGCAGCAGTACAGTAAAATTCATAAATACTGTAAATAACAATAAGAAATATATTTTTAAAAACTGATTAAATAAGTAATGCAAAAAGAGAGCAAAAGTAGTGAGACAGGGTTCATTGTTGGTTCAGAAATCTGATAGTGAAGGGCAAGATTTATTCCTAAAACATTGAGTGTGTGTCTTCAGGATCCTGTACCTCCTTGATAGTAGCAATGAGAAGAGGACATGACCTTGGTGGTCGGGGACCTTAATGATGGGTGCACCATTGTCTCAAACTCCTAATGAACTATAGCTGCTGTAGCTCATTAATGAACTATAGTGCCTTCTTGGTACAGTAATTGCATCAATGTGTTGGTCCTAGGATAGATCACCAGAGATGCTGACACCCAGGAACTTAAAAATGCTCACCCTTTCCACTGCTGATCCCTCGGTGAGGACTGGTGTGTGTTCCCTTTGACTTCCCATTCCTGAAATCCACAGTCAATTCCTTGGTCTTACTGATGTTGTGTGCAAGGTTGTTGTTGTTGCGACACCACTCAACCAGCCAATCTATCTCACTTCCGTATGCCTCCTCATCACCATCTCAGAGACCGTCAACAACAGTTGTGTTGTAAGCAAATTTATAGACGGGCATTTGAGCTGTGCCTAGCCACACAGTTGTGTGTAGAAACATAGAAAACCTACAGCACAATGCAAGCCCTCAGCCCACAAAGTTGTGCCGAATTGTCCCTACCTTAGAAATTACTAGGCTTACCCATAGCCCTCTATTTTTTTAAGTGTGGAAACCATAAGCTGGAACAATTTGATTCATACTGGGAAAATGGTTTACATACATAATGCCTCATAGGCCTGATTTTATTTTCACAAATCAATGAATCTGTGTAAAAAAAAAGATCACTTTGTACTTGTACATAGTTCTTTCCTTTTGCTTGTTTTTTTCTTTCCATTCTTTTCTATAAGTGTATACCTCAGATAAATACTTTGTGATTTGTGGTATATATGATTATATGATACATATGTACAATGTCTGAAATACATCTTATGGAAATGTTTGTTTGATGACAAACCAATAAAAAAATAAACTACAAAAAAATTTTTTTAAAAAGTAAAAGAAAAGAAAGTAAATCAGCAGGCAAAGCACGCATCCTTGGGGTGTGCCAGTGTTGACTGCCAACGAGGGGGAGATATTATTTCTGATCCGCCCTGACTGCCGTCTCTCAATGAGGAAGTCAAAGATCTAACTGCAGAGGGAGGTACATCGGCTCAGGTTTTGAAGTTTGTTGATTAATGAAGGGATGACAGTATTGAGCACTGAGCTGTAATCAATAAACAGCAGCCTGGTGTGGAGCTAGTTTTGTCCAGGTGGTCCTTGGCCGAGTGGAGAGCTAGTGAGATTGCATCTGCTGTGAGTATGTTGAGGCGGTCAGCAGACTGCAATGGGCTCAAGTCCTTGCTTAGGCAGGGGTTAATTCCGGCCATGACCAACCTCTCAAAGCGTTTCATCACAGCAGATGTGAGTGCAATTGGGCAATAGTCATTGAGTCATGGAGAGAGGGAGTAAGGGGGAAGGAGAGAGAGTAAATGCAGGCTGTGGAAAGAGAATAGTGTGTGTCCCTATTCCCTGTACAGCTCAATCCGTATTAGGTGTCTGACAGTACATAGCATCCTCAATCATCCCTCACTTTGCATTTTACTTTTCTGCACTCACCCACCTTGCACTTTTCTCAACTCTGAACCCTATTATTTTGAACCCTCCCCTAAATCTTCCTGTGATTTTTTTTTTACTTAATGTCTCCACATAATATTAACTCCCTTTGTGAGGCCTTGCTAAGTTGAAGCTTTCTTGTAAAAGAGAGATTGTTGCTGAAGGACATATCGTTCAGGAGTGGTCAGCAACTGAACGTCCGTGATCTGCCAGCCAGATCTGCCCATACTTCAGACTTCAATATGAAAAGTTTAACCAAAGGAGCTCAAAGGATATTTATTATCAAAGTATGTATGCAGCAAACAACCCTGAGATTCATCTCCCCACAGACTGTTCAAAGAGAAAAAACATCAAACCACCCCTCCTGCGTGCAAAAACAAATACAAAAACAAAAATACAGGCAACAAAAACTGAGTGAAAAACACAAAACTAAACACAAAATCAAACAGAATATTTCAGTTCAGCTCAGTGGTCCTTATCTGCAGGCTGCCTCGATGCAAAATCACCCAAACTAGCAAAAAAAAAATGAACGGCTGGAAAAAGCTAGCAGCACATCGTCCATGAATTAGAGTCCAATTCACAAAACCTTGTTCTGGCACCATCTTCTGACAGTAACGAGGGAGAGAGAGAGTGAGAGAGTTCACTCAAACGCAAGGACATTCCCTGAGGAGCAGTAAGCGAGAAGGAGAGGGAGAGGGAGAGACAATCACACGCAGACCCCTTCCTCCAGCAGCAGTGAGCGAGAGGCTGGAAGACGGCGTTGAAAACTCACTTACCCTCATCTTCACTGATTTCAATCTTCCTCAGCACTTCGATCCGTGAGAAATGGAGCTATAATAAGATTTGCTTCAGACACACAATACTTTTATTTCTTTCTTTATTTAGACAGGCCCCTCTGGCCAATAAGTTGCACCACCCCACCAGCACCCACCTGTTTCTTATTTAACATTTGCCTAACTTAACAGTACACTTTACAATGGACAATTAACCTACTGTATGTCTTTGAACTGTGGGAGGAAACCGGAGCACCAGGACGAATCCCACTCAGTCACGGAGCAAGTTTACAAACTCCTTGCAGGCGCTGCCCGAATTGAAGTTCAGATGTCAAGGCCGCAAGCTGTAACAGCATCATGCTAACCACGACATGGCTGTGGCTCCCCGTAATAAGGATATGAGGGATGACAAGGATGCATGTCTTTCCTTCGGGTAGGCACAAGATACTGCAGATACTGAAATCTGCAGCATGTTATAAGTTGAATAGCATCTGTGTGCTGGAAAGGGATTGTCAATGTTTCGTGTCTCGGCCTGAACTGTTCACAAACCCTTTCCGTTCCACAGATGCTGCCTGACCCAAAGTAACACACATGAAATGCTGGAGGAGCTCAGCAGGTCAGTCAGCGTCCATGGGAGTGAACAAACTGTGGACATTTCGGGCTGAGACCCTTCTTCAGGACTGAAAAGGAAGGGGGAAGGTACCAGAAAAAAAGTTGGGTGGGGTTGGAGGTGGGAAATGGGAAGGAGGACAGTAGATGGTGATAAATGAAGACAGGTGGGTGGGAAGGGTGAAGGGCTGGGGATAAGGAATCTGATAGTAGAGAAGAGTGGACCATAGGAGAAAGGGAAGAAGGAAATCCAGGGGGAAGTGATAGGCAGTTGAGGAGAGGTAAGTAGGAAATAGAAAAAGAGGGGATGGGGAGGGCAAATTTGTTTAGCTGGAAAGAGAAATCAATAATCATGCCATCAGGTTGGAGGCAACCAAAAGAAATACAAAGTGTTGCTCCTTCATCCTGAGAGTAGTGATGCACCATCAATAACTCACTCTGAGATGTAAGGTGAGATATCGGCTTTTATTGACTGGAAGAAGGAACAAACAGTGAGTGACCACCATACTACATCCTGGAGACTGAGAGGCCGGGCCTAGGCCTTGATTGCCTTTATACAGGGGTCTGTTGGAGGAGCCACAGGGGCAGCCAGCAGGGGGGCGTGTCCAGACAGGTATATGTAGTTCACCACAAGTAGCCATGGACCCACATGACAGAACGTGACATGCCTGACCCACTGAGTTCCTCCAGCTGATTCCAGAACTGGTCTCCGTAACCTGGCCACTGATGGGAACAGAAGGTGGGAACAGAAGGTAGGAACAGCAGTGGCAAGCCCATTCAAGCTCGGACAGCACGTAGCAATTGTCTGAGGTCTGTACTCATGCTGCTTGACCCACTGGTTTCCTCCACCAGTTTTGTTTTGCCCACTTTTCTCTCAGACTGCCACGTTCCACCCTGATGAAAGGTCTCAGCCCAAACTAGTCACTTCCCTCCACGGCTGCTGCTCGACCCGTTGAGTTCCCCGTGAGCTCTACGTGCTGCTGCTTTGGAGGAGCTCTGGACAAGGACAAGAGACTCCAGTTGAGTAAAGCAGTTTGTCAGTTTCAAGTAATTTTCACCCCCCCCCCCCCCCGCCTTTGAGGAGCTGTTAATCTAAGAGAGCTATTCCCATGTAAATAGCTGCCTGCTGGAAGCTTTAATTTTTGTGACTGCTAACTGTGCGCTGTTGGGGCTGCTTGACTTTTGAAGCAAGATTAAAGTTAAATTGAATTGCCTTAATCTTTATGGGAGAAACGGTGAGAATCAGTGACGTCTAGAGAAAAAGCTTTACATCTCTTTTCCTTCGGAACTTTAAAGGTCAACCAAGGCACAGAAATTGTTTTGTAACATTATAGAATTGAATTTAATTTGCTCATGTCCGGAAAGTAATAGCATCTTGGAAAATGCTGAAAAGAATGGAGGATGGAGATGGGAGACTGGGAAAGCGGCTGGTGGGCAGAAGTTGCAGCTGGATGGGGAGAAGTTAAAGGGCAGTGGGACCCAGGTAGAGGTGGGGCTAAGTGAGACAGATGCTGGTAGGTGATAGATGGAAAAAAATGCAAAGATTCAAAGTACATTTATTATCAAAGTAGGTATGCAGTATACAACCCTGAGATGCGTCTTCCCAAAAGACAGCCACGAAAGAAAGAAAAACCATGGAACTAGTTCGAAGAAAAACATCAACCCCCTTTCCCCCCACCATGCACAATAAAAATTGCGCAAACGGCAACAAAACAATGAACAAAAAACACAGAATATAAAACAGAAAATTGAAAGAGTCCAGACACGTTCAGTATTGGTTATCTGCAGACCGCCCTGATTCAAAATCGGCCAAAATAGCAACAGAAAAAAGGAACAACCAGAAACTAGAAAGACGTCATAATGTGGACTGGAGTCCAACCCACAAGCTCTGTCAATTAAACCTTGCCCTTGAACTCCAGAACCACTCTCCGACAGCATCGAGGGAGAGACAGGTCATTCGAACCTTCCTTTGGGAGCAGCGAGTGAGAGGTTGGTAGACAGCATTAAACACTAGCTTGTCTTCTGTACTTGTCTTGACGATTTCAGTCTTCCTTGGCACTTTAGTCAGTGAGATCGGCAAGAAATGGAGTCAATCATGGCCGTGTGCCCCATTTCCAGGTTCCTTGGCCTTCAGTAGTGAAAACAACTCGAGGCAAGCAATAAATCATAAATGTTCACACCTGCCTTACACCAAAGGCATGTGAGGCTCCCTCAAGATACTTTACATAATGAAATGGAGAGATATAGAGCACAAAATAGACTCTCTGACCATTAACCATCCATTTATGACAATCCTATGTTAATTACATTTAAAATATACTTTTAAATGCTATTTTTATATATTTTTTCACACAACTTCATATGAGTTACTCTCACTTCCATTGTTAAATCATCGCAGGTAGGTTTGAATGCCAAAGAATTACTTTAGGTTTGTAGATGGAGCATCCTCCTCCATGCATCTGTCAGTGTAGGCACTTCTGCTACATCATTTGTGTTTTTGCAGTTTTGCTTAACAAGGCTTCAAGTAGCTTCTCAGACACTTGGGTCTTCTTTACAGAGAGCATTACAATTCTGAAATCAATCTGAAAAACAGAGTTATGGAGTGTCCAGCTTAGAAAAAGGCCCTATGGCCCTTATTTCTCCACGACAACCTATATTCAAGCTAATTCCTTTTCCCAGCACTTGGCCCATACGATTGTTATCTCTATACCTGTCCACATAACGTTTAATTCTTTCACCAAGTGACTGACCATTTTCATTTTACTATCTTAGTCTTTAACATAGACGTCTAAAGACTTGAATAAGCAGTCCCCCCATCTTTGTGTAATACTGGACAACGATTTTTTTTTAAAGTGCTGCTTTCTCAGGAATTATTTTTGTTTATGGTAGAGCTTTTGAAGCTAAACACAAATGTAATTTCAGACTCCTTGTATCACTTAGGAATTTGGAGAAACAAGAAATTAACTTTTATTGAAGATAACGTTTTTAATTGTATAACGGTGCTAATGCTTTGCAATAGTTCAACAAAGCTAAAAATGTCTTGTTGATGATTTTCATTTGTACTCATTGTCTGAGGCTTCTTGCTTAAGTGTCCAACAATAACCAGCCAGTACTGACGGATTCCAGTTGCCCTGATACTGTTTCTCCATGACCGCAATGTCCTGGGGGAATCTTTCACCTTGCTCGTCAATGACAGCACCAAGTTAGGCAGGGAAGAAGTCTAACTGGGAATGCAGAAAATGAATCTTTAGTGACATGTTGCACTTCATGGTTTTGTATGCTTGAAGCATGTTGTCAGCCAGTTGCACATATTTTGGTGCTCTGTAGTTGCCAAGCAAATTTTCAACAACAGCCTTGAATGCCTTTCATGCAATTTTCTCTGGTCCCACTAGAAGTTCTTCAACTTGCCTGTCATTGATGACCTGTTTGACTTGAGAACCAACAAAATCCCTTCCGTTATCTTGGCATCAATTATTCTGACTTGAATAGCAAATATAGATGATTTCAAAAAAATGTTGGGTGACAGGGAAATAGGTAGGTTTAATGGCAGAGAAATGTATGCAATATACATCCTGAAATTCTTTTTCTTCGCAAACATCCACAAAAACAGAGAATTGCCCCAAAGAATGAATGACAGAATGCCTAAGCCCCCCCCAACTCCCCCCTCCTACACATAAGCAGCAACAAAGCAATGGGCCCCCTCCCCACCAGCAAAAAAAGAAATGGCACCCCCCACCCCACCAAGCACTCAAGTGTGCAGCAAAGTATCAATGGCGATTTTCATGATTAACAGCCCAAAATCCATAAGATAAACCCAAAGGTATTGAAGAAGCAAAATGTTTGTTGTCCAGTGTAATTAATGGTTCTTTTATATGTACTATATCTCATAGATGGTTTTTAAGCCAATGTTGAACCAACCAGAGAACAAGCTATTTTAGACATGCCCATGTGTAATGAGAGTGGATTAATGAGTGATCTCACAGTAAAGGATCTTCTTGGGAAGAGCAATCATAAATGATAGATTTTCATAATTGCTTGAGATTGAGAAACTGAGCTGTGAAACTAGTGCCCTAAGTTTAAATACAGATCATTAAAAAGATATGCAGGCAGAGTCGGCTAAGTAGGCCTTGGAAAATAGATCTTAATATATATATATATATATATATATATATATTATAAGGGATACTTGCTTCACAGACTGATTTCCCATCCCTTGTTGTCCTTAAGAAGGTGGGTGTGAGACGCTTCTTGAACTGCTGCAGTGCTTGATATGTGGCAATTATCTACAAAGTAAAGAGCAAGCGATTCCCAGGATACTACCCTGATGGTGAAAGAAGGGCAATAAATTTCCAAACCGGGATGGTTTATGATGTTCCATGACTATCCAGGCCATGCTCTCTTCCCAATGCTGCCATTAGGTAGATGGTACAAGAGCATCAGAACTCACACCACCAGGTTTAAGAGCAGTTACTACCCCTCTGTGATCGGGCTGTTGAACAAAAGGGGATATCTACACTCACTTGCCCCATCCATTGAGATGCTTCCACAACCTATGGTATCACTTTAAGGACTCTTTATCTCATTATCTCATGTTCTTGTTATTTTTTTGCTATTCATTTATATTTGCATTTGCAGTTTGTTGTCTTCTGCACTCTGGTTGATCTTTCATTGATCCTGTTATAGTTACTATTCTATCAATTTGCTGAATATGCTCGCAGGAAAATGAATCTTAGGGTTGTATATGGTGACATATATGTACTTTAATAGCAAAGTTTACTTTCAACTTTAAACATCAGTGATAGACCAGAAGAAAAGGAAGCATTTAGAAACTAGCAAAGATTTATTTTTGACAAATGGGAGAAATGCACTGTAAAACTAGTTAGCAAGGAATCAAAAAGCAGTCAGCTTCTGTATGGGTATGCAAAGGAAGTTGTAAGATAAATATTGGTCCCTCTGAGGATGTGACGGGGGAATTATGATGGGAAATAAGAGAACGGCAGAGATATGAACCAATATTTCATTTTTGTTTTCATGCTAGAAGGCACTGAAAGTCCCCTATTAATAATAGAAAATATAAGGGGTAAAAAGTTTTGAGAAACTTAAAACAATCATTGTCACTAGGGAAAAAAGATAATGGAAGTAAAATTTAATACATACCCTGGACATGATGTCCTATCCTAGAGAGTTAAAAGATATTGTTACAGAGAAAGTGGATGCACTGGTTGTAGCTGAGAACTTTCATCAGGAAGGGGAAGAAGCCAGGGAAGAGAAGGTCGGAGAAGGGGAAGGAGTACACCCTGGCAGGTGATGAAGGGTCTTGGCCCAAAACGTCGACTGTTTATTCCCCTCTATAGATGCTGCCTGACGAAAATGGAAGCAGTAATCCTCAATGCCAATGGACCATTGAAGGAGGAAGAAGGGGAGGTGGGGCTAGGGACCAGAGGTTGGGATGTTGAGCTGATGCTTAGGGTCCCTTTGGTCCACAGGATCGTAGTCTAGTGGAAAGCCCACAATGTGCCTTTCAGAGTTTGACTTTGCTCTCATGGTGGGATGCAGATTGATGGGGACCGACTGGTAGCAATCTGTTCCTGGCTGCATTCCCATTGCATGCCATAATCACTGACTCCGACAGTAGCTCTGAGATTAAGCTTGCTGCCAAAAACCCTGACACTTTCTCCATGTTCTCCCTTTGAGCAGCTCATTCTGTACTGCAAGGCCACTACCTCAGACAGGAGCTGTTTCTCTTCACTCATTCTCACACTGAGCACACTCACACAACACATTCAAACACACTCACACTGTACACTTACACGCAACAGATACACAATCACACCACAACTTAGCATGCTTAGAGCACGCAGGCATTCACACTCCCTCACGTTCACTCACACTCACAATCACTCACTCACACTCTCACTCACTCACACTCACTCATTTTACACGCACTTACCCACTCACTTACTCACACACTCAGTCACACTCACTCACACTTACACACACTCACATCCACCCATTCACACTTATTCACTCACTCACCTTACACACACTTGCACACTCACACTTACATTCTCTCTCTCTGTTACACACACACACACACCACTCCCTCCCCATCAGCTTGGTTCATACCTTCACCTACAGAAGACAATCACTTTTTCAAGGTTTATTGACGCACAGTTGTGGAAATGCTGGACGATAGAAATGAATAGCCTATCCACAGTTGTCCTAATTGAAGCAGCGAAGTGACAGTCGATGTTTCCAGTCGTGACTCTTCATCTCGATCTGAAAGGTTGACTGACCATTTCTCTCCATAGATGCTGCCTGACTTGCTGAGTCCCTCCAGCATCTCACATGTTGCTTCATATTCCAGTTCTGCAGTTTATTGTCTGTCACATTAAAGCAGTCCTGAAAAAGGGTCTCAGCCCAAAATGTTAACTGTTTACACCTTTTCATAGATGCTCCCTGACCTGCTGAGTTTCTCCAACATTTTTTAATGTCTTGCTTTGGATTTCCAGCATCTGCAGGTTTTCTTGTGTTTCTCATTAAAGCATTGGTTGTTTAGTCTAATGATGAAACTCCCATGGCAACAGACCTTCCAATGAGTGATTCTCTCCTTAAGCTTTTGTCTCTAAGTTGGGCTCCATGGTTAAATTGGACAGAAGCAAATTGCTGCCTCAGACTGCCGAGGCTGTTCTGCTGTGCACTCTGTAGGGGGAGCTCTAGGCCAGCATGAGGATCCTCTGGGGTATGGAGAATCCAAATCATGAAGCCAGTGTTGACCTTTGCTCTGTAAGGACCTATGTCCAGAACAATCAAAATTAGAAAACAAGAGGAAAGGATGCGGAGAACTTGCCCTTTCTGCCTCATGTTCCCAAAGCAGTTCTAAAAGATTTGTGCAATCTGTGTAGGGTCCAGATGAAGGGTCTCAACCCAAAGCATTACCTGTCCGTGCACACTTCTCCATAGACGCTGCCTGACTGTTGTGTTCCTCCAGCTTCTTGCGTGGTATATGTAGGGAGAGTTCAGCTCTGTCATTCAATTGTTAGGACCAAGGCAGATCTTTACTATCTGCTTTGAAAGAACATACTCCACATTACAGGCCCTTCAGCCCATGATATTGCTCCAAGCCTTTAAGCTTCTTCAAGATCAATTAATCTCCTCCCCACCCCCCAACATAGCCCTCCATTTTTCTGCCTTTCTAAGAGTCTCTTACATTTCTCTATTATATCTGCCTCTACCATCACCTCAGGCACTGCGTTCCACACACCTACCACACTTTGTGTTAAAAAACTACCTCGGACCTTCCTTCTATACTTTCTTCCAAACAGCTTAAAGTTATGTCTCTTCATATCAATGCCTCTTATCATCTTGTATACCTTTATCAAGTCACCTCTCATCCATCTCCTCTCCAAAGAGATTAGCCCTAGCGCTCTCAATTTATCCTCTTAAGATGCGCTTTCCAATCCAGGAAGCATCCTGGTAAATCACCTCTGCACCGTCTCTAAAGCTTTCACAGCCTTCCTATACTGAGGTGACCAAAAATGCACAAAATATGCCAAGTTTGGTCTGATTGAACTGCAACATTACCTCAAAGCTCATGAACTCAATCCTCTGACTAATGCAAGGCAACACTCCATATACCTTCTTAACCACCCAATTAAATATGGATGTGAACCCAATTGTTATTTTTCTCCAATCACGCCATCCCTACCTTGCCTCACAGTTTTCGTTTGCTATTGTGCAAATCCTGGACAAGATTATTTTTGGTTTTTGCATAGAGCACGGCAAATGAAAACCTAGACGGAGTGGATGTGCAGAGGGAGGGTCTAGCAACAGAGGACACAGCCTCAGAATAGATGGACATCCCTTTAGAACAGAGATAAGGAAAAGTGACTTAATTGAGAGAGTAGTGACTCTATGGAATTCATTACTACAGACGGTTATGAGGCCAAGTCACTGGGTATACTTAAAGCAGAAGTTGATAGGTCCTTGATTAATAAGCATGTCAAAAGTTATGGGATGAAGGCAGGGAAAATAAATCAGCCATGATGGGATGATTGAGCAAACTCAATGGGCTAATTCTGCTCCAATGTCTTATGGTCTAATGTCAGCAAGGCACATGACCATGTCCATGGATGTCGAATCCTGAAATTCCAGAGGACATTTGATGGACTCTCTCAGAAGAAACCAATGAATTAAAGTTCACATTTATGGGATTATAAGAAATTGTTGAGAGACAGGTGTCAGGGAATCCAGAGATAATCGGTAACTTACAAATTGACAGGATGCAAGTATTCTTCTAAACAGCTTGGATGAAGAGGCTCATTTCCACTGGGAACTGAGAGGAGTCAGCAAGTGCTGCAATGTGAGGAGCGTGACAATCTGGGGAGCCCCAGTTCAACCATTAACTTCAAGTTCAAGTGAAGTGAAGCTGATTATCAGAGTATATACACGTCATCACGTACTGTACATTCCTGAGATTCCTTTCCGTGCAGATCTATAGAATGGTAACTGTAAACAGGATCAATGAAAGAGCAAGAACACAGAAGACAACAAACTGCGCAAATGCAAATATAAATAAATAACAGGAGTGTGAAATAACAAGATAAAGAGTCCTTGAAGTGAGATCATTAGTTGTGGGAACATCTCAATAGATGAGTTTAGTTATCCTCTTTTGTTCAGGAGTCTGACGAATGATGATTAGGCTCCTGAACCAGTGTGGATAACATTACTTACTCCAACTCTGAACTGATTGCACAACCTATGGATTCACTTTCAAGAACTCTTCAAATTATGTTCTCATTACTTATCTATCTATCTATCATTTTTCTTAATATTGGCACAGTTTACCAACTTTTGCATATTGGTTATCTGTCAGTCTTTGCTTGTGTGCAGTTTTTAATTGATTCCATTGTATTTTTATTCTACCAGGAACACCTACAAGAAGTTGAATCTCAGGGTAGTATCTGGTGACATGTATGCACTTTGACGATAAATTTGTTTTAAACTTTGAGTGCGACAGTAGTGTTTGCTGTGAATGGCATTTTAGAGAGGATGAGGGCTAGAAGATCATGGAAGAGTTGACCAAGGACACAAAACAACAGGGGAGATGCCGGTGGATTACATTAGGAGCAATGGCAGGGTACAGGCAGATGAGAACAAGTGGAATTTGAGGTCTATCTCAGAGGAGAGTTAATCACTACAGAAAGAAATAGGAGTGGTAGACCATTTGGTCAGTCGAGCCTTTGGAATTGGGGCCATGGTCACAGAGAGATTAAGTACATTTGAGATAAAGATAAATAATACAGGTACAATAAATTGCTTGATCAATTTCATGGGACCTCTCCCCCCTTCCAATGTAGGAAATTCAACCCAAAACCCAAAATTATCCACTTTTGAGAGAAGTGCAGTGTAAATCACAAACACAGTAAAGCCTGCAGATGCTGGAAATCTAAAGCAACACGTACAAAATGCTGGAGGAACTCAGCAGGCCAGGTAGCACCTATGGAAAAGAGTAAACAGCCGACATTTCAGGCCAAGACCCGTCTTCAGGACTGAAAAGGAAGGGGGAAGACAGCTGAAACTACAGTGTGAGACTGAAATTGTCCCAGAGGACAGGCCATGTTCTCTTCTCACTACAACCATTGCATAGGAGGTACAAGCGTCTTAGGTCCCACACCAGTAGTTTCAGGAATGTTATTACCCTTCAACCATCAGGCTCCTGAACCAGCTTGGATAACTTCGCTCACCTCAGCATTGAACCAATTCCACAACCTATGGACTCACTTTCCAGGACCCTACAACTCATGTTCTCAGTATTACTTATTTATTTATCTGCACAATTTATCTTCCATTGCACGTTGATTGCTTGTCAGTCTTTATCAATTTTTGTGATACTTTTCCTGTAAGCGCCTGCAAGAAAATGAATCTCTAGGTAGTAAATGATAACAATGCATACTTTGAAAACAAATTACTTTTGATTTTGGCTAAATCTATGACACACAAGAGGCAGAAGATGCTGGAATCAGGAACCACAAATAATGTAACTGGAGGAACTCAGGAGGTCGAGCAGCGAAGAAATTGTCAAGGTTTCGGATTGAAGCTTTGAATCTGCACTTTGTATAAATCTGTGAACTTGATCTTGCTCAGATCTACTTCATTCCCTGAAAACGCCAAGCACCAGGGTCTGGAAATTCTTGCATAGATTATCATTCTGAAACCCAGCCTGAGGTGCAAATCTCATTCGATGCATCAGCAGTGATCTCTTTGCATACTGCATCCCAAGTAATTATCTCCTTGCATACAGCATCCCAGGTCCTTGAAGCAAAACATCCATATCGGCTTCATCTGAATGTTGCCTGAGAGAGCAGGTACAGGAAAATCAAAGTGCAGCAACTGAAATTTTATTTTGAAACTAAGAAATTCTCTCTTTCAGTAATTCTGTACTTGGAATTTTTAATATCAAAAATAATATTTCCAAGTGTGTGTGTGTGTGTGTGTGTGTGTGTGTGTGAGAGAGAGAGAGAGAGAGAGAGAGAGAGCAAGCATGCTTTTTCATATAGCTGTGTTTTGCCCAGAAAGCTGACACTGACACTGACCTGTACATTGTTGTGATGCGTGCAAAGTGAATATAAAACTATTTTATTCAACAAAAACAATCACCAATCATCCTATTGAGACATTCCTGTAAGAAGAAGACACCAGACCCAAAATTACATGACATTTATATCTGCTGAAGATCAGGACTATTCTATAGTTACAATGTATCTACAATGCTTCCCTTGAATTACATATAGCTTTCACACACCAGCCATTCAAAATGAACGTTAATCTACACTGACTCTAGGCCACATTCATGTATATGCAGGTGCCTGAGGTCTAGTTTTTTCTACAATCCACATTCAATGTATGAAGATTGGTTGCTGATGAAATAAAATTTTTTCTATATACTCTAACTACAGAATATGCCCTAATGCATATGGTGATTCAATTTGATTGTATAAGATATGCAATAGTGTGAGAACTATCTGCTTTTCTTTCGCATGGACTGCTACTTTCAATTGAACATAGAATATATGTTATAATTTATGATTTGTGCCAGACCATTAATTCTTTTTTGCAAAAGACATACAATTCATACAATAAAACCCTGTTGTGGTAGTTTTTGGTGACATCACAGTGGTGCAGTCACCTCACAGTTCCCAGTACCCTTGGTTCAATTTTCACACTCCAATGCTCTCTACGTGGAGTTTGCATGATCTAGCCTTCCCTCTGAGTCAAAGACACACAGGTTGGAAGATTTAATCGGCTGCTGTAATTGCTGCTAGTGTGCAGGCGAGTGGTAGAATCTGAGGGGAGATGTGTCATGTGGGTGGAAAAGGATAGGATAAACATAAAATTTTAACCCCTCTTGCTGTAAAAGGGACACTCTCTGCCCCTTTATTGGGGAGAAGAGGGAGAGAGAGGGAGCTTGGTATGTCAAATTGTTGGGTGAACAATTAGTTTTGGTTGTACTGCAGATCCTGGTCTTTTTTGGGGGCTTTACTATAGCTTGGTGGGTGGAGGGCATCGATGCTTTTCTGCTGTTTGAGTGTGGGAGGAGGGAGTGGGGGGCTTTGGAGTTTTAATGATTTTACTCTGTCTTATTCTTTGAGGCACTCTTCTGATTTTCGTGGATGTCTGTGAAGAGCAAGAAATTCAGGGTGTATATTATATACATTATCTGATATTAAATGGAACTGTTGAACTGCGGTGCTTCATAGTTCACTAGATATTTGCCCAAGGTGGAGAAAGATGTTTGAGTGACAATTTATGATATAACTTATTGACCATTCAGTGGTAGTAGGGAGGACATGATTTACAGAGCAATTAAAGCAGTCTCCAAATGCATTACAACAAATTTCGTGACATATTACAGTGATATTAAACCTGATCTGGTTCTGCTTCTGCACTGAAGTGAGCACCTTCCCCTTTCTCCAGATATTCTGCTGTTCTTTTGTTATGCAATAATGACCACTAAAGCCCTTCATTAAAAGGCAAAACTAATGATACAAATGTCACAGCTGACTAGCTGGAATTTACAGTTACCAAATATCAGTCTTGTCTATTCAAATTCAGTGATACTTAGAATAGTGGATCGTGTAATGGTTCATTTCTGGGGCCAAAACTTCTTATTGGTCAGGACTGATTTTGGTAGGGGGAATTTAGTTACCTGAGCTTTGAGGTTTAATAAAGAAAACCAGTAAATTCAAAGTAAACTAGTTATCAAAGTACATTCTGTATATGTCACCATATATTATTTGTTTTATATTCTGTGTTTTTCATTCATTTTCCTGTTGCCATTTGGTTTTTTTTTGCTCATGGTGGGTTGGGGGGGTGATGTTTTTCTTTGAACGGGTTCCATTGTTTTCTTTGTTTCATGGCTGTCTATGGGAAAACGAACCTCAGGGTTGTATACTGCATACATACTTTGATAATAAATGTACTTTGAATAGATACAATAGAATCAATGAAAAACTACAGCAAAGGCGGGCAAAGAACCAATGTGCAAAAGAAGATCAATTAATTGCTTTAGATGCTTCTACTATGGATTGGCAACTTCCCGGCAGGAAGTGGAAGATGCAGTGTAAGCTGTAATTAACTACATTTGCCCTTGGTGTTTAGATTACCCTTGGCATCTCCAGAAATGTTGAAATTTTACAAGAAACCACATCTCAGTCTAGCTCAGCCATCTTGTTTCTCCCTCTTCTGACTGTTGCAATCACATTCTCAGCATGCATTTGATTTCCATCGATCAGCTGACCGTCTTAGGGATGTAACAGCCATCGGGCGTTGTGTTGCGGGTGGGTTGAGGTGGAACCCGCCATTACCTGAACCTCCGCAGTGTGAAGCAGGCATGTGCAAGAAGGGGGAGTGGACAGAATTTGTTTTGCTGCAGTCATAGGGTCTTGTTCACAGCACAACAACTAATTCTGATGAGTAAAAGATGCAATCGAATACTGTTTGCAGTCTCAGGATATTCCAGATTCCAACTTCGATGATCCCACACAATGGATGTTTAATGGAGATATGCATACATACTAAAACACGTGTAAGTGGTTTATTCAAATCTCCATGTCTCCACTGTGTAGACATACCTCATACATACATGTCAGACATTTACATACAAGCCATCCCTGGGTACAAAGAGGTTCTATTTTCACAGAAATCCATAAGTTAATTTTGTTTATAAATCATAACATGCACAGGATCAGTTGATATGACATCTGTACCTCTGTAGTATTGCACCAAATGGTGTTAATGGGACAATCAGCATGGACATTTATTACCTACCCTTGTCTAGTTACTTGTTTACTTGCTGGCATTTACAGCAGCAACAAAGGTCCTCCATCTCTGGTGGTGCATCACGTCAGTAGCTTCCTCTCGGTTTTCACTGCTGTCAGTCATGCAGGTCCCGGGTAGAAACTCAGGAATACTGTCACACTCAGATATTGAAGGGATCTTCTTTGCTGCTTGGAAGCTATGGAGAGGGTGCAGAGGAGATTTACCAGGATGTTGCCTGGTTTGGAGAACAAGTCATAGGAAGCAAGGTTAGCAGAGCTGGGACTTTTCTCTTTGGAGCATAGAAGAATGAGAGGGGACTTGATAGAGGTCTACTAGATTATGAGAGGCATAGATAGGGTGGATAGTCAGTACCTGTTTCCCAGGGCACCAATAGCAAACAAAATATGTACAAAATAAAGGGAGGGAGGGAAGTTTAGGGGAGACATCAGGGGTAAGTTTTTTTTTGGTATTAGATGGGTTGGTACAACATGGAGTGTCATAAGGGGGCATTGGGACTGGATCCAAGTGCAGGACATAGACACTGAAGTACTAGGAACAGGGCAGGACAAAGCTAAAGGACAGGACAGGTCCCAGTCTGTGGCATTCATGGGGTTCATGGAGCTCCTGGGGGTCTTGAGGCTGGGGTCTTGGGTTCTTTGAGCTAGCCTCCCAAGCAGGCCATAGGGCACCTGGGGAGGTCACAGGGCTCAACCCAACAGAGGCAAGGAACCAGAAGGGTCAGAACCAACCACAGGGCAACAGCAACTGGCCTGGCTTACCCAAAAGAGGCAAGGGACAGGAAGGGAGCTCAGTCTGGGGTGTCTTCAAGACTCAAAGCAGCCAGTAACCATCAGCAGGCTACAGAACATCCAAATCCATTACTTACTTTAAAAAAAACCATCCCCTTCCACTGGTAGATTACCCCAAGCAGAGACTGACAAAACAACCCCCCAACTACACTCAATCCCCAAGCCACTTATATTCCCAGCCAACCCGATGAGCATCAGGTGCAAATGCTTGAGTCCAAGCCGAAATGAGGGATAGTTGGAAGACCCGGAGTCCGGAGTCTGCGGACTGGACCATGAACCAGAATGCGGACTTCAGACCAGACCATGACATGGAGGGCTGAAGGGCCTGTACTGTGCTGTAGTGTTCTATGGTTCTATGGTTCCATAACAGTTTTGTTTTACCAGTCAGGGTTGTTAGCCCTGAGCTGAACCCCCGAATCTGGAGGACCGGTGGACCATTATTATTATTCTGGCCTCACTCTTTGACCTATTTGGCATGGGTGACCCTACCAAGACCCAAAGCACAAGGCCCTGACTCCAGCCAACATAGCTCTCTGGGTCACTGAGGCTCACAAGCCTCCAAATCCAATGGCAAGTTTGTGGTCCTCTTGGAGGTTGTCTGGTTACAATGGTACGCAATTTGGACGTCCCATCAGTGCATGTTGCAATGCTTACTGGAGCATCATAGCAGCAGTTGCTTATCAATTTCCAAAGCAACTCTGTTAAGTGGCTCCCACAGTGAAACCGACAGCCTGTGTTCTTCAGAGATAATGGTGTCTGATTACTGTAGGGAGGTTACATGTAAACAGATTATTGTTTTCAAGACTGGTTCTTGTTTGAATTGAATAATAATTGTGGGAGCTCATTCTTATGAATGGGTTGTCCATAAATCAGGCATACATTACCCAAGGAGGGCACATGCATACCACTGCTCTCCCTTTGTGAAAAGAGTGATTCATACGTTATATTATTTTCACACATGAGACTTCTTCAGAGGTTTCCTGAGCCTCTTTGATCCTTAAGCATTTAACTTGAGTTGTGGTGTAGCCCACTTCTTGTCCCATCAGTAGAGTCCAGTAATGTTCATTCCACAGTTTCCACGGGGTCATCTTCTGGAATATACTTATTGGTATTCCTGCGTAGACCCATTGCAGCATTAACAATGATGTGATTTATTTGTACACTCTTGTGTATTTCCTTGTTCTGCAAGGCATCTTTTCAAATACTACACACTTCAATTATCAGTCCAAGAACCAATTTGCAAGGGCCAGACCTGTCAGGGTTGGTTTGTTTGTTTATCTGTTGGTTTATTTATTTATTGGTGAATTGATTGATTGTCAGGTACAGCATGGTAACAGGCCCTTCTGGGCCAGTAAGCCTGCACCCACCTGACCAATAAACCAACTGATGTGTACGCCTTTGGGATGTTGGGGGAAGCTGAAGCACGCTGCAGAAACCCACACAACCATGGGGACACCCTACAAACTCCTTGTGGGCAGCGGTGGGAACTCAACCCAGTTGCCTGGCGCTGCATTAGGGTTACACTCGGCCCCACATGTGAACATTCATTCCACCTTTTTTTTCAACTTGTTTCTCTGCAAGGCTTGAATCATCACGTGTGCCTCCCCTGCCCTTCTGCCCTCTCAGTTTGTTTGGCTGAACTAAGTTCAATCAAGTTTTCGGTATTCTGTGATCAAAGCCAAAGTTGAGTTTAATGTCATAAGGGTCATATATGCACAGGGGCAATGAAAAACTTACCTACAGTAGCATCAACATCATTTAATAGGTTCAATATTTAATGTCAGAGAAGTGTATACAATACACACCCTGGAATTATTTTTCTTCACGAACATCCATGAAAACAGAGGAGTGCCCCAAAGAACGAATGACAGTTAAACCCCAACTCCCCCCCATACTCAAGCAGCAGCGAGGCAACAAACACCCCCACCAGCAAAAAAGCATCAGCAACCTCCACCGCATTCAAGCATGCACCAAAGCTTCAATAAAGACACAGGCTTGCAGTATCCCAAATACTACTCGTTCACTCAGTATTTTGACATACCACAGGCTCTCTCTCTCCCTAATAAGGGAAAAAGAGGAGTCCCCGTTTACTTAAGCAGTATTTGCAACAAAGCATACATTATACACAATTTTACAGTAAAGAACAAAATTAGAACAAAAAGAAACAAAGTCCATTTTAGTGCAAAGTTGTCATCATGTTGCTAAACTGTACCGATAAGCGTTATGTCGGCTGGTTCAAGAAACAAATCGTTGAAGGAAAGTAGATGCTCTTGTCTTCAGTGATATAATCTTTTGGAGAATGTGGTATTCTTGTGAAATTTATCAACAAGTTTATGAATCAATTCAGCGTTCCTGTAACTCTCCAGAGAAGAATTGTCTTCTGAAGGTGCTTCTTCAGAATTCCTTTAGGGATTTTCATCAAACTCCCTGCTGCAAATTGTGTCCTTTTCCTGCTTTATCATGGGTATAGAAGCATGTGGCACCAAACAGGGATGTAATAACATAATGGTTGCTGGAGAAGCACCAGAGGTCAGAGACCATTGATCCAGAGGCATGTTTGAATCCCAGGGGTCCTGGGGTCCATGGACCCCTCAGTTAATGGTAGGAGTCCATAGCATAAAAAATGTTGGGAATCCCAGATTTAAATGAATCTGGAACAAAAAAGCACTGGTCTCAACATGAATTGACTGAGTTGTTATTCACTAATGTCCTTCAGGAAAGGCAATCTACCACCCTCTCCTGGTCTGTGTGGTTGACTCTTCTGTCTCCTCAGTTCTGAGACGATCAAGGATGGACTATAAATGTCGGAATTGCCAATGATATTTCTGTCCTATTCGTGAATAATTGAATGGGGATGCTGAAAGATGATATTCTTAACCACAAGTTCTATGAGATCCTTATCCATTCATGCCCAATTAGCAACACACCTGGCTTTCACTTGAAGCACCTTATAGAGTTGGAATGTCACAGAGCACTGCTCCAGAGAAGTAGGCCTGTTTTGGCCCATTTAGTCCTCGCAGAACCATTATTCTGCCTACTCCCATTGACCCACACCAAGCCATAGCCCTCCATATCCCTCCTATCCATGTACTCAACCAAACCTCTTCCACATTGAAATTGAACCTGCATCCAACACTTTTGCTGGCACATAGTTCCACACTTGCACCACCCTCTGAGTAAAGAAGTTCCCTCTCAAATTTCCCTTATATAGCTCATCTTTCATTCTTAACCTATGACCTCTAATTTTAGTCTCATCAATCCTGAGCGGAAAAAGCCTGCTTTCATTTACTCTATCTGTACACCTCAATGCTGGAATTAGTTGGGAGGGGGGGAAATCAAGTGGTTGGAGGAACTTAACTAGTCAGACAGCATCTGTGGAGGGAAATACAGAGCTGACGTTTCAGGTTGGCTCCCTTCATCTGGACTGTAAGATAGCCAATAGAAAGAGGTGAGGGGAAGGAGTGGAGCAAGACCTGGCAAGAGATAGGCTATCCACCTTCCTCACCTGCATCCACCTATTGTTTGCCTGCTCTCACTCCACCCCTTACCCTCACCTTTTCCTATTGGCTATCTCTATCCAGAATGCTGACTGTGCATTCCCTTCCTCAATTCCTGCCTGACCTGCTGAGATCCTTCAACAGTCTTCTCTTTGGCTAGCCATTACTGGTGTTGTTAAGCTATGAGAAGAACTACTAATAGGGGTCTGAGATCAGTGGCCAGGGGAACAGTCATGCCCAATGAAAAATGATGAAACCTTTTCATTTCAGAGACAGTTCCAAATGCTACATTCCCAGTTTGAGCATCTCATTCTCTGTCAGTGTACACAAAGCAAATTCAATTGTATTTTTATTTGTTGTCTGTCATCCATCTGTAGGGAAAATTTAAAAAATACTGAGCTGCAAAGGGACTTGGGAGTCCTTGTGCAGGATTCCCTAAAGGTTAATTAGCATGTTGAGTCTGTGGTGAGGAAGGCAAATGCAATGTTAGCATTTATTTCAAGAGGACTAGAATATAAAAGCAAGGATATAAATGTTGAGATTTTACTGAGTACTGACAAGGCTTCACTTGGAGTATTGTGAGCAGGTTCGGGTCCTTTATCGTAGAAAGGGTGTGCTGAATCTGGAGAGGGTTCAAAGGAGGTTAACGGAAATGATTCCAGGATTGAATGGCTAGTCATATGAAGATGATGCACCATCAATAACTCTCGGAGACATGAGGCAAGATATAGGCTTTTATTGGCTGGAAGAAAGAACAAGCAGCAATTGACCACCACACTGCATCCTGGAGACTGAGGCCGGGGCTGTGTCTCCAATCGCCTTTATACCGGGGTCCGTGGGAGGAGCCATGGTCAGTGGGAGGAGCCACAGGAGCGGTCAGCGGGGGGGGGGGGGGGGGGGGGCGTGTCCAGACAGGTATATGTAGTTCACCACAGAAGAGCGCTTGATGGCTCTGGGCCTGTATTTACTAGAATTCAGAAGAATGAGGGGTGACCTCATTGAAACCTATTGGATGGCGAAAGGCCTAACTAGAGTGGATATGGAAAGCCAGGACGGTGAGGGATGAAGCTAAGAGCTGGAAAGTTGATTGGCAAAAGGGATACTTCTTCCCTTTTTTGCTTCTTTTCTCTCTGTCTCTTTCACAATCACTCCCCACCCCCCTCTGGTGCTCCCCTCCCCCTTTCTTTCTCCCTAGGCCTCCCGTCCCATGATCCTTTTCCTCCAGCTGTGTATCCCTTTTGCCAATCAGCTTTCCAGCTCTTAGCTTCATCACTCGCCCTCCTGTCTTCCCTTATCATTTCAGATCTCCCCCTCCCCTGCCACTTTCAAATCTCTTACTCTGTCTTCGTCCTGACGAAGGGTCTTGGCCTGAAACGTTGACGGTGCTTCTTCTTATAGATGCTGCCTGTCCTGCTGCGTTCCACCAGCATTTTGTATGTGTTGCTTGAATTTCCAGCATCTGCAGATTTCCTCATGTTTGGATATGGAAAGGATGTTTCCTGTGGTGGGAGAGTCTAGCACCAGAGGACACACCTTCAGAATAGAGGGGCATCCTTTTAGAATGGAGATGAGGAGGAACTTCTTTAGCCACAGAGTGGGGAATCTGTGGAATTCTTTGCCATAGGCAGTGTGGAAACCAAGTCTTTTATGTTTATTTAAGGCAGAGGTTGATACAGTTTGTAGATTGTTGATCGGCCAGGGCATGAAGGGGTACGGTGAGAAGGCAGGAGATCGGGGCTGAGAGGAAAATTGGATCAGCCGTGATCCGAATGGCCTAATTCTGCTCCTATATCTTAAAGTCTTATGGTCTTATCACATAACTTATAACAGTTCATTAATCAGTGCTTCAAAGCATTACATGCAAATTACAATAAGCATATTGCATCAAACAGAACTACAGAGGTACTTCCAGACTTTTCCTTCATAAATAATTTGCCTTCTGGCATTCTTTTCCCTGTGGCGGTTCAATTTTTCGGTCTTCAGTAATCCATCCAGAATGTTGACAGAACACTTTCTTCCTCAAATGTTGCCTGAGCTGCTGAGATCTTTTCCTTCACAAGTGTTTCCTCTTCATTGGCCTTGTACACTCCATTAGCGTGTATTTTTAGACCAAGAATAACTATTTCAGTATGATCGTACACTTATCTCTTGCATTAAGTTCACTTTGGCATCATTTTTTTCTTTGCTACTTGTGGCTATTAGTACATCCCTTGATTCCATTGACATTGATTTCTACTTTGCAGTATCCTGCCTGCTGTTGGGTGGCAGGATGGAGATACATCTCTGCCAAAGGAGGTGTAAAGAACTCCTTCCCTTTTCTAGCCTGCAGGATACCCTTGGGCAACTGCTAACCCCCCCCCCCCCCCCCACCCCCAATCAGGATCACGTGAAGCCATTGGAGCATAATGATGATTTCTACTGACGTTTTAGAGATCTTCAATGATGCTTTGATATCATAGGACAGTTCTGTGTAGGATGAAAGATATTCAGTGTACTGAATTAAAAGTTCAAAGTAAATTTATTATCAAATTGTTACCATATACAACATATGATTAATTTTCTTGCAGGCATACTCAATAAATCTATTAAAGAATAATAACCATAATAGAAACAAGACTGCACCCACTTGGGTGTTCATCCTGTATGCAAAAGACAACAAACTGTGCAAATACAAAAATAAGTAATAATAATAATAAATAACCAAGCAATAAGTATCAAGAACATGAGATGAAGAGTCCTTGAAAGTGAGGTCATGTGAAGCTGAGTGAAGTTATTCCCTTTGATTCAAGGGCCTGTTAGATTCTGTATTCCTGTAAGCACTGCAGATGTATCTCAGTAACAGATAGCCAAGGGTGAAAGCTTTGGCTACTGTAAGCAACGTATATAAATCCTTTGTGCCAATAGGTAAAGCTCAGCGTCAATTGTCTGAGCCAACATATCCTTGTGATCACTGTGTAGCCCAACATTCTTGGCCACTTTTGGCCACTGGAATTGATGTCTCCCAGTCACGGAAACTCCATTCTTTCCTGATTTGCCTCACCTTTCTTCCAGGTTCAGATGCTGATTAATTTGTCAGATGTACACTGAAACATACAGAGAAATGTGTCATGTACGTTGACAACCAACGCAGGCCAATGATGTGCCGGGGACAGCCTACAAGTGTTGCCTTGGGCTGGGTTGGTTGTTCAAAGTTCACATTTACTTTATATTTTGACCTTTGAACAACCAACGTAGCCCAAGGATGTGCTGGGGACAACCCACAAGTATTGCCAACTTAGCATACCCACGATGTTCTTTAGAACACCGCAAACAGCAACACCAATGAAGCAAAATAAACCCCTTCCTATTAGTATGATATAAACCCAAATCTCTCATGCTGACGTTGATTTCTGTGTTGCAGACATTTCCTCTCTGGTATTCAATGCAAGCATCTCCACCACTGGAGCTGTTTAATACACTGCTGTGGCTTTATATGTATGTCAGGAGTCCATGCACTATTTGTGGCAGTTACATGCAGTAGTGTCACTTTCCATTGATATATTGGCAATGGATGGAAGGCTTCCATTTCATTAGTCATGGTTATTCTCAGCAGTCTCCAATTGCACAACATTAAAGTGTAATTGTGTTTGTTTCTGGCAAAGGGAAAGTGTTCTTAGCATCGGCATTGCCACAGACATCAGCATTTTGCAGTAAGCTCAGACATGTCCAGTAACCTTGATCGAATTTGCTCATCGATTAAACCTCAAGCATCTTGCCCTGCCGCGTGCAGTCTAAGGAAGCGCCGTGGCTGCTGTGGCTGAGACAAGGCCTACAATGAGGCAAAGTACCTGCCAACTGTCTCCCCTGACTTCTGATTACTAGCTCAACATTTGGAGCTCCCCACAGTTTATGAGGGCTCAGGATAAAATGAACCTGCAAATTTTTCATGACTTCCTGAAATAAAACAGCATCTGCCTTCCATGGATTTGATAATATAGTACACATTCTGTTCAACCTCCTTTCTTGTGATCAAGTATAACATTGTTTTATTTGGATTATGCTCATCATTACTATTAAGCTTCACTGTTATTTCCTGTGAAACATCCCCCTGCATCATACGCAGGGATTGACAATCTTGTCGTACACATTGAGGCTTCCAATGTAATCGGACAGAGCACCCACTTTGTCCTGTTCTTGATTTTACTGTGGCACATTTTCCCCACAAGGACTTTTGCTGTTTGTTCTGTAACTCATATCAGAACAGGAGCTTCTCACAAAATGGACTTTGCCATTGGCTTAAGCTTAACTCTGTGCCATAGCATAGTGACCATAAGCTTTTAGGCTCATCCCTTTTGCTTGGACTGGTTGCCAGAGTCATGTACATTTTCTAAATTGATATTCTGTTTTCATTAGTATGTGCGTGTGTGTGCATGCATGCACTCTGAGACATGGGAGCAGTACAGGCCACTCAGCCCATCAACTCTACTCCGCCATTCCATCATGGCTGATTTATAATCTCCCTTAACCCCATTCTCCTGCTTTCTCCCCATAACCTTTGACACTCTTACTAATAAATAATCTATCAACCTTCACTTTAAATGTACCCAATGACTTGGCCTCCACAGTCATCTGTGGCAATGAATTCCACAGATTCACCACCCTCTGGTTAAAGAAATTACTTCTCATCTCTGCTCCGAAGGGACTTCCTTCTGTTCTGAGGTTGTGCCCCCTGGTCTTAGACTTATCCTCTCTACATCTCCACTATTCAGACCTTTTAATATTGGATAGATTTCAATGAGATCCCCTGTTCATTCTTCTAAATTCCAGCAAGTACAGGCCAAAAGCCATCAAACGCTCCTCATACGTTAACCCTTTCATTCCCGGGATCATTCTCATGAACCTCCACTGAACCTTCTCCAAAGCCTGCACATTTTTCTTAGATAAGGGGCCCTGAAACTGCTTACAATACTCCAAGTGCCATCTGTCCAATGCCTCATACAGCATCAGCATTACTTCCTTGCTTTGGTATTGTAGAAAATAGTGCTAACATTGCATTTTCCTTCCTCACCACCGACTCAGCCTGCAAGTTAATGTTTAGGGAATCCTTTATGAGGACTCCCAAGATTCTTTGCACCTCTGATAATCAGAATTTTCTCCCCATTTCATACATTCTTAATTTATGCCTGTGCACTGCAGAAGATACTGAAAAACACATAGAGATATAGAGAGCTTACAGTGCATTGGTGAAACTTGGTCATGAACCAAACCACACATGTGTTGGTGTAACATTGATTGGAACATTACAGAAAAAAATTACAATGATGTTGCTGGGACTGGAGGACCTGAGTTATAAGGAAAGATTGAATAGTTTGTGGCTTTGTTCTTTGGAATTTAGAAGAGTGAGAGGAGATTTGATAGCAGTATACAACATTATGAGGGGTATAGATGTGGTAAATGCAGGCAGGCTTCTTCCACTAAGGTTGGGTGGGACCTCAAAGGTCATGGGTTAAGGCTGAAAGGTGAAATGTTTGAGGGGAGCATGAAAGGAATCCTCTTCACTCAGAGGGTGGTGAGAGTGTGGGACGAGCTGTCAGCACAGGTGGTGCATGCCAGCTCAATTTCAACATTTAAGAGAAGTTTGGATTGGTCCATGGTTGGGAGGGGTAGGGAGGGCTATCGTTCAGGTGGAGGTCGATGGAACAAGACAGTTAAATGGGTTGGCATGGACTAGATGGGCTGACGGGCCATGTTTCTGTGACTCTACGACTCTAAGATGACTGCTAACGGGGCACCAAGGAGAACTTTCCTGTTCTACAAGATAAAGTCAGGGAAACTGCAAAGCCATTCAGCTTAATGAGTTTGTACTTTCTTGCTATAGAGCATTTCACTCACTGCTATTCCCTCTGGCTAACTCCATAGCCTTGGAAATGTAATTTCCTCAATAGTTAGTCCAATTTCCTTTTGAAATCATTGACGATCTGCTGGTTCCAGAGAATGATCATTCGCTGTATAAAATAACTCTCCTTACAAGCCTCCACTTCTCTTACTGCAGAGCCTGAATCCGTGCCTCTTTGTACATGAGCCACAAGTTTTTCTTCCTCTACCTCATTTAAACCTGTTGTCACGTCACAGTCCAGTCCAATCATCCCTCAGCCTCCTCTCGGCTGAGAAGAAGACCGCACCCTCCCCAACCTCCCTCCTTTCTTCAAGGAGACACAGGATCTGCAGAAGCTGGAATCTGGGAGCACAAGACCACACTCTCCACCCCCATTCAGCTCACTCCACCTATCACTCTCCAGCTCTTGCACCTCCACCCCTCCCCTCCACCTTTTTATACTGGCTATCTCCCCTCTACTGTGACAAGAGCCTAGGTAAGGACCCAAGTATCCAAGATGAGATTTGAGACACTATTTCGACACTAAGATGAGGACAGAGTTTTGACTAGACAAGACTAGATGAGAATCAAATGAGACAGAAGTCCTAAACACAATCACAGACTGACTCCAAGTTGAGCTGACGACCGAGCACCCAACCTGAGTTCAGCTGATTGGTGAATATCCAAAGCTTGGTGCCAAAACATGGCCACCAATTAACAGAGCAGGCCAGAGTCTTTAAAGGACTGCATTAGCTATCGGTACTCCAGAGAACTGGAGTGTTTAAACCCCAAAGGCTGGTGCGGTTTGGCGTGTACCGTAACAGCTACTGTTTCAGTCCTGATTGAAGGGTCTTGACAGAAAATGTTGACTGTCTAGTTCCCTCCATAGATGCTGCCTGACCCACTGTTTAATCTTCCACTGTTATCATTCATCCTCATAATTACCATGGAATAATTAGGAGCAGAAGACCACTTGTCTCCTCTTCCCTGCTCTCTCGTTTAATGAAATTGAAACTGATCTGACAGGAACCTCAACTAAGTATTCCCAGCTTCCCCTAATAACTTCTTACCCTTTTGCTAATTTAATTAATTAATTGATTTAGCGATACACTGCAGACCAGTCCCTTCCAGTCCAATTAGTTGTGCCACCCAGCAACGCACTTATTTAACCCCAACCTAATGACAGGACAATTTACAATGACCAATGAACCTACTAACTGGTACGTCTTTGGACCGTGGAAGGGAACAGGAGCTCCCGGAGGAAACCCACGCGGTCACGGGGGAGAACGAGCAAACGCCTTACAGGCGGAGCCAGAATCGAACTCCAAACTCCACTGCCCTGAGCTGTAATAGTATTGTGCTAACCGCTGTGCGACCATGGCACCCAGCCTATCTTGCTTGGTCTTGCACGTTGTAGGACCTTGCTCACCTCACTGTTGAGGAAGAGAGTTCCAAAGACTCGTTACCCTCAGAGAGAAGATAATTCAATTAATCTCTCCCACAAATGGTCGAGTTCTTACTTTTAAATAGTGACACGCGCACCCCCCCCCCCCAAGTCCAATTGTCCCATAGGGAAACTTCTCCAAATCTGCCTTGCCATGTTGCCATGACCCTTGGAATCTTGTACTTTCAATCATTCCCTCTCATTCTTCCAAAGTCCAGAAGATCAAAACTTCACCTGTTTGAATCTTTTTCATAAAACAAACCAGACATTGATCTATTAGGGCATGAGAGTCGCGTAGTAGTTTGAGGTCCTGGCGGTTAGTGCAACGCTATTACAGCTTGGGGTGTCGGAGTTCAGAGTTCAATTCTGATGGCATCTGTAAAGAATTTGTATGTCCTTCCCATGAATACAAGCGTTTCCTTCAAGTTTCTTCTCACATTCCAAAGACCTACCACTTAGTAGGTTAATAGTTCATTGTAAATTGTGCTGTGATCAGCCTAGGGTTAAATAGGTGGGTTGCTGAGTGGTGCTGCTTGTCATGCCAGAAGGACTTGTCCCGTGCTGTATCTCTAAATAAAATAAAATAAACTCTCTCCGATTTATTTTCAGCACAAAGATATTCTTTGTTAAATAAAGAGACCAATATTATACAGAGTGCTCACGGAGTGGCCTCTCCAAAGCCTAATGTAACTGAGGAATAACCTCCCTACCTTTGTGTTCAATTCCACCCCCGCCCAGCAATAAACAGTTTTAGTTTGATTTTCTAATTACTTACTCAAAGGGTTCAAAGTACATTTATTATCAAAGTATGTATGCAGGACACAACCCCGAGATTCTTCCCACAGTCAGCCATGAAACTAAGAAAACTATGGATCCCATTCAAAGAAAAACATGAACCCCACCCCGCGCAAAACAAAAACAAATCACACAAAGGGTAACAAAAAATGAGCGAGAAACACAGAACATAAAACACAAAATCAAAAGAGTCCAGGCATATTCTGTGTTCATTATAAGCAAACAGTCCTGATTCAAAATTGCCCCAAATAGCAACAAAACAAGGAGTGACCAGAAACCAGAAACACATCATAACGTGAACTACAGAGTCCAATCCACAAACCGGGTCGATTAAACCTTGCCCAAGACCCAAAACCCTACCTACATTCTAACCTTTTGCAAATCACACTCTGGGGCACCCAGATCCCTCTGCATCTCAGAGCTCCACAATTTCTCTGAATTCCAAAGAACAGACAAAATAGACAATTATGCATTTTCTAAAATTATGCTCTATCGATCTGGTCTTTACCCATTCCTTCAAGCCATCTACAGTATATTCCTTTGTGGCGTCTTTATATCCTCTTGATGACTTGTCTACTTGCATATTTTTCTGACATCTGCAAATTTAGCAATCGTATCTCAGTGTGCTCATCAATGTTAGCTATATGAATTATTAAGAAGTTGAGGCCCTAGCAACAACTCCTGTGGTACATCTCATCTGCCAGGAAAGACCCATTTATGTTTTGCCTCTGTTTCCTGTTAGCCAGCCAATCTTCTATTACACAATTATATGATTTCCTACACTGTAAGGTTTTAAATTCCACAGTAACTTTCACCGAAGTGCAGAGAGTTGTGAGCACAGCACAGAACACCTCAAGCACCAGGCTCTCCCCTACAGGCTCAGTTTAAACTTCTCGTTGCCTCAGTAAAAGAGCCAGCATAGTTAAAAGTCCCGCTCTCTCTTTTCCCTTCTCCCCTCTCCCATATACTGAAAGCACAAACCCCATGGTCAAAGACAGATTCTGTTCCACTGTTATCAGACCCTCTTGTATGGGAAGATGGAATCTTAACTATAATACCTACCTTGCAATGATCTTGCTCTTTACCATTTACCTGCATGACAATTTTTTAGTAGCTTTTACACTTTATTCTGCATTGTTACTATTTTACCTTGTTCTACCTCAATGCACTGTGTAATGATTTGATCTGTGTGAACAGTATACAAGACAGGCTTTTAACTGTATCTTGGTAAATGTGACAATAATAAACCAATATCAATATCAAATCCTCTCTAAAGAATACGTAGCTATTAGATGTTCATCTGTCCCATTTTATCAGAAACATAAGTTACATCTTCAAGGAACATGAATAAATTATTCAAGCCTTATTTCACCTTCGCATAAACATGTTGGTATTGACTGGGTTTTTTCTAAGCTTCCTGCCATTATGGCTTCAAACATTTACCCTACAATATATATTTTTAGCTAACTGGTCTATAGTTTGCTGCATTTGGCCTCCATCCCCACTTAGAGAAAGGAGTTACAATTGTTATTTTCCAAGCTAAAAGAACTTGCCCAAATTTCGGGAATACTGAAAAATTAAAACCAATCCATCAAGAATCTCACAAGCCGCTTTAAAGATCACGATGAAGTCTGTCAGAACCAAAGGATATGTCAGGCAGCGAATCCAACAACTTGCTCAGTGCCACTTCACCTGAGGTCATAATTTTCCCGATTTCCTACCTCTCTTCAAATTCCAGATATACAACTATTTTTAGGGGTTTTGTTATGGTTATATTGAATGCAATTTACTTATATTCATCCATTATCCTCCCCTCCTTTTCCAGTATTAATTCCCCAGACCAGTACTTTGTTAATCATCCGAGGAAATTCTTATTAGCTGACCTTACATTTTGAGAAAGCTATCTTGTACTCTAGCTTTTCTCTTTGTTCTTTACTTATTCTACTCTTTTTATGTTTTGTCCAATTATCTGACTTACTATTTGTTTTTACAAAATTATATCTTATTTCATCAAGCTCAAAAACATCCTTAAATCTTGAGGTAACTCTCAAAGTGAGGTGACCATAATTGGGCTGTAGCCAAACCAGAGCTTTATATAGGTTCAGCATGACTTCTCAGTGTCTGCACTTAATACTCTGTTTAAAGTCATAGTCATAAAGAGCCAAAGCACTGAAATGGGCCTTTCTTTGCCTATTTCCAGAGAGCAGGTCAAATGGTCCCGTTTGCCCACATTTGGCCTTACCCATGTTCTTGTCCAAGTACTTTTTATATGTTGATAATATACTGTCAGTGCTGCAACCACTTCCTCTGGCAACTCACTCCATATACTAACCTCTGGTAAAAACGTTGCCCTCATGTTCCTATTAAGTCCCTCCCCTCTCACCTTAAACCTATACCCTCTAGTTCTCGACTCCCCAATCCTGGAAAAACAACAGTGCATTCGCCCATCGATGTACCTCATGGCTTCATTTATTCATTCAGTAGGTGCCATGTCGCATGATGTGGGTGATCATGGTCTTGACCATGATTGTTCTCGGCAAATATTTCTCCCAGAAGTGGTTTGCCATTGCCTTCTCCTGGACAGTGTCTTTACAAGATGGGTCACCCCAGCCATTATCAACAGAGATTGTCTGCCTGGCGTCAGTGGTCACATAACCAGGACTTATGAGGTGCACCGGCTACCCATACGACCAACCACCACCTGCTCCCCGTGGCTACACGTGATTGTGATCGGGGGCTAAGCAGGTGCTACACCTTGCCCGAGGGTGACCTGCAGGCTAGTGGAGGGAAGGAGTACCTTACACCCCCTTTGGTAGAGATGTATCTCCCCCACCACCACCACACAATCACTTTATACACCTGTGTATGATCAGCTTTTATTCTCTTCTATATTAATGAAACAAATTCCAACCACTCTCTATAACTCAGTCCCTTGAGTCCTAACAACATTCTTGTCAAACTCCTCCACACTCTTTTCCTCTTAATGGCATCTTTCCTATAGCAGGGTGACCAAAACTGGGCACAATATTCCTAATACAGCCTCGCAAACATCTTGTCCAACTGCAAAATAATTTGTGGGCGTGCTATGTTGGGACTGGAATCATGGCAACACTTGCGGTCTGCCCCCAGCAGATTCTCCGACTGTGCTGGTCATTGATGCAGATGACACATTTCACTGCACATTCCAATGTGACAAATCAATCTAATCTTTAATCCTCGCTCACTCTTCCACACCCACCAGTACATCCACAGTATTCACAAGGATCACCAATACCATCCCCAAAATAAGGACCAAGAGATTCAGCAGATGCAGTAAATGCTGGAGGATCTCAGCAGGTCAGGCAGCATCCGTGGAGGGAACAGAAAGAGTCAACGTTTCAGTTCTGATGAAGGGTCATGGCCCAAAATGTTGACTGTTTATTTTCTCGCAGGGATACTGTCTGACCTGCTCTGTTCCTCCAGCCTTTTGTGTGTATTGCTGAAAGTATGGATCAGCCTGAACCCTACAACCCAATCCCACCTCAGCTGCACCTTCTGAGTGTCTACACGGTTCTCCACCTTCTTCTCCGGTGCTGGACTCTCCCTTCCTCATCAAGATTCAGACTATCTCTGAAAACCCACCACACACTCTGGAGGTGCTTCTTCCCCTATCATCCTTCACCGCCTGACCCACAGTGAGACCGGATGAGCTGCATGTCTCAGTCTGTTCTCACACCCTGCACCTCTAAGTCTTTCAGCCAGCCAGGTTTATTATCACTGACATATGTCATGAAATGTTTTATTTTGCAATACATGAAGTATCCTATGCATTATATTAAAAATGTATTTTTAGGTGGCAGAGTGCAAATACATCTCCA
This sequence comes from Hypanus sabinus, assembly GCF_030144855.1. Taxonomy (NCBI): domain Eukaryota; kingdom Metazoa; phylum Chordata; class Chondrichthyes; order Myliobatiformes; family Dasyatidae; genus Hypanus; species Hypanus sabinus. The sequence goes on from NC_082706.1 coordinate 14,170,826, forward strand.
CCAAAGGAGGTGTAAGGTCCTCCCTCCCTACGCTGGCCTGTAGGTCACCCTTTGGCAGGTGATCAGGGTCATGAGACGCCGTGGGAGTAGGTGGAGGATGGTCATGTGAGCATCTAGCGCATGTCACAAGCCTCAAGTTATGTGACCACTGACGCCAGGCAATCTCTAAAGGGTATTGGCAATGGCTGGGGTCTCTTGTCTTGTAAAGACGCTGCCCGGAAGAAGGCAAAGGCAAATCACTTCTGCAGAAAAATTTGCCCAGACCAATCATGGTCATTTACCATGATCGTGTATATCAAATGATATGGCACATAATGATGATGATATGTTTATAAATTAAATAAGTGCGTGGTGCAAAAAGAGAGCAAAAGTAGTGAGATAATGTTCATGAGTTACTCGTCCATTCGGAAATCTGATGGTGCGGGGAAGAAGCTGTTGCTGAAATGTTTGACTGTGACTTCAGTCTCCTGCGCCCCCTCCCTGAAGTTGGCAGTGAGAACAGGGCATGTCATGGGTGGTGGAGGTGTTTAATGACGGATGCCCACTTTTTGAGTCAGCACCTTTTGAAGATGTCATCAGGTCTGAGGAGACAAGTGCCCATGATGGAGCTGACTGAGTTTACATCCCTGCGCAGCTTATCCCGATCCTGTGCGGTGGCCTTCCCACGCCAGGCAGTGATGCCACCAGTTACAATACCGTCCCTGGTACATCTGTAGCAGTTTGCCAGACTTACCAGATCTCCTCAGACTCCTAATGAAATATGCCAGCAAACCAGCACCCAGATCTCCGGCCTCAGTGGGCAGAGACTGGGAGGGAGGGAGGGCAGAACTTTTCCAGTTCTGCACACCGAGACGGCTCATCAGCAGAAACTATTCTTAGCTACTACGTCAGAGAGCAGAGTACTGCATCAGCGATGTCACTGGTTAATCAGTCACAAATGAAAAATGATCATTGCTGCACACATTCACCTCTTCAAGTGGATATTTTGCCTCCAGGTATCAATGGTAGATTGTGCTTCCAGTTAAGAACACTTATTCCCTGATTTGTACAGCAGATTACACCAAATTCACTGTGTTCTGTTCTGCAGCGTCTATGTGCTGTTAAATCAGATAATGGACTTGCGCAATAAGAATAATGGGAAAGACTGAGCTCTTAAAACAGAGCTCTCTATACCCTCCACACACATGCTTAGTTACACTTCTGAATACGCTCAGTCAAGCATGAGGTTCTAACATTTTATTTGTTCATTTCTCCTTGACAAACCCTGCTCAGTATGCAGAGTCCATCGTTTGCTCTCCGTCTGTCTGAACCGAGGAACAGCACGTGCAGCTTTGCTCTGCAGATTTAGGAATCATTTGTATTTCTGTGTCTTGCTGCCTTCTGGCTGCTGCTGTCAGGAAGAAGGTACAGGAGCCTCTGGATTCAGGATCAATTAACACCCCACAGCCATCAAGTGTCTGGACCAGAAGGGACAACTTCACTCAACTTCACTTGTCCCATCACTGAAATGATCCCACAACCTATGGATTCACCTTTAAGGACTCTTCATCTCACGTTCTTGATACTTATTGCTTCTTTCTTCTTGTACTTGCATAGCTAGTTGTCTTTTGCACACTGGTTGTCCATCCTGTTGGTGTAGTCTTTCATTGCTTCTGTTATGGTTATTGGATTTATTGATTTATTGAGTATGCCCATGATGCACCATCAATAACTCTCTGAGACGTGAGGCAAGATATAGGCTTTTATTGGCTGGAAGAAAGAACAAGCAGCAATTGACCACCACACTACATCCTTGAGACTGAGGCCGGGGTGGTGTCTCCAATCGCCTTCATACAGGGGTACGTGGGAGGAGCCACAGGAGCAGTCAGCGGGGGGGGGGGGGGTGACCAGACAGGTATATGTAGTTCACCACAGCCCACAAGAAAATGGATCTCACGGTTGTGCATGGTGACGTATATTTACTTTGCTAATAAATTTATTTTGAACCTTGAGCTTTGATCAGGGATCTGCAGCCCCCTGATATTCCCACTGACATGCTTGCTTTGGCGGCATTACAGATAAGCAGAAAAAGTTCATCTGAGGACAGCTGAGTTGGTGTCCAACTGGGGAGTGTTGGTGGCCATTGACCTGAACTGTGCTTTCCTCTGACAACACATACCAGACAACTGGTTGCACGTTGAACTGTAATGTTTATAAATTTTACTGCTAGAGAGTCCAGCTTACACAGCACAGAACTGAATCTATGGTCTGTTACAACTGCAGTGTTGCCCGACTTTGTGTCTTTCATAAAACTTCAGTTCTGAATACCATCTGCTAACTTTTATTGCTTGCATGATTTATTTTTTTCTCTCTCTCTGTACATTGGTTGTTTGATGGTCTTTTTTAATTTGGTTGTCTGATGGTCTTTTTTTAAATTGGTTGTCTTGGGTTTCTTTGTATTGTGGCTGCCTGTAAGGAGATTAATCTCAAGATTGTATGACGTATATATACTTTGACAATAAATGTACTTCGAAAGTTAGTCTATAGGCTGTGGAATCAGTATCTCTTCTTCATAGTCTGTCATCTGCTTAAATGCCATCTTGTAGTCACGTTTCCCACTACTCTTGTTAAAGGTGCTACACAAATTCAAGTTGTGATTCTTGGCCAGTGATTTGTTATCAACAGACACAGTCCGTGGGGGTAGGTTTTGGCTCGCACAGTAACAACAACTTCCGTCAGTGTAGGAATTAATGACGTGACATAGACACACAGGAGGCTGACGACAGTCCTGGCATAGGTTCTACCTCTTATCTCCTCCTGAATTCTGCTTTGTACTCTTGTTCTTATTATACAGGTCCTTCGTGTGTACTTTATGCAATTAATTCTAGCACTGACAGAGGCTGTTGCTTTACTGTGAAACAATAAACTGGTGTTTAATGTGAACCCGTTGATAGCAAGCAGCTGGCCAAGACTCTCAATTTGCATTCGTGTAGTGCCTTTGGCAGGACCAGTGAGAAAATTTGTCTGTAGGCTAGCATCTGAGCAGGTGGCCCCAAACCGATGATGGAGATAGGGAAGATCTCAAATCATCAAGTTATACGCACTTCAAATCACTCCTCCAGGCAGGTAACAAGATGGATTTCTCTTCATCTGGGAACCTATGCCAGGGATCTTATTTTCTTGTCTCAATGTCTAGCCAATTTCTGAAGGTCATTTAACTGAAAGGCTCTAAGGCACACAATCCCAACTCCTTACTAAGCTGATGTATGATACACCTAGGCCTATTTCTTTTTGTGTCTCTGCCCTTCATCCATTGTTCCTTTCAGGACTCTGCTGATGCTGTTAATATGTCTGGTCAGTGTCAATAGGTTGTAATCTATTTTGTTTGGATGTGCGGAGGAAGGTAGAGGCTGCTTGACAAACCGTGAGCTGCAAAGCAACCAACATAATCAAAGACCACTGAATCTCCCAGCCGTTCTCTCTTCTCCCCCCTTTCCATTGGACAGGAGATACGAAAGCCTGGAAACACACATTGTCAGCCTCAAGGACAGCGACTATCTAGCTGTTACAAGACTACTGAATGGACCTCTTGTACAATTCACCTCACAATCTACCTTGTTACAGTCCTTATCCGCCTGCACTTTCTCTGTAACTGTAATGCAATATTCTACATTTTGTTACTGCTTCTCCCGTCACTGCCTCAATGCTTTGAAATGATCTGCATGCAAAACAAAGTCTTTCATCATATCTTGGTACATGTGACAACAATAAACCAGTTGTCAATTCAGATTCAGATTGACTTATTTATCACGTGTACATTGAAGCATAGAGTGAAATGTGTTAATAACCAGCACATCTGAAGGATGTGTTGTGCCAAGTGTCACCGCACATTCTGGCACCAACGTACTGTAACCACCATGTTCACAGAGCAACAGGAGGGCCATCAACAGCAGAAAAAAAAGACAATAGGTGCAGGAGTAGGCCATTCAGCCCTTCGAGGCAGCACCGCCATTCAATATGATCATGGCTGATCATCCACAATCAGTACCCCGTTCCTACCTTCTCCCCATATCCCTTGACTCTGCTATCTTTAAGAGCTCTATCTAACACTTTCTTGAAAGCATCCAGAGAACTGGACTCCACTGCCTTCTGAGGCAGAGCATTCCATAGATCCACAACTCTCTGGGTGAAAAAGTTTTTCCTCAACTCCGTTCTAAATGCCCTACCCTTATTCTAAAACTGTGGCCTCTGGTTCTGGACTCCCCCAACATCGAGAACATATTTCCTGCCTCTAGCATGTCCAACCCCTTAATAATCAATTATTAATGTTTCAATCAATTCAAAAATGACAGCACAACAAGCCCCACTTCTCTCACTCTCACACACACACACACCTCCAGCTCCAGCTCCAGCTCCAGGACAGGCCTTCTTTGGCCTCCAGTCTCCAGCAGACTCACAGACGCTGGGCCTTCTTCAGCTGACTAGCAGATCCATGTCTTCAGCCATTGGGCCTCAACTTCCAAATTTCAAATCACTCTTTGCGCTTTCCAATTTTAGTATTGACCCCAGGACTTGTCACTGTTGGCTTCTAACTCCAGACTCTCGAATGGCCAGGACTCTGAATACCTTGTAATACCTTTATAAGTATTTATTGAGATGCAGTGCGGAGTAGGCCCTCCAAACCTTCAAGCCATGGCACCCAGAAATCGCCCAGTTCAATCCGAGCCTAATCATGAGACAATTTACAATGACCAAGTAATCTACCAACCGGTATGTCTTTGGACTGTGGGAGGAAACCAGAGAACCCGGAGGGAGCCCACACATTCATTGGGGAGAGCGTACAAGGCAGAGGCAGGAATTGAACCTGAATTGCCTGTACTGTAAAGTGTTGTGCCACCGTGCCACCCCAATATTGATGATTATAAACTTCTTCAGCATTATTTATTATAACGCTGTTTCTTAGAAGGGGAAGGAGAAAAAATTCAAATGATCTCCTAGGCTGGATGCCCAGATCCTCAAAAGTCAGGTGCATTGACACAACACCTGAATTCTCTCTGTGACATTTTGTCAGGACTTTTTTCAGTTCTGGCATTCCATCTCTTTCTGATATTATTCTTCGATGAAGGCTTGTCAAATGAGTCACTTCCCTGTAAAATGCAGTTGTGTTGATAATCTGGAATTATCAACGTTAATGCTTAAAGTTAGTGATATTGACAATAAGACTGATATCTGACTCTGTATGATATAATGCAGCATTGAATGTAATGCCTTACAGTGCAGGTATTCTTGTAAGCGCAATCAGGGTTCAATTCCTGTCGCTGTCAGTAAAAGGTTAGGATTGTGCATTCTGTCCAGGACTATGTGGGTCTTCTCTGGGTGCTCAGGTTTCCTCCTACGTTCCAAAGGTGTATGGATTAGGGTTAGTAAGTAGTGGGCATGTTACAATGTCGCCGGAAATGTGGTGATGCTTGCTGGCTGCCCCCAGCACATCGGCAGGATGCATTGGCCATTGAAAGCAAGTGTCACACATCCTACAGGTTTTGACGTTTTGACGGAATCGTGATCAAACAATGCTAATCTCTTTAAATCCTTACATTAAAACATCAAGCCAATTTCACACCAGTGGCCTTGTATCTCCCTTTGTTCCTGTACTCAGGACAGTACTGATTTTCAAGAGTAGCTTCATTGCCCAGCTCAATGAAGTTTGGAGGTCAAGCTTCTAAGCAATGAAATTTGGTGTGCCTGTGGTTCAGAGTGAGGTTCTGTGTCATGAGGACATGGGAAATAGTGACAGGAGTAGGCAGTCTGGCCTGCCAAGCTTTCTCCATCATTTAATATGATCATGGCTGATCTAATAAATCCCTAGGTACATCATCAGTACTCAGATCTGTGTTGCACACAAGTGTGGGTCCCTGAAGCTGTAAGGAATCCTCCATTCATCACTGTCACGAACTTATCTCCTGTTTATCCTAATTTTGCATTCAGATTCACAGTGCTTCACAGAACTTTCCGGATTTTTTAATATAAATTTACAACGCAAGCAAATTGGAAGCAGTACCTTCATTGGCGTTGCTGTCTTAACTGTGTAAAGTTCCTGACAAGGTTCAAAGTAAATTTATAATCAAAGTACGTATATGTCAGCATTTACAACCCTGAGATTTATTTTCTTGCAGGTGATTAAGAAGTACAGTAGGATTTATGAAAAACTATAAATTAATGAAGATAGAAACACATCCAAAGTGCAAAAGAGGGCAAGTTAAGCAGATAATAATTAAAAAATAAATGAATAATTCTGTAACATCCTTGAAGTTGGCCTCTCATTAATCCTCCTATGCTTTCTGACCAAGTCCTCCCTCTCCTCCTTGCGGGGATGTACCTGGCTACCGCAGAGACAAATAACCTGCTGGAGGAGCTCAGTAAGCCCAGCAGCATCCATGGAGAAGGAGGAGAACAATTGTCAACGTTTCTGGTCCGAACATTGCATCAGAAACCAAAACGTGAACACTTTCTTTCCCCCCTGCAGATGCTGCTCGACCCGCCGAGTCCCTTCAGCAGATTGATTCGAACATCTGCGGTCTCCTGTGACTACGATTCTGTATGTGTACCTTCCTCCTGGTGCTGGCTCTATAGCAGGTGTTCCCCAACCTGGGGTCCATGGACCCCTTGCTTAATGCTATTGATCTATGGCATAATAAAAAAGGTTGGGAACCCCTGGTCTATTGGATGGAAGAGGAGAGGGACCAAACACAAGCTGAGTGCCATTCCTAGCAGATGACCACCCTTTTTTTTCAGAGAAGTTATTGAATAGCAATAAGGCTTGAATATTGGACAATAAGATATAGAAGCAAAAGTAAGCCATTCAGCCCATCAAATCTGCTCTGCCATTCAATTATCACTCTCAACCCCATTCTCCAGCCTTCTCCACGTAACTTTTGACACTCTTACTGATCAAGAACCAATCAACCTCTGCTTTCAGTACACCCAAAGACAAACTCCACATTCATCTATGGCAATGAATATTACAGACTCACCCTCTAGCTAAAGAAATTCCTCCTCATCTCTGTTCTAAAGAGCCGCTTTGTATACTGAGGCTGTGCCCTCTGGTTCTAGACACTACTGCAGCTGGAAACATACTCTTCATGCCCACTCTATCTAAGCCTTTCAATATTCCATAGGTTTCAATGAGATTTCCCCCCTCATTTTTCTAAGCTCCAGTGAGCACTGATCCAGAGCTATCAAATGTTCTTCATACATTAATCTTTTCATTCCCAAGATCATTTTCATAAACCTTCTCTGGATCTTCTCCAATGCCAGCACATCTTCTCTTATATATAGGGCCCAAAGCTGTCCATAATACTCCCAATGTGGTCTGACAAATGCCTTATAAAGCCATGGCATTACGTCGTTGTTTTTATATTCTAGTCCTCTTAAAGTGAATGCTAACATTGGAATTGCCTTCCTTATTGATGACTTAGCCTGCGAGTATTCCTGCTTTGCTGTGGAGAGGAATGAATATCCTATCTGAGGCTGTGAGGGGAACTTAGCATGGACCTGGGAGCGAAATGTTTATCTCCTTTGGGGAATAGGGGTACAATGTGGAGCATTTAGCAGCATTTGTGAGTGTGTCGGGTTCACAGAGGGCAGAGTTAGTGAGGATGGTAGGTGAAGCAATGGCGAGGATAATGGTTTTGATTGAGGGACTGTTGAGTGATGTGAAATGTGTGAGAAAGTTGGAATTGGTTGGTGGGTTTATCTGCCATTAATTCTCTTTGGGCTTCAGAGCATCACAACTTAATGAGCTGATGCAGGGGTCAAAAAATCTCCAAGGTGAATCAATGCTCGTGTGAACTTTTAGTTGTCTGAATGTTTGGGGGAAATGGGAGGTGGGAGGCACATCCCTGGAGGCATGAACCTGAACCAGCATGGATAACTTCACTCACCTCAACATTGAGCTGATTTCACAACTTTTGGACTCACTTTCAAGAACTCTTCAGCTCATGTTTTCAGTGTTACTTATTTACTTATTTGTTATTATTGTGTTTTTATTTTTTCTCAGCTCAATCTGGTAAAACCTGAGTTACAGGCATAGCCAAGCACACTCATCTCTCAAGTGCTAGGAACTTTCAGACTATTCTAGTGATGTTTAGTATTGTGGCTTTCTGAAGATTTATATAAATATTGCTGTTTAATGCTATAGTGTAGTGATTTGGGGATGATAGCAGTTGTAGATATTACTATTGGGATAATAATAATTATAATTATTATTTTGGTTTTTTTGTATTTACAGTTTGTATTTTACACATTTGTTTGTGAGTCTTTGTGAGTAGTTTCCATTGTATTTTGTCATACCACTGTGAATGCCTGAAAGAAAGTGATTTTCACGATAGTGTATGGCAACATTTATTTCCTACTCCTGTTACAATAGGCTTTAGCCGAGAGGGAAGGCTGGCACCTCACAGTGAAAAGAAATGAATTTAGCAAAGGCTGCAGGAAAGAGGAGTGAGAGGGAATCTGAGGGATAACATTCCAGATGATGGGCTGAATGGCCAACATTTGTTGCCAGGATAGAGATGTTTTGACTGGGGAAGAATACACTGAAATAATGTACAGCAAACCCCTCCAAGGATTAGCAAAGGAGATGAGATATATTGCAGGGGCACAGCTCTGGCGCTCAGTCCATTATGAATCACTGCTCTGCTTTACATGTCCTGCTACCTTCTCACTGCCGCAGGCTCCTTGACTGCATGCTGCTGTGTTGGCACTTATGACGTGCTAGTGTCTCCCCGGAGGGGCTGGAAAGGAATTGCTGGGGTCAGGTTGAAGTTTTTATTGTCTAACTGTGGCACAGCAGCGCATCTGTGATGTTCCATGTCTGTGGTTTTGAAGAATGCATTTATCACATTGTGAACGGGCTTCCATGACTCCTTCTAAGATTAACGCAATGATAGCCAGGTGAATTTGACAGCAATTTAAAGTTAAAGTGATAACAAATGTTGCCGCTGGGATTATTCCACCATCTGATATTCCTATTTTTTTAAAACTTCTTGCTGTGCTGATTTCTTCCAGTTCCATGGGTCTTCCTTTGAAATGCAACCAACAATATGTCAATGTTGGATGTAGCTGTGAATAGGTTTATGATGATTGACAGGACTGACAGGTGATTGACAAGACTGACAGGTGATTGACAGGCCAAGCCTTTGGCCATCATTTTGTTTGGGGTGCCAAGTTTGATGAAGAGAGAAATCTGCCTCTGGTGCTAATGGTTATGTTTTGTAACTCCAAAACATAAAACAGTGGAGATCATGTACTCTTCCTTTTCACTTCTAAGTGAGGCATTATGACGTGGTGATGTCTTGACATATGCCATTCACGTACTTTTACATACAACCGGAAATGAATTATTTAAACAAAGAATGCTTTATCTAACACTATATTTACAACATTACTCAAATATTACTGAAAATATTAAACACACAACACACCTCCCTGCTTAGCTGTAAACTCCAACTTAATATAGAATGCATCTCAATATATATATATATACACACACACACACACCTTCTGCTGACTATCCCAGGCCATGACAACGCTTCAAACCAGTGCTTTGATTGCAGGAGTTGACTCTAGGATTGCAGGACGTGGTTCTGACGGATCTGCACACTAATCTTCTTGATGAGCTGGCATTCCCGAACAAGCTGCTCGATCTGCTGATCTATCCCAGACCATGACAACACTTCAAGCCAGCGCTTTCACTTTGGCCATGCCTAGATGACTGACATGTAAGTCATCCAACACTTTATCTCTCAGCTTGGATGGTACAACAACTCTCAATCCTCACATAAAGCAACCCCCATCAAGGACAAGTTCATTCCTGTTCTGGTAAAACTGGGGGAACTGCATATCCCAGCGGTTTTGGGTGGCCATGTAGAACTGAGACAGTGTACAGTCTTTTCTGCTTTTGTTTCGGATCATTTCTGCCATGATAGGGAGACTTCCAATTTACGTTAGGGAGAATACTTCAAGAAGAGTATCCTCATTTGTAAATTTTTCGGGTATTTCCTTATCCGAGGGTAAACGGGACAATCCCTCAGCATTCCCATGATTAGTTGTCCTCTTGAATTCAATCTTGTAATTGTGTCCTCCAAGAAACAGAGCCCATCTCTGCATTTGAGCTGCTGCTGTTAGTGGAATACCCTTCAGTGGAGTGAAAATGGACACTAGTGGTGGATGATCAGTAATGAGAGTAAATTCTCTCCCATACAAATACTGGTTATAATGTTATACACCCTAAATCGATTTTTCTCTGCAGTGATAATCGTTCCCTTCCATGACTAACATATGACATGACTGCACCTATACCATAAGGCGAAGCATTACAGGCAGGCTGCACTGGACGATGTAGATCATAATGTACAGTGTCTGATGTCACCATTTCCTTGACCTGTTGGAAAGCCTGCTTTGTCCATTCCCATTCTTCCCCATCTGTAGTAATGAGTTCAAGGACTGGGGAATAGTAAGCAGGTTTGGCAGGAACAGGTTCTAGTAATTGATAAATCCTAAAAAGGTTAGGGTTAGGCTTAGGGTTGTGTTGGCAAGTAGCCAAGTGGTTAAGGCATTGGTCTAGTGATCTGAAGGTCGCTAGTTCGAGCCTCAGCTAAGGCAGTGTGTTGTGTCCTTGAGCAAGGCACTTAACCACACATTGCTCTGCGATGACACTGGTGCCAAGCTGTATCGGCCCTTGCCCTTCCCTTGGACAACATCGGTGGCGTGGAGAGGGGAGACTTGCAGCATGGGCAACTGCCAGTCTTCCATACAACCTTGCCCAGGCCTGTGCCCTGGAAACTTTCCAAGGTGCAAATCCATGGTCTCTTGAGACTAACGGATGCCTATAAAAAAATCCTACAAAGAACCCCAACTGTGACACATCATTTGGCCTTGGGGAACCTAGCACTGTTTGAATTTTCTCAGCACACTCATGTAATTCTTGTGCATCAATGGTGTGACTACAGTGTGTAAGTTTGAATAATTCACACTTGCATTGTGCCCTGACCCCATAATCTTCTAATCTTTATTAGCAATGTCAAGGTTTTGTAGATGTTCCTTGTCAACCTCACCAGTGATAATGATGTCATCCACGTAACGCTGTGTCTAGGCAGCCCTGCGCATAGCTCTCTGCCAGAGTGCAGAAAGTTGATGCTACTCCAAAAATAACTCTATTGTAGTGATAAAGCCCCTTGTGAGTGTTTGTGTGAGAAACATTTTGGACTCCATCTTCCATCTCCATCTGTAGGTTCTCTTCAGCTAAGTCACACTTGGCTGAGATGTTTCCCTTCAGAAAGGTTTGTCAAGATATTCTCCATCCTGAGCAGAGTTCATTAATCTACTTTCAGTACTGGGTTGATGGTAAACTTAAAATCACCACAGACCCTGACAGACTCATCCTTGTTGGCTGCTGAGACCACTGATAATGCTCATGGGCTCCACTCAACCTTGGAAAGAATTCTTTCAGCAGCCACGTGATCTAGCTCACTGGTTAATTTGTCAAGAATAGTATAAGGAATTGGATAGGCTTTGTAAAACTTACGTGTGACGTTTTCATTTACCACTATTCTACCTTTGATATATCTGAGTTTTGCAGTGCCAGCCTTGAACACCACTGTGGCAGCATCCAATACGTTTCTTAATTCACTTTGAGTTCCCTCTGTTGCAGGGGATGTGGCATGCAAATGGTGGATGGGTCACCAATCAGGTTGTAGTTGTCACAGGCGCTTGTGGCCGCACGATGCTGGTCCTCCTGTTTTTACCACATACAAGCCCACTGTGGCTGGTTAGTTGTATTCCACTTTCCGAGTGTCATTCCCACACGAGTTATCTTTTCTCCAGTGTAAGTTCTTAGCAGAATGTCTGCAAGTTTCACTTCAATACCTTTGAAATGCCGTTCAAGCTCATTTTTTTTAGAATGACAGAAGCAGCCGAGCTTGTATTGAATTCCATTTTAATTAATTCACCATTCACTTCTGGTGTAAGCCATATTGCTTGTTCATTGTTAGCTTTCACATTGTAAATCTCAGTCCTGTGTCACTTTCATCATTACCATATTTTTCATCAACAGCGTGCAGTTAAGTGTTCTTTTAGAAGCTGCAACTTGACTTTTTATCTTTCCCTGTGTTCTGTTTTTTTTGGTCTGGTTGACATGCTTTTCGATTTGCCCTACTTTGTTTCATTTTCCACAAGTTTCACCTCGAAACCTGCACTGGTCTGGTCTGTGTGAGCCCCTGCCACAATGGTAACCACATTTGTTTGGCCAGGCATGTTGCTGTTTAGACATTGCAATTTTTTTCACTTCCACTTTCATTCTTGAATGCGACTCATTTGCCTCTTTGACTGCAGTTTTCATTGATACGGCTCTTTTAAAAGTAAGTTGAGCTTCAGTTAGGAGCCATTTTAGAATTCTGTCTTGTAAGATCCCACAAACTAAATGATCACTCAGTGCATCATTAACCCCATTACCAAACTGACAATGCTCAATCTCTTCAGTTCAGCCATGGAATCTGAAATTGATTCTCTTCCATTTGATTCCACCTAAAGCGTCCTTCAGTCATCAATGGTTTCTGTTCTAAATGTTCCTGCATTACTTTTACGATATTAGCAAAGCTATTTTCGGATGGTTTGGTTGGAGCAGTTAAACTTCTAAGCAAACTGTATGCTCTTCCACCCAATGCACTCAACAAGACTTCTCGGCTTTAAAATACTGCTCAATTTGCCCATTATACAATACAGTATCTAATTGAGCGCACTTATCATTCTGATATAGCTAACCGTTTCTGCTTTTTTAAACTTATGACTATTATCAGCTGGTACTCACTGTTAATGAACCTGTGAATTTCATTCATTTTCTGCTTTTTTTTCTTTAAACTCAGACATTTCTGTCCCTTCCCGAAGATGCATGCACTGCATTGTTTTTTACTCGACCATTTCTCTTTGATGTTTTGTAACTCTAAAACATAAAACTAATTTTATAGCTACCAAGCGATCAGACTCCTCAATACCCAGAGACTGGACTGACACCAACTTACTGCCCTCTACTGTGCCTATTGTCTTGTTTATTATTTATTGTAATGCCTACACTGTTTTGTGCACTTTATGCAGTCCTGGGTAGGTCTGTAGTATATAACCTTATAACAATTACAGCACAGAAGCAGGCTATCTTGGCCCTTCTAGTCCGTGTCGAACACTTCCTCTCACCTAGTCCCACTGGCCCACACTCAGCACATAACCCTCCATTCCTTTCCTGTCCATATACCTATCCAATTTTACTTTAATTTACAATACCGAACCTGCCTCTACCACTTCTACTGGAAGCTCATTCCACACAGCTACCGCCCTCTGAGTAAAGAAATTCCCCCTCGTGTTACCCCTAAACTTTTGCCCCTTAACTCTCAACTCATGTCCTCTTGTTTGAATCTCCCCTACTCTCAATGGAAAAAGCCTATCCACGTCAACTGTATCTATCCCCCCTCATAATTTTAAATACCTCTATCAAGTCCCCCCTCAACCTTCTACGCTCCAAAGAATAAAGACCTAACTTGTTCAACCTTTCTCTGTAACTTAGGTGCTGAAACCCAGGTAACATTCTAGTAAATCTTCTCTGTACTATCTCTATTTTGTTGACATCTTTCCTATAATTTGGTGACCAGAACTGTACACACTACTCCAAATTCGGCCTTACCAATGCCTTGTACCATTTTAACATTACATCCCAACTCCTATACTCAATGCTCTGATTTATAAAGGCCAGCAAACCAAAAGCTTTCTTCACCACCCTATCCACATGAGATTCCACCTTCAGGGAACTATGCATCATTATTCCTAGATTACTCTGTTCTACTGCATTCTTCAATGCCCTACCATTTACCGTGTATGTCCTATTTGGATTATTCCTACCAAAATGTAGCACCTCACACTAGTCCAGTGTAGTTTTTTTTCTGTGTTGTTTTCATGTAGTTCAGTGTAGTTTTTGTGTTTCATGTATCACCATGGTCCTGAAAAATGTCGTCTCATTTTTACTGTGTACCGTACCAGCAGTTATGGTCAAAATGACAATAAAAAGTGACTTGACTTGACAAATTGAAAGAAAACACAGAGCCGGGAAATAATGCATGTCTACTTTAATGTTGTTTTTAATTTTAGCAAGGCACACACCACACTGATGTGGTGGCATATTGACATATGCCATTCACATACTTTTACATATAAACCATAATGAATTATATAAACAACAAAGAATGCTTTGAACATATTTACAATATTACTCAAATATTACTGGAATACTAAGCACTAATCACAAGTGTGAATTGTGTGGACTTTTGCACATTCATTTCCATTCCTTCCAGCCAAAGGTGAATATTACTGCACAATAATATTCTTGCACACATATCTCACAGGTGACAAAAGACTGATTACTCTGGCATTGTTGGGGGCAGATTCCTGCAATACAATGGACAAGAGTGATGGGCTGAGAAAAATCTATAAAACAGAGCCATGCTATAATTACACTGAAGACTCTCAGGAACTACAGCACACATGAAGTACTTCTTCAAGATTTAATTAATTCACCTCATTAACTTCTCATCTAATCTTTATCCTTCAATGGTGACTTCAATAACTTTAATCTAGACACCCTTTTGTTTACTCTCCCATGGCTCTGTTAATTGTTCTGCACTAATCCTCTTGTCACTGATTCATTATCTATTTGAAATAGTCACAATATTTGTCCTCTAAAATGTTATGATAATTATGAACTTGTTGTTTGTTTCTCTTGATCTTTAATTTACATTGAAAACTATCCTTTTTAGATGTCACAAGTCCTAATTAGAGTCATTGAGTTATTTAGCATGGAAACAGTTCTTCAGTCTAATGTGTCCCTTCTCATCAGCGATTCCTTTCGCTTTCAAATACTGCTCAATTTGCTCAGTATACATCATACAGTTATGTTTTGCGCAATCAAATGCATCTATCTTTCCAGTGTAGCCGGCCATTTCTGATTTTTAAAAAAATTATGATTATTATTGCCCAATACTCACCAAGTTGCTGACCAACTTGTCTACCTGAACTCATTCCATTTGCGTGAGTTTGGCCCATATCTCTATTACTCGTGTACCTGCCTAAATATCTTTGAAATGCTGTAATTGTACCCATTTCTGCCATGTAAGCCTGATATCATCCTTTCCATGAAGATATTATCTTAACCCTCTGTGCACAACTTTCTGCTTTAGAATCAGAATCATGTTTATGTTTGCTGACATATGTTGTGAAATTTGGTAATTTGTAATAGCAGTACAGTGCAATGCATAGAAATTACTATTACATTGTAATAAATAAATAAATAAACAGTGCAGAAGAGGAATAGTGAAGTCATGTTCATAGACCATTCAGTAAGTTAGAAGGCAGAGGCGAAGAAGTTGTTTGTACAGTATTTATTGTGGGTCTTTTGGCTCCTGTACCTCCTCCTCAATGATAGGAATGAGTAAAGAGCTTGTCCTGGATGGAGAGGGGCCTTAATGATGGGTGCTGCCTTCTTTCAGCACTCCCTCTTGAAGATGGTTTTGTGAGTTTTTGAGGAGGGTTATGCCTGTGATGGAGCTGGCTAAATCTACAACTGTCTGCAGCCTCTTGTGATCTTGTACATCAGAACCTCCATACTAAGCTGTGATACAGAATCAGAATCGGAATCAGGTTTATTATCACAGACGTGAAATCTGTTAACTTAGCAGTAGCAGTTCAATACAATACATAATATAGAAGGGGGAAAATAAATAAATGCAAAAAAAAACAAGTCAGTTACAGTATATGTATATTGAATAGATTAAAAATCATACAAAAACAAAAATAATATTTATTTTATAAAATGAGGTAGTGTTAATGGGTACAATCTCCATTTAAGAATCAGATGGCAGAGGGGAAGAAGCTGTTCCTGAATCGCTGAGTGTGTGTCTTCAGGCTTCTGTATCTCCTACCTGATGGTAACAGTGAGAAAAGGGCATGCGCTGGGTACTGGGAGACACTGCCTTTCTGAGACACCACACTTTGAAGATGTGCTGGGTACTTTATAGGCTAGTACCCAAGATGGAACCGACTAAATTTAGGACCTTCTGCAGCTTCTTTTGGTCCTGTGCGGTAGCCCCTCCCCCCCACCCCCCATACCAGACTGATGCAGCCTATCAGAATGCTCTCCATAGTACACCTGTGGAAGCTTTTGAGTGTTTTTGTTGACATGACAAATCTCTTCAATCTCCTTATGAAGTATAGTTACTGTCTTGCCTTCTTTATAACTGCATCAATATGTTGGAACCAGGTTAGGTCCTCAGAGATCTTGACACCCTGAAACTTGAAGCTGCTCGCTCTCTCCACTGCTGATCCCTCTGTGAGGATTGGTATGTGTTCCTTCGTCTTATCCTTTCTGAAGTCTACAATCAGCTCTTTCATCTTACTGACATTGAATGCAAGGTTGTTGTTGAAACACCACTCTAGTTGGTGTATTTCACTCCTGTACGCCCTCTCATCTCCATCTGAGATTCTGCCAACAATGGTTGTATCTTCAGCAAACTTACAGATGGGATTTGGGCTATTCCTAACCACACAGTTATGAGTATAGAGAGAGTAGAGCAGTGGGCTAAGCACACACCCAGAGGATCCAATTGCAGAGAGAGGTACAAAGGCACAGGTTCTGTAATTTCTCAAACAGCATTGTGGGAATCATGGTGTTAAACGCTGAGCTACAGTCAATGAACAGCATCCTGACATATGTGTTTGTATTGTCCAGGTGGTCTAAAGCCTCATGGGGAGCCATTGAGATTGCATCTGTTATTGACCTATTGTGGTGATAGGCAAATTGCAGTGGGTCCAGGTCCTTGCTGAGTCAGGAGTTCATTCTAGTCAAAACACTACAGATTTTACATCTGTAGAAATCTGCCAGAGTCTTTAGAGACATTCTAAACCTCCTCAAACTTTTAATGAAGTAGAGCCTTTCTGATTTATGACTTTTCTGACCTGTAGTCCTGAGCATAAATCATAATGTTTGCAAGCTTGATATACAATCTGGCTGCAAGATGAGATTCTGAACACATATTAGTGTCCTGAGGAAGACTGTCTAATTTCTCCTTCATCACGCTGGCTCAATTTATCTACTAATGGAAGAAACCTCCTTCACACCTTGATTACTTTTAATCGATGATTGCAGCCCTGGCTCGATCACCCAACAATGATACCCAAGTCCATCAATCATGTCCTAGCTCCCATCGAGTTCTGATAACACCTCATGATCTTAGCCAAGCAATATCCTGATTTTAAAATTCTCTTCCTTATTTACGCCTTCATTTTCCGCCCCTCCCTATCACTGCACTGAAATCCACCTCTCCAAGACATCTCTATAGGCTTGCCACCCCCCACCCCAGCTCTATCACTGTGATCACTGTTTGGGGTTCAATTCCTGCTGCTGCCTGTAAGAAGTTTGTACGTTCTCCATGTGACTGCGTGGGTTAATCGAGCTGCGCCACTTTCCGGCCGTATTCTGAAGATGCATGGTTAGGATTAGTTAGTTGTGGGCATGCTATGTTGGTGTCAGAAGCGTGGCGGATCTCGTGGGCTGCCCAGCACAATGCTTGCCGATCTGGTTTGATGCAAATGATGCATCTCACTCTTATGTTTCAATGTTTTGAAGTACATGCGATAAATAAAGCTAATCTTTAAATATTTTAAATTTTTGTGATATGGTACTGCCATAATAATGGTAGATAACTGCATTTATTATTTTTATAAGAAGTGTATCCAGCTTTCTCAGCTAAGAATTAACAGCAGATTTCTTGCCTTTGAATTCAAAGTCTTGGGTTCAGGACTCATTGCAGCAGCTTCAGCATGCAGTCCAAGCTGACTTGCTGTGGAAGCACAATGCTTTTGGAAGTTATTAGACCATAAGACATAGGAACAGAATCAGGCCATTCAGCCCATCGAGTCGCCTCTGCCGTTGGATCATGGCTGATTTACTTTCCCTCTCAACCACATTCTCCTGTCTTCTCCCCGTAACTTTTCACGCCCTTATTAATCAAGAACATATCAAAGTCTAATTTAAATACATCGAATGACTTGGTGTCTGTGACAATGAATACTCATTTGGCAATCAAACGACACATTAATACAAGGTCTCCCTTGGATCCCTCAAAGAAAACTAACCCACACCTACAAATCCAAATTATCTGACCTTTATATGATTGCTCCAATTGGAATTCCATTGTAAGCCTGTCATGGTGCTGCACGCAAGTTTTTCAGTACTATTGTAGAGTAGCGTACAAAGGTCTTAGCCACATACGTATATAGCTAGAGTGGCTAAGACTTTTGCACAGTACTGTTGTAATTTTATGTATTACACTGTACTGCTGCTGCTGCAAAAAAGCAAGTATCATGGCATATATGAGTGATAATTAACCAGAGTCTGATATTGGTGTTTATTGTGGACTGAGAGTGGGAAGGGAGCAGGGAGAGGGGAATCATCCTTGGGGAAAGAGGAAGGGAGGGGGAGGGAGCAAGAACCACAGAAGAGATAGTCTGTAATGATGAATAAACTAATTGTTAGGATTCAAATAACCTTGCCTAGTTTCTCAGCTATACACTGTATTTGTACTTCAGGCTTTTGCACAACACTAGACATGACAATAATCTCTGCTGATTTCTCATAGCCTGACCAACAGTATTTGTAATTTGTGGAGAGATGGAGCAGAAAAATGATCCCTTTGTCTCACCAAATCTGTGCTAACCATCAACCATTCAGTTATACCTTTCCTATGTTGGTCGAATTTTTAATTTTTAAAATTTTATTTAGAGATACAGCGTGGTAGCAAGCCCTTTCGGCCCAACGAGCTCGCGCTGCCCGATTACATCCATGTGGCCAACTAACCTAAGATCTTGCATGTCTTTGGAATGTGGGAGGAAACCAGATCACCGGGAGAAAACCCATGCGCTCACAGGGATAATCCACTTACACACAAATAGGGGCAGAATTGAACCCGGATCGCTGATACAGTAGTAGTGTTATGCTAACTGCGGTGCTAACATGCCGTGCCAATTTCCTCCACATCCTTGCCAACGCCCCTCAAATTCTAATGCTCACCTACAAACTAGGGGGCCAGTAAACCTGCCAACCTACATGTCTTTGGGATTGGGGCGGAGGGAGTAATCGGAGCACCTGCGGAAATCCTTGCAACCACGGGGAAAAGATGCTATCTTTATACAGAGAAGAACTGAGGACAGAATCGAACCTGGGTCTCTCTCCCTGTGTGGCACTGCGAGATGTCTCACTGTGCTGCAGTAATACATCACTGGTGAGACTTCCCTGAAGGTCTGAGGGACCACCATACAACTGCAAGGCCCCAGTCAAATTTGCAGTATTGTAAGGTTACCTATTTCCATCCTTGCCCCAGCACATCTGCTGTTGAAGCCCCCCCCGGTTGACTGTTCTAACATGCCTATCTGAACTCCCGTCTTTTACTCTCCATAAGCTTCTAATCCAAGCCTGTGTTATCCACACCCTAACCCACTGCCTTACCATTCCTACATGTCAAAAGGCCGTTGACCCATACTGGGTTCATGGTTCCTTCGATGGCATCGTGAATGAGTCATCTCCTGCAACTCTTCGCACACATCAATTCCCAGCGCTATGGTGGGGGAAATCTAAGACCAGAGGACACAGCCTCAGAGAAGAGCGACATCCATTTAGGACAGAGATGATGAGGAATCTCTTTAGCCAGAGAGGGGTGAATCTGTGAAATTCGTTGTCACAGGCAACTGTGGAGGCCAAGTCATTTGGTATATTTAAAGCAGAGACTGATAGATTCTTGATTAGTCAGGGCATGAAGGGAAATGGGGAGAAGGCAGGAGATCAGGGCTGAGAGGGAAATGGATCAGCCATGATGAAATGGTGGAGCAGACTCAATGGGCTAAGAGGGCTAATTCTGTTCCGATGTCTTATGGTATCATTGGCTTTCATTGACAGGGTAAATGGACAGGATAGGTTTAAATTGTGGGCAGATAGGGTTAGTTTAGATGGGCACGTAAGTCACCTTGGTGTAGTTGGGCCAACGGTTGTGTCCCTATGCACTCAGACTCCATTACACTCCAGGTTCCCTTGGACAAGCAATGGTATCCAATCTCTCTCTACCAGAATGGTAAATAACCTCATATCATTCACATTAAACTCCACTCACTTAACTTCTCTATAGTCCTCTGAAGACTCCTTACATCCTCCTCTTTACTCATAACCTTCCCTAGTTTTCCAAGAAAACTAGGGGAAAAGAAACAATATTTATCTCCTTCAACTACATTTTTGACGTTGACCCTTACCCTTAGTTGCTATGCTTTCAGCCAGCGACCACTGGGCTGAGACTTCCTTCCGGAAACCTTTCCAAAGCGTTAAGATGTTGCTGATGGATAGATGTTGGGGGGGGGGGGGGGAGAAATTTGTAATGATCAATATGAAAATCTCAGCACCTGGGTGATAACCGTGACTGCATTGGTTTCTTCCTGACGCTCTCTTTCCTCCCCACGTTTCCAAGGCGTACAGGTTAGGTTTAGAAAGTGGACATGCTATGTTGGCACTGAAATTGTGGTGACACCTACAGGCTGCCCGTCTCATATTGTTGGTCGTTGATGCAATATGACACACTTCACTGTATATTTCGAGATCAGCATCATCATTATGTACGACATGGGCAATCATGGACTTTCCCTGACTGTTCTTGGCAATTTTTTCTACAGAAGTGGCTTACCACTGCCACCTTCTGGGCAGTGTCTTTGCAAGACAGGCGTTCCCCAGCCATTATCAATAATCTTCAGAGATTGTCCGCTTGACGTCAGTGGTCCCATAAACAGGACTTGTGATATTCACCAGCTGCTCATACGACCATCGACCACCTGCTCCCATGGCTTCACATGACCCTACTTGGGGGGCTAAGCAGGTGCCACACCTTCCCCAAGGGTGATCTGCTGGCGAGCAGAGGGAAGGAATGTCTTATACCTCCTTTGGTAAAAACATATCTCCACCTTGCCACCACAATGTATTTGTCACCACATGCGACAAATAAAGCTATACTTTTCTTATCTAACCCTATCTTTCAAAACAGCAGGAAAATTAAATAGGAGCTAGTGTTCATCTTTGGAAAGGGCAGGAAAACCCCAGCCAATAAAACTAGAGAACAGAGGAACTGTACGGAACAAGAACCTGAAAGGAATTAGCATTAGTAAAGAAGTAACGTGGGAGAAGTGATTGACAGTTATTAACTCCCAAGGACTCAAAGATCTACATCCCAGGGTACTGGAAGAGGTGGCTGTAGAGAAAGTTGATGCTCGGGTTTTTCACTTTTCAACATTCTATAAATTCTGAAATTGCCCCTACCGATAGATGACTGGCAGATGTGACTCCACAAGAAAGGAGGGAGAAGTTTCTTCACTCAGAAAGTGATGAACTGTTGGAATTCTTTCCTGTCAAGAGCGTCGGGGCTGAATTCCTGGGCTCTGGGGTTATGCAGGAGTATTGAGTTGAGGTAAAAGATGAGCCAATGACAAATGATTGTGGGAGTGTGCTCAAGGGCCACGATGTATCTCCCTGTTCTGATGTTCAGTTCTTAAACTCCTCTTTGGTCTTAGGCCCATATCATCCCTTATGGTTCAGTGGCAGGATTTGTTAATGCTCTTCTGAGTGCATAGGGATGGTTTACCACATTGGAGAGTCTATTAACATGCAGCTGTTGTGCTTTTCATTCTTAGAGTTTCCCTATCCCTCTGTGCTTTATTTTATATCTCCTTACAGAAAACTTACACAGGTATGACAGCTTCAATTTTTTGGAGTACAATTGTTTTGTAGTGCAATTTGAAAGCTGTGCAAGGAATTTCTATACAGCATCAAAATTTAAAATAAATAAAGAGATGTTTCAAATGTAATTTAAAAAAAAAGTAATATCATTTTCTAATGATCCTGAATGGCAATGGAAAAAAGGGATGTAGTTTAAAAGATGACTATATCCTTTAGCTCCATAAATAAGATATGCTTCACCAATTCAACTGTTTCACTAACTGCTTACCTACTTCAACCTAATGGTTCAATAGTTCAACTGTTACATTTAATGTCAGGGAATGTATAGAATATACAACCTGAAATTCTTGCTCTTCACAGACATCCACGAAACAGAAGAAAACCCCAAAGAATGAATGACAGAAAAATTGTTAGAACCCCAAGCCCCCTCACCCCTCCCACACACAGGCAACAGAAAAAGCATTATCCCTCCTTCTCCTCTCACCCTCTTATTCCAGCAGAAACCACCAGGAACTCCCCCCCCCCCAACCACCCACTATGTAAGCAACAGCAAAGAGCCCCAAAGAGAGACCTTGAGACCCACCATCCCATTGTTCATCCCAACAGCTCAACGTGCCATAGGCTCCCTCTCTCAGTAATGAGGGGAGAGAGAGACATCACTCCTTCCATGGCGAGATGGGAGATTTATTTTTAAAACTGATGCAAGAGTAGAAACTGAGCCTTCTTTTTATCCTTAGAGATACAAAATGGACCAGGCTCACAATTGATGAATGGTCCTGTATTAGTGAGAACAGGGAAGCGTATACACTGAATGCACGATATAGGCAGGCCATTTTGTCAATCCATGTGTAAATCTAGTGCTGCCACTTTGGACCTCAGTGCTCCAGCTGATCTCTTCTTTTAAACATAGCACCAGCTGAACAGGTTAGGTTATCCCCAGCAACACTTCAACCAACATTTATCAATTTGCTGGTGGGCTTTAAATGTTACTCTGATTCTTCAAGATTTTAGTTCCAGGGTTGTTTCTGCAGGAAGTAGTGAGCAAGATCCGAAGAGCAAGGGCAAAGTAAATTTATTATCAAAGTATGTATATGTCGGCATATACTACCTTGAGAAACATTTACAGGAAAATAAAGAAATACAGTGGAATTTATTAAAAACTATACATAAACAAGAGCTGATGAACAGGCAATGTACAAAAGAAGACAAATTCAGAATCAGGTTTAATCACCGGCATATGTCGTGAAATTTGTTAACTTAGTGGCAGCAGTTTTAAGGTGCGTGCAAGTAGGTACAGAAGAGATATCCGGGTGTTTTTTACTCAGAGAGTGGTGAGTGCGTGGAATGGGCTGCCGGCAACGGTGGTGGAAGCGGATACGATAAGGTCTTTTAAGAGACTCCTGGACAGGTACAAGGAGCTCATAAAAATAGAGAGCTATGGGTAACCCTAGGTAATTTCTAAGGAAGGACATGTTCGGTACAGTTTTGTGGGCCAAAGGGCCTGTATTGTACTGTAGGTTTTCTATGTTTCTAAGCACAATGCAACACATGATAAAAATAGAAAAATAAATAAATGAATTACAAGAAATATATGTGTATGTGTGTGTGTGTGTGTATGTGTGTGTGTATATATATATATATATATACATGCACACACACATATGTATGTATGCATATGGAAATTGTAGTGCAAAATCAGAAGCAATAAAAACATTAAAAATTGGATGGAAGAGGGAACAAAGCTGTTCCAGAATCACTAATGTGTTCCTTCAGGATTCTGTATCTCCTTCCTGATGGTAGCAATGAGAAGAGGGCATGTGCTGGGTGATGAGGGTCCTTAATAATGGACGTTGCCTTTCTGAGGCACTGCTCCTTGAAGATATCTTGAATATTATGGAGGCTAGTACCATGATGATCAATCAATCAGCTGCCTATTACTCTGCTGCCATTTAGGGCAGCAATGAAGGTCCTCCATCTCTATCTTAGCCATTTTCTCTCTTGTGCCCCAGGTGTGGTTCAGGGTCATAATTTCTGTCTTGATGGTGCGCGCCAAGTTGTCTTTGTTCTCCCACAGTTCCTATGCCCTTCAGGAGTCTAATCATTGCAGAACCTCTCTGTGTCCAGGACAAAGAAGCAGGCAGGAAAAATCTTTGCAGACACCTCCCACCCTGAAAACTGTATTTTCCAAAAGCTCCCCTCTGGAAAGCACTATAGGGCTATTAAAGCAAAAACTTCACGCCATCTTAAAAATCTCCTCCCTGGGGATTTAATCTGATCAACCATTCTAGTTGCTCTCCGCGATCCCCTCTATGTACTACCTCAGCGTAAGCACCTTAAGCCGCTTTCTATGATGCTGTTTACATTGAAAATTCATGCTGGTATTTATCTATGCATGCTTAATTCCATAACTTCAGAATTGCTGGATTTTGTTTTTTGTTGCATGTCGAGCTCCGATCAACACACCACTGAAAGTTCCTAATTCATGTAAATGTGCATGGAGAAGAAAGCTGATCCTCGATCTTTGATTAACTTCCAATGAGTCGTATATAACACAAACTAGTTCCTCTCTGCACCCTTCTATTTTTCCACATTATATGCCACCTTCACTTCATACGTTGACATCTGTTGTAGTCTTCACAACTGACGTGACCACCTAGTCAGAATCAGGTTTAATATCTCCCGCATTTGCTGTCAAATTTGTTGTTATGCGGCAGCAGTACAATGCAATAAATAATAATAAAAACTGTAAGTTACAGTGAGATGTTTGTGTGTATGTATAATTTAACTCTAACTATATATATATATATTTATATAGTTTAGAGTTAAATTAAATATGTAGTGCAAAAAAGGTGGTGAAGTTGTGTTCATGGATTCAATATCCATTCAAAAATCTGAAGGCAGAGGGGAAGAAGCTTTGGGAGGAAACCCATGCAGTCATGGGAAGTATCTACAAATGCTTTGCGGTACTAGTGCCCCGGGTTCAATTCCTGCTGCTGCCTGTAAGGTGTTTGTACATTCTCCCCGTGACCGTATGTGTTTCCTCTGGGTGCTCTGGCTTCTTCCCACAGTCCAAAGACGAACCAATTGGGAAGGTAATTGTAAATTGTCCTGTGATTAGGCATGGGTTAAATCGCTGTTTACTGGCCAGCATGGCTTGAAGGACTGCAAGGGCCTGCTCCACACTGTATCTCAATAGATAACTTTTAAAAAATTATCTTAGACAGTGGTGGAGCAGGATCCAGGTTGCTGATGCTGTAATTGCATTATGCTACCGTCCCGACACCCGAGGGGTTAATTGATCTTGCATTCCTTTGCTCTCCAAAGACACCAGGCTCCCCTGCCCTTCCCCTAATGCTCATCTCTTCACCGTTTGAATACATTACGTGAAATTCAGTAGTTTCTCCACAGGGAAGGATTAAACCATCATCAGTCACCAAGGTTCTGGCAGGTTGCAGATACAGCAGTGCGCTATCAATACTGTAATAAAATCATTCCAATTGCTATGCCATACATGTCACTGCTTCGATTGGAAGTGTCTTATTTGTCTTGTTTGAAGGGCAAAATGGAATGTCCTTTCAGCTCTTTGCCAGCATTCACGAGCGACAGTCCTTCTCTTTGTGTTCATTCCTTTCCCTTGTGGAACTGGGAGTCACCGACAAAGCAACTTTGCTGACCAGCACCTGTCCCCATAAACAGGCCATTTCATTGGTCCCGTATGGAGTCACATATAGTGGTAGTGTAGCGCCTCATTTCCTAGCGTATCCGAACCGACTCACAATTAGATAGCCTACGGGGGTTTGCGAGCACAGAGCTTTGGAGCCTCTTCGCCATGGGGGACCGGTTGACAGAGGCTTAAAAGTGAGGCTGAAGTTTTCGAATAAAGTTTTTTCCTTCGACTGCAGTTACCGACTCCGTGTCGTAATTTTAGCGCTGCTCGTAGCACACCGCTACAATTGGTGACCCCGACGGTCCAAACGATTTTTGGACCAGAAATGACCGACGCCGCCTCTGTTCATGCGGTTTCGTTGAAACTGCCGGGTTTCTGGACACAGCGCCCGGACCTATGGTTCCAGCAAGCCGAAGCCCAATTCCACGTTCGCCGGATCACCTCAGAAGACACCCGCTACTACTACGTGGTGGGCTCCCTCGACCAGGACACAGCTGCCCAGGTCGCGGAGTTCGTACAGTCGCCCCCGGCAGACGGCAAGTACACGGAATTCAAAGCCCTGCTCCTCAGGATTTTCGGACTCTCACGGCGCGAGCGGGCTGCCCGTTTACTGCACCTGGATGGCTTGGGCGACAGACCTCCATCGGCTTTAATGAACGAGATGTTGTCTCTGGCCGAGGGACACACAGGCCTCATGTTTGAGCAGGCATTCCTGGAGCAGCTGCCCGAGGACATACGCCTGCTGCTGTCCGACGCGGATTTCAGTGACCCCCGGAAGGTGGCAGCCCGGGCGGACTTGCTGTGGAACGCCAGAAAGGTGAGCGGGGCGTCCATCGCACAGATCTCCCAGCCACGCTCCCGGCAGCAAACCAGTCCAGGCCCGGCCGCAGAGCCCAATAACCCCCGGCCCAATGACCACTGGTGCTTCTACCACCAGCGGTGGGGCGCAGAAGCCCGCCGTTGCCGCCCGCCCTGCAAGTTCCCGGGAAACGCCAGGGCCAGCCGCCGCTGATGGCTACGGCGGCTAGCCATCGGGATAGCCTCCTGTATGTGTGGGATAGAAGGTCGGGACGCCGGTTGCTCCTGACGACTGGGGCTGAGATCAGCGTTTTACCTCCGACGAGTTACGACACCCGCAGCAGGGCACCGGGTCCCCCCCTGAGGGCCGTGAATGGCAGCACAGTAAGGACCTATGGCACCCGTCAGGTGCAGCTACAGTTCGGCCCCAGCCAGTTCACGTGGGACTTCACACTGGCCGCCGTAGCCCAACCGCTTCTGGGTGCGGATTTTTTGCGAGCTCACAGCCTGCTGGTTGACCTGCCCAGGAAGAGACTGGTACACGCCGAGACCTTTCAGACGTTCTCCCTGGGCGCGGCCCAGTTGCCAGCCCCTCACCTCGGCTCCATCACGCTGTCCGACAACGATTTCACCAGGGTCCTGGCGGAGTTCCCATCGGTTCTGGCACCGCAGTTCACAGCAGCCATGCCCAGGCACGGCGTACAGCACCACATCCCGACACAGGGACCACCCCTCCATGCCCGTGCTCGGCGGCTTCCCCCGGACAAGCTCCGACTGGCGAAGGAGGAGTTCCAGAGAATGGAGGAATTGGGGATCATCCGGCGGTCCGACAGCCCCTGGGCTTCCCCCCTGCACATGGTGCCCAAAGCGACGGGGGGCTGGAGACCGTGCGGCGACTACCGCAGGCTGAACGAGGCTACCACACCGGACCGCTACCCTGTGCCGCACATTCAGGACTTTGCGGCAAACCTGCACGGCGCCCGGATCTTCTCCAAGGTCGACCTTGTCCGAGGGTACCATCAAATCCCGATGCATCCTGACGACGTCCCCAAAACGGCTCTCATCACCCCGTTTGGCCTCTTCGAGTTCCTCCGCATGCCGTTCGGCCTGAAGAATGCCGCACAGACGTTCCAGCGGTTAATGGACGCGGTGGGACGGGACCTGGACTTCGCGTTCATCTATTTGGATGACATCCTCATAGCCAGCGGCAGTCGTCAGGAGCATCTGTCCCACCTCCGTCAACTCTGCGCCCGACTGAGTGAGTACGGTCTTACAATCAACCCTGCCAAATGCAGGTTCGGGCTTGATACCATTGACTTCCTGGGCCACAGGATTACTAAAGACGGGGCAACCCCTCTGCCCGCTAAGGTAGATGCGGTCCGCCACTTCCCCCGACCCACCACGATCAAAGGCCTTCAGGAATTCGTAGGTATGGTCAATTTCTACCGCCGCTTCCTCCCTTCAGCTGCCCGGATCATGCGCCCCCTGTTCGCCCTGATGTCGGGTCCGAGCAAGAACATTACCTGGGACGAGGAGTCCGCCGCCGCTTTCGTTCAAACGAAGGAAGCTTTGGCTGACGCCGCAATGCTAGTACATCCCAGAATGGACACCCCTACCGCCCTCACAGTGGACGCATCAAACACGGCAGTCGGTGGGGTGCTGGAGCAGCTCATCGCAGGTCGCTGGCAACCCCTGGCGTTTTTCAGCAAACACCTGCGGCCACCAGAGCTCAAGTACAGTGCTTTTGACCGGGAACTGTTGGCGCTCTACCTGGCAATCCGGCATTTCAGGTACTTCCTAGAAGGTCGGCCCTTCACCGCGTTCACGGACCACAAACCGCTTACCTTTGCGTTTACGAAAGCATCCGACCCCTGGTCATCCCGCCAGCAACGCCACCTGTCCTACATCTCTGAATACACAACGGATGTCCGGCACGTCTCGGGTAAGGACAATGTCGTGGCGGATGCGCTCTCTCGCCCTACCGTTCATGCCCTTTCCCAAGGGGTAGACTTTGAGGCACTGGCAGAGGCACAGCAGGTAGATGAGGAGATTCCGAGTTACAGGACTGCAGTCTCTGGTTTGCGGCTCCAGGACCTCCCCGTGGGCCCAGGTGAGAGGACCCTACTCTGTGACGTCGCCACCGACCAGCCCCGTCCAGTCGTCCCCGCAGCCTGGCGGCGACGTGTTTTCGACTCCATTCATAACTTGGCGCATCCCTCCATCCGGACAACTGTCCGGATGGTTTCCAGCAGGTTCGTTTGGCACGGTCTCCGCAAACAGGTCAGTGAATGGGCCAGGACGTGCATGCACTGCCAGACGGCCAAGGTTCAGCGGCACACCAAAGCCCCACCGCAGCAGTTCCATCCCGCCCACCGGCGTTTCGACCACATTCATGTGGATATCGTGGGCCCCCTGCCAGTGTCGCGCGGAGCGCGTTACCTCCTGACTATCGTGGACCGGTTCACAAGATGGCCAGAGGCGGTCCCGCTCACCGACACCACCTCCGAATCTTGCGCCCGAGCCCTGCTCGCCACCTGGATATCCCGCTTTGGTGTACCAGCCCACATTACCTCCGACAGAGGCGCCCAGTTCACCTCCAGCCTGTGGTCAGCTATGGCCAGCCTTTTGGGGACTCAGCTGCACCACACCACTGCCTACCACCCACAGTCGAACGGGCTAGTGGAGCGTTTCCACCGTCACCTGAAGTCGGCCCTCATGGCCCGCCTGCGAGGAGCCAACTGGGCGGACGAGCTTCCCTGGGTCCTTCTCGGCATCCGCACAGCGCCCAAGGACGACCTGCACGCCTCGTCGGCCGAGTTGGTATACGGCGCGCCCCTGGCCATCCCCGGAGAGTTCCTACCAGCCCCACGGGGGCAAGAGGAAGAACCCGCAGCAGTCCTGGGCAGACTACGCGAGAAGCTCGGTAACCTGGCCCCCATACCCACTTCACAGCATGGGCGGCCCGACCTGCGTACCCAAAGACCTACGGAACTGTAAGTTTGTGTTTGTACGAAGGGGCGGGCATCGGCCGCCGCTGCAGCGGCCATACGAGGGGCCGTTTACGGTGCTCCGGAACAACGGGTCCACGTTCGTGCTGGACGTTGGGGGGAAGGAGGAGGTTTTCACGGTGGACCGCCTCAAGCCGGCCCATGTGGACCTGGCGCAACCGGCCGAGTTTCCGGCGCCTCGGCGCAGAGGCCGACCTCCCAAGCAGGTTCTGGCCCAGGCTGTGGACATTGGGGGGTGTATCGCCGGTTCTGGGGGGGGGTTATGTAGCGCCTCATTTCCTAGCGTATCCGAACCGACTCACAATTAGATAGCCTACGGGGGTTTGCGAGCACAGAGCTTTGGAGCCTCTTCGCCATGGGGGGCCGGTTGACAGAGGCTTAAAAGTGAGGCTGAAGTTTTCGAATAAAGTTTTTTCCTTCGACTGCAGTTACCGACTCCGTGTCGTAATTTTAGCGCTGCTCGTAGCACACCGCTACAGTAGTGGTGCGATCACTCGAGTCGAGTCCCAAGGGATTATTCCCCTAATGGCGAATAGCTGTTCATCTAAAATGGCTGATGCTCAGGTAGCCACCATACTGCCCTTGATAGATTGGGGTCAGGGTCCAGTGATGTAGAACGTAAGACGACTGGGGACCCTTCCCTGCTGTAGGCTTCCTCTGCCTTCACTGCTGTTGTGATGTGTCATCATCCTCCACTCGTTCGATTATTAAGGTCTTGGTTGGATCACTCTTTGTCTGGCACCTTCCCTTGACCTTTCCACCATGGGTGACCCCACCGGGTGCTAAGCTCTGGATGGGATCGCTGTTGGGATCTCAGGAGCTCAAAAGCCTCTCCGCCATGACAAAGTGATGAGCCTCAGAGAATAGAGCCATATAAAGCCAGAGGAAACATAGATGCAAGACTTTCTCCCTTAATGACATGAGTGTGACAGGCAGCTTTCATGACTATCCAATGATTTTGTGAACATTTTATTTTTAATTCCAGTTTATAATTCCACACCTTGAATCCAGGTTCCCGTAGTGTTAATTCAGAACTTGAGGATAGTTGTCTATGTGGAATGTTTTGTCCAGACTTTGTACAGTTCCCACTGCAAAAATCCAAACACATTGGGAAGGAGCGGGTGACATTAACTCTAGTGAGAACAGGTTGCAGTGACAAGTTGTGACTGTTCACTGTATGGCAACGTACACTCAGTGGCCACTTTATTAGATACACCTGTACACCTGCTCGTTAATGCAAATATCTAATCAGCCAATCATGCGGCAGCAACTCAGTGCATAAAAGCATGCTGACATGGTCAAGAGGTTCAGTTGTTGTTCTGACCAAACAACAGACTCGGGAAGATATGTGATCTAAATTACTTTAACCGTGGAATGATTGTTGGTATCAAATGGGATGCTTTGAGTGCCTCAGAAACCGATGATCTCCTGGGATTTTCATGCACGACAGTCTCTAGAGTTTACAGAGAATGGCGCAAAAATTTTTAAAAAACAGTGACAGTTCTGTGGGCAAAACACTTCGTTAGTAAGAGAGCTCAGAGGAGAATGGCCAGACTGGTTCAAGCCAACAGGAATGTGACAGTGACTTAGAGCAGCTCTGTATGCACAACACATCGAACCTTGCAGTAGATGGGCTACAGCAGCAGAAGGCACTAACGTATACTCGGTGGCCACTTTATTAGGTACAGGAGCTTCCTAATTAAGTGGCCACTGAGTGTATCATCCAACTAACCCCCCCCCCCCCCTGTGAATCAGCATACCATAAGCAGAAGAGTGTTGTTGATAAATGTAGACTGTGCACAAGCAGAGGAATCTTGATATCTTTATACAGTAAGCTGGGAAGTGGTCAGAAAATGAACTGGAATGCCTGAGCTTATAAATAGGTATGCTATTATTTTAGCTTCTTGCCCTTCCTTTCCAATCCCGATGAAGGTTCTCAGCCCAAAACGCCAACTGTTCATTCCTCTCCATGGATGCTGTCTGACCTTCTGAGTTCCTCCAGCATATTGTGTTTGTTCCTCTCAATTTCTAACATCTGTAGAAACCCTTGTGTTTATGATTTGCTGTTATGCATAGTATACTGTTTCTCTGCACTATGGTGGAATTCTTCTCCAGCCCTTTGCCCTTTCCTGCCCACTTGGCTTCACCTATCACCTTCCAACTAGCTTTTTTCCCCCTCCCCCCCCTAACCTTTTTATTCTGGCATCTTCCCCCCTTCAGTCTCAGTCATGATGAAGGGTCTTGGCCTGAAGCATCGACTGTTTATTCTTTTCCACAGATGCTACCTGACCTGTTCCTCCAGCACTTTGTGTGTGTTGGGTTAGATGATATGTTGATTTGTAGTTACCAGCTTCAATCTGTCTGTACAACTTGATGTCACTGGAGTTATTAGCATATAGAACAGCACAGCACAAGAACAGGCCACCATGTTTGTACAGAACCTGATATCAAATTAAACTAAATCTCTGCTGCCTGCTTGTGATTCATATCTATCCATCCCCAGCATATTCACATCACTCATGTCTATTGGAAGATCTCCTACTCAGAGGAGATCACACTAGAACCCTGTGAATCACAGGAGTACTGTGGACAGTCTAGGAGAGCAAGGAAGGCCGTAGAATGGGACAGAGGAAGATGTGAAGGAAAAAGGACTGTAGATTTGAGGAGAAGCAGGAAGATTTAGAACTATAATCCTAGGAACACAGAGATTAAGAGATGACTGAATAGAGGTGTCCAGGGTCACAGGAGACACATACGTCCAGAGGCAGAGGGCTTGAAGCAGATTCATGAATGGATTTTCATTAGTGTGATGTCATGTACATCAGGGAGTAATGAAATTTCTTGCTCATGTGAACACTGAATAAACTATATCATCACCACGATGTGCCATGTTGTATGACATGGGCCGTCCTGGTCTATCCATGACTGTAATAGTTTCTGGCAAATTTTTCTACAGAAGTGGTTTGCCATTACATTCTTTTGTGCAGTGCCATTACAAGACGGGTGACCCCAGTCATTATCAATACTCTTCAGAGATTGTCTGCCTGGCACCTGTGGTCACATAACCAGGACTTGTGATGTGCACCAGTTGCTCATATGACCGTCCACCACCTGCTCCCAGGGCTTCACATGACCCTGATCAGGGGGCTAAAGAGATCCTACACTTTGCCCAAGGGTGACCTGCAGGCTAGCAGAGGGAAGGAGCACCTTACACCTCCTTTGGTAGAGACGCATCTCCACCCTGCCACCCATAAACTATATACATAGTAATAATAAATAATGATGATATACTGGTACCAAGTATAGTTTTGCAGAAATAATGCAAGAAAAATGCCAAAGTGTGCTAAGTTTGAAAGTGTGCAGCACCACTGCGAAGGGGATGTGAAAGAGCTGATTGGTTCAGGAGAGTCTGATTACAGTGGGGAAGGGTGTCAGACCAAAATGTTGATTTTTTTTTTTTTGTTGTTTCCCTCCACAGATGCTGCCTAACCTGTTAAGTTCTTCCATCATTTTGTTTGTTTTCCAGCATCTGCAAAATCTCCCATGTATGTAATGGTTATAATTGTGTATCACTGAAGAAATAATATTTAGTTCTATGATGCTTTGCAATCAGATTTCTCAGCAGACCCAATCTAAATGACCATCTGGCACGTCCGATAGGTTCTGTACATTTGCATCACCCAATCTCTAAAAGTCCTCTTAGAATTCAGCCTTCTTCAGACCATAAGGTATAGGAGCAGAATTAGTCTGTTTTGCCCATCGTGTCTGATCCACTCCACCATTTGATCATGGCTGATCCATTTTCCATTGCTATTCCAATCTCAAGCCTTCTCCCAGTATTTTTCATGCGCTGTCTAATCAAGGAACTGTCAACCTCTGCCTTGAATATACACAATGACCTGGCCTCCACAGCCACCTGTGGCAAAGAATTCCACAGATTCACCACTCCTTGTCTAAAGAAATTTCTCCTCATCGCTGTTCTAAAAGGCCATCCCTCTATTCTGCAGCTGTGCCCTCTGGTCTTACGTTACCCCCACTATAGAAAACATCTTCTCCATATCCACTCTATCGAGGCCTTTCAACATTCAGTAGGTTTCAATTAGGTCACCCCTCATTCTTCTGAATTCCAGTGAATACAGGTCAGGCCCAGAGCCATCAAACACTTCATATAAGACAAGCCTTTCAATCCCGGAATCATTTTCATGATCCACCTTTGAAACCTATGCAATGTCAGCATATCCTTTCTTTGATAAGGGGCCCAATGCAACCTTCCACGATATCTCCACAACTTGGGCTACACCTTCAGTTTCCTTCACATCAAATTCTGGAATTTATTATCAAACTATTCCTCCTCACTGTCTCACTTGTTTAAAACTTCGTCAGTTATCATGCTTTTATCCGCTGTCCCAACATCTTCATCTCCCACTTGTCATATGTTTTCTATCTTGCAAACTTAAAGGTGCAAGGTCCTGGAATTTGCTCTGGGACCTCAGGACGTTGTCTGATTCAAGTGTACTCAAGTCAGAGTTGTAGAAGCTACCAGTGTGTCAACTTTAGAATACAGCCGGCTCACCCAGTCATTCAATGATTAAAACGAGAGGCTGTATTTTTAAACAGTGGTTGTTAGTGTGATTGTATGTTGGGGTAGAGATATGTCTTTACGAAAGGAGGTGTAAGGATAGCCTACCGGTCACCCTTGGACAAAGTGTAGAACCTGCTTCGGCCACGGATCAGGGTCACACGAAGCCACGGGAGCAGGTGGTGGATAGCCATATGAGTAGCTGGTGCAAGTCTTGGTTATGTGACCACTGACACCAGGCAGACAATCTCTGAAGAGCATTGATAATAGCTGGGGTTACCCATCTTGTAGAGTCACTGCCCAGAAGAAGGCAATGGAAAACCACTTCTGTAGAAAATTTACCAAGAACGATCGTGGTCAAATGACCATAATCAGCCATGTGATATGACACGACTCATAATGATGATGTTGGTGTGAGTAATCGGACTCAGAAATACAATTGATTCTGAATGAAATCTGGCATCAGGATGGTTGTAATTAAAGTGACAAACAGTGAATGATGGATAATTGGAGTTAGCTTCTAGCAGTTTTTATCCTTTACACTACCATCAATATGCTCAGGACTACGTGACTTTTAGCACCTTGTATATCAAGAACAAAGACTGCTGCTTGCACAGAGCGGTTCCAAAAGATATTTGACTGGAGCATAGCATTTGCTTCGAGGATGTGAACATTGGAGTGCAGAGTCACAAAGGTCACAATACCAAGAAAAGTTGGCTTCATGTGGGCTGAAGACCTCTTTGCCATCTGCACTTCCATGAGTGCTGCTGTCTGGGACTCGAAAGGAAGAATGCCCAACTCTAGTTGGCCTGGGTGGACAGCAAAAATCAGCGGGAAAAGCTTTCTACAGTTACTAGTCTTTGCCTGAAGCAGCACTGAGAAGTGTTTGGTCCAGAGTGAAGCCCCTGATATGGTTGGCATTACTGTCCAGAGATACAAACTAAACTTGATTAAAGTTGTGTTTTGGTAGCCATTCTTTTCATTGATGAGAGCATTATGATTGATAGAAGCATCTGTCAATCAAGCACCTGGCTCCAGGCACGTTGGAGGAAATGGATTCTCTTACCTCGGCAATGGAAAGGAAAACTGAGATAGGGTAAAGTGTAGGAATCCTAAAATAAATAACAATTTGGACAAGATTGGAAATGGAGCAATCACATTTATGATGTTACTCTGCCAAATGGGGTGCCACGGTAGCATAGTGGTTAGCAAAAGTCTTTACAATACCAATGACCCGGGTTCAATTCCCACCAATGCCTGTAAGGAGTTTGTACATTCTCCCTGTGACCATGTGGGTTTCCTCTGGGTTCTCCAATTTCCTCCCACAGTCAAAAGATTGGTCATTGGTCACAGGTAATTGGTCATTGTAAACTGTCCCATCATTAGGCTAGAATTAAATTGGAGGATTGCTGAGCAGCATGGCTCAAAGGGCTGGAAGGCCTACTCCGTGCTGTATGACAATAAATATTAAAACTACCCAGATTAGAAAGGAACCCTCAGGTTGGTCAAAGGCTGATTGTTGTCATGAAGGAAACATGGAGGAGTTCATTTTATTTTATTTTCGCACTGGATACAAAGTAGTCTCTTCAACAGCCACAAAACCTTTCTTTTTTTATTTAAAGAATTTAGTCATTGTTTTAATTTCATTTTGATTCAGTCTGTATGGACGGTTCACTCTCTGTGGTTTTTCTTTTCTATTCTTAATACCTGTGCAAATGCTGATCGGTTTTTTAGGTAGGGAACAATTACTGATAAAATTATATTCTAAGAGGGGTACTGCCCGTTAAGTGCAAGGTGATAGAACAAAAACCTATAAACCCTGTTGTTGAGTTTTGCCAGTCTGTGGTATGGTAAGACCATTGGGCAAAATGCAAACCAATGCTGTTATATTCAGAATCAGATTTAATATCACTGATGTCAAATTCAAAGTAAATTTATTATCAAAGCACATATATATGTCACCATATACAACCCTGAGAGTCATTTTCCTGTAGTCTTCCTCAGCAAATCCAGAGAAGTACTACAGTGTGTTGCAGTGGTTCACCAGCACCAACCTGTACACAATAATCATGAATATCTTGTATGTATTCATGAAATTTGTTGTTTTGCAGAAGCAGAACAGTGCAAAGCATAAAATACAATAGATTACAGTAAGAAATATATGTAAAATATCAAATTAGAAGAGAGCAAATAAGTGGGATCACGTTAATGGCTTGGCTCATTGCCCGTTTAGCAATCTGATGGCGGAGGGGGAGGAGCTGTTCCTAAGATGTTATGTGTGCATCTTCAGGCTCCTGTACCTCCTCCCTGATGAGAGAACTAAGAAGAGAGCATTCCTTGGGTAATGGGGGTCCATAATGAAGGATAGCACCGTTTTGAAGCATCTCCTTTTGAAGATTTCCTCGATGCTGGGGAGGCCAGTGTCTATCATGGAGCTGGCTGAGCCTGCAAAACCTCTTCAGCTTTTTCTGATCCTGCGCTGCGGTGCCTCCAAAGCAGATGGTGATGCAGCCAGTTAGAATACTCTCCACAGTACATCTGCAGAATTTTTCTACAGCCTTTGCTGATATAACAAACTTCTACAAACTCCTAATGAAGTATATCCATCGGCATGCCTTCTTCATAATTGTGATATGTTGGACCCAGGGTAGATTTTCAAGAGGTTTTTGACACCCAGGAACCTGAAGCCTCTATCTCAACTTGGGGTCCGCAGACTTCTTGGTTAATGGTAAGGGTCCATGGCATTAAAAAAAATTGGGAAACCCAGCTCTGTCAGGACAAAGTTTATGATTTCTGAAGGTGGAGATGTTTCCCTGTATCTACTGACATTTTTCTTCTTGAAGCGAAACTTTATGTATATGAGAAGTGCTGACAAAGGAATCTAAGTGAGTAACTGCAGGCATGCCCTGCACCCTCTGTGGGGGACGGAAGGAACGCTTAGGGTGACTGATGGGGATTCAGTCATGCAGGCAGGTTTGTACCGAACTTCCTGAGTAACGGAGCTGCACTCATCGAGGCGAATCGGAGAGTATTCCATCACACATACAGCTGCATTAAATGTCCACGTTTCACCTGCTTCTCACAACCTGCACCAAAGCAATTCTTTTTTGTCAGTAACACACCTGATTGAACTAACTTCACTGCACAAGTACCAGAATCGGTTTTAATATCACCAGCATACGTCATGAGATTTGTTGGATTTGCGGCAGTGGTACAATGCAATACATAATAATAGAGGAAAAAGCAGTGAATTACAGTAAGTATTTATATATTAAATAGTTAAATTAAATAAGTAGTGCTAAAAAAATTTAAAAGTCATGATGTAGTGTTCATTGGTTTAATGTCCATTCCGAAATCAGATAGCAGAGACAAGGAAGTTGATCCTGAATCATTGAGTGTGTGCCTTCAGGCTTCTGTACCTCCTTCCTGATGGTAGCAATGAGAGCAAGCCATGACCAGGGTGATAGGGGTCCCTAATGATAGACCCCCATCATGATAATTGCTGTTTTTGCCATTAGATTGGCTGTGATTATTTATTGAGGTGCAACTGCAAAGTATTACAGAACACATTGCTGTGAAGTAGCTGAACCATTGGGTTGGTGTCACAGTGATTGATGGGTCTGGACAATGAGGTTAAACATGAAAACCCTGACTGGATACCCATCAGCATCTCCCAGCTGGGTCCACATCTTCAGCTTGTGCATTGGCTACCTTGATTCCTCGCTTGAAGTTTAGCTCCATCTGGTGGATCCGCGTGTCAGTGCCCTGTTCAATGTGACGCTGGAATACAAAGGAAATACTCAGCTGGCCAGGCAGCAGCTGTGAAAAGGGAAATTCTGGTCTGGCACTGAATATGCAAGTCCAAGTCCACTGGAGGTGGGAGGCCAAAGAGAAAGGCTTGTCCTGGGGTTAGAGGGCTGTGACTGTGGCAGGGAGGAACGGGCTTGTTTTGCTGTTGTTGTTTTTTTGCTTGTTGCGTTCTGTGTTGATCTGCTGAACATAGTGGGGACTCCAGGATGTGTGGCGGCATTTATGGGTTTGTTGGTTGTCAAGGGAAAAAGATAATTTAATTATTGAGGCACAGTCTCTAACAGGCCATTCCGGACCTTCGAGCCACAACCCCCGATTTAACCCTAGCCTAGTCACAGGGCAGTTTACAATGACCAACTAACCTACAGAAGAAACTGGAGAACCCAGAAGAAACAATGTGGTCACAGGCAAAGCGTAAAACTCCTTACAGAAAGCACGAGAATTGAACCCGGGTTGCTAACGCTGTCGTGACGTTGCATTAACCACTACACAATCTCTATACCCGGTACACTAGTCTTCTGTCAGTTCTGAAGTCTTAGCTTGGAATAATCTTCTTCTCTGATGTCCAGATGCTCTATTAGCAAATTTGCAGAGGGCTTTTGCTTTTTGTTTGATTCATATCATGGAAACGCCGACACCCAGAGATTAAAAAAAAGCCTACAGAAGTAGCAGACAGCCCAGTCCATCACAGGGAGAGCCCTCCCCACCATTGAGCACATCTACAAGGATTGCTGCCACAAGAAAGCAGCATCCATCATCAAGGACGCCCACCATCCAAGGCCATGCTCTCTTCTCTCTGCTGCCATTGAGAAGGAGGTACAGGAGCCTTAGGTTCAGGAACGGTTATTACCCTTCAATTATCAGGCTCCTGAACAGGCATTGATAACTTAATTGACCTGATGCATATTGTAAAATCTATTGTTTTATAGCAACAGTACTATAAAATAGAAAAAAATAAATACATAAACAAACAAGTAAATAAATAAATGGATGGATGAATAAACAACTAGTGCAAAAGATTAGAGGGGTTGATGGACCATTCAGAAATCTGATGGCAGAGGGGAAGAAGCTATTCATGACTCATTGAGTGTGTAGTCTTCAGGCTCCTGTACCTCCTCCCTGATGGTAGTAGTGAGAAGAGGGCATGTGCCATGTAGTGAGAGTCCGTAAACTTAGAACCTTCCTCTCCATGTACCTGTCAAGATATCTTTTAAACACTGCTACTGTATTTGCCTCAGCCACTTCCTGTGGCAGCTTGCTCCATATGTTCACCACTCTTTGTGAGAAAGTTGAGCTTCAGGCCCCTTTTAAAACTCACCCCCTCTCCCCTTAAACCTATGCCCTCTAGTTTATGATTCCCATCCCCTGAGAAAAAGAGTGCATTTTCCCCTCATGAGTTTATACACCTCTCTAATGTCCCCCCACCCCCTCAGGCTCCACAGCCACCTGGTGAGTTGGAGATGTGCAGTGGAGATCATGTCCACTGTGTCTCGCTATGGACAGAATCCACACTGTGATTTCGGGAGAAGTTTTTCAGAACTGAGAGGAGCCGGCTAAGGATTTTTCCTGTGGTAGCCAGCAGAGGGACCTCTCTGTAGTAACCGCAACTGTATCTGTATCCTTTCTTGAAGGCGATTAATTGCTTTTCGACGTGTTTAATCTGCGCTGAACTGTTATCCTTCCTAGTCCCATCGACCTGGGCCATAGCACTCCATACCCCTCCCATCCTTGTAACTATGCAAACTTCTTTATAATGTTGCAGTTGAACCCGCATCCACCCCTTCTGCTGGCACCATCCCCTGGGTGAAGAAATTGCCCCTCAGATTCCCCTTAAATATTTAGCCTTTCACCCTTAAACTATGACCTCTAGTACTGGTCTCACCCAACCTCTGTGGATAAAGCCTGCTTGCATGTTCTCTATCAATACTCTTCATAATTTTGTAGACCTTGATCGAATGTCCTTTTCTTCTTCTAACCTACCATGGAGTCTTTTCAACCTACCATGTAACTCAGATCCTCAAGTCCCAGCAACATCCTTGTAAATTTTCTCTGCACTCTTTCATTCTTATTGATATCTTTCCTGTTGGTAATGATCAGAACTGCACATAATACTCCCAATCTGGCCTCACCAGCATGCTTTACAACTTCAGCATAACATCCCAGCTCCTGTAATCTGTGCTCTGATTTATGAGGGCAAATGTACCGAGAGCTCTCCTTGCAACCCTATCATTTTCAAGGGATTATGAATCTGTATTCTCAGGTCCCTTTGTTCAATCACACTCCTCAGTGCCCTACTGTACACTGTGTAAGTCCTTCCCTGGTTTGTCCTCCCAAAACACCTCACACTTATCTGCATTAAATTCTATCTGCCATTTTTCAGCCCATTATCCCAGCCGGTTCAGGCCCCATTGCAAGCTTTGAAGGCCTTCTTCACTGTCCATTGTGGCCCGAGTCTTGGTGTCATCTGTAATATTTATTGATCCGGCAGAGACAGGAACGAATGGGACACTCTGGAGCCAGACATAAGGCAGGATTATCATCAGCACGGAGCCCTTACTGCTGGAGTGTTCGCCTACACAGCCACATCAGGTTGAGAGTTTGGCTGTGATTCACCACCCACGTCAGGTGTAGCCTTGTTTTCATTTGCCCTGATAATGGGAAATGATCTGCTTTCTGGAACAGAAGAGCAAAACCATCTGTCTCGATTAAAATCCACATCATTAACTCCGGTCAGCGGCACTCTCCTCCTCTGAGTACAAAATCCAAGGTTGACTCATGAGGACGATGTCAGAGTATCAGCTTTCAGATGCAGTGAGTGTCTGCGAAGAGTAAGGAGTTCAGGTTGTATATATTTTCTGATATTAAAATGAACCTTGGTGAAACTGAGTTGTAGTCCAATTTCTGATAAAAGTTTTCCATGCCACCGTCCTGAAGAGCAGGGGTATCTTTCCCAGATTCTGGGCAGTATTTAACCAATATTCTACCTCACAGAAACAGATTGATCAGTTTATTATCACATTGTTCCTCGTGGGAGCTTGGTGGATGCAACGGGGCTGAGGGGGGTTGTACATTCGAACCACACTTCAGTCATCGTTCCCGGGTTACTGTGGGCAAGGGGGATCCTGATGGCGTGAAAGTTGCCTCGGAAGTATAAATCCTTTTCTTCAGAAAACAAATTTAGACCAAAATGCACGTCACTACCTCCTCTTGGCGAAACCCATTCTACATTTCATTTAATATCAGAGAACGTATACAGTATACAGCCTGAAATTCGTACTCTTCACAGACATCCACAAAACAAGCGATGCCATAGAATGAATGATAGAACATCCAAGCCCCAAAACCACTGCCCCCTCCACCAATCACAGAATCAGCAGCAGAAGCATCAACCACTCCCTCCTCCCACTCACCAACCTCCCCCCCATCCCAAAACTTAACTCATATCTTCCCCTAAATCAAATTGGTCACCAGTGCTAAACTAATCCAGAATTCTGTAGACACCTGAACAGTACAGCGTACTTTCAGAAGTGTGAAAGGATGCTGACCTTTTGAAGTTTCTTGGCATAATCTCGTTGACAGCCGCTGACAAGCAGTCCATACCCTGCGTTAAGGGAAGCTGTTCCCAGGGACACGTACGGAGATGAGCATCAAGTGCTGCTGGCAAATCATCAGCTCAGTGAAAGGCACCCTTTGGTCTGCCCGAAAGTTGTTGGCCTGCCAGCACATCGAGGTGTCGGCGGAGGAATGCCGCTGGCCGGCTCGTTCCGGGCTGCAGGAGTACGTGCTGAAGCTCGTTGCAGCCACCGCGAGGGCTCAGTGGGATAGCAGCACAGCATACGGTTCTTCTGCTGGTGGAGAGGGAGGGGTCGGGTTGAGTGAAGAAGCCCTCATTTATTGTGCTAGTGTGCCACCCCAGGACATCACAGCAGCAGTGCCTTTGGTGTGAAGGAATTTAAGAGAAGAGTACCGAAACCATCGACTATGAACGGAAGGATGGAAAGGCATTGCACGGTTTATTCCTGCAAATTTTTTGTGTGTGTGTGTGTGCCATACTCTGCCAGAGCCTCGGCGACCACTTTTTTTTTGTCAAAGTGGTTGGCTTGGAGGAAAGGTTCTGTGAGTGGTCCCCCACATCCTTCTCACAGCGAGGTGTCTTTTCTTACGAGGCCGAGTTGCGAGCTCGACACTCGGCCCGGCACGGAAACGTGTCTGGGGGCGGCCCGACTGGATTCGAACTCAGGAACCTTCGCTCCGGAGTCCGGTGCTGATGTCACTGCGCCACCAGCCAGCCTCTTGTAAATAGTTTTTTTTATTATTATGAATAAGGTTTATTTTGATGTATAAAAAAAGTGCAGTTATGGATGCAGCAGGGTCTCGGGGGAGATGTTCTTTTGGAAATCTGATGACTTCCAGAAAGATCCAGTAGAGCAAATTTCTCCCTAAAGACTCTGAGTGGTCATCGCACTGTGATCAGAATCAGTATCAGGTTTAATATCACCAGCATATATCGTGAAACTTGTTAACTTTGCTGCAGTAGTACAGTACATGATAATCGAGAGAAAAAGAAAAGTGAAAATTACAGTAGCTGTATATTAAATAGTTAAATTCAATCGGTAGTGCAAAAGATAGGATATAAAATAAACTGTTGAGGTAGTGTCCATGGGTTCAATGTCCATTTAGAAATCAGATAGCAGAGGGAAAGAAGCTGTTGAGTGTGTATCTCAGGTTTCTGTACCTCCTTCGTGATGGTAACAGTGAGAAGAGGGCATGCCCTCAGTGGAGGAGGTCCTTAATAATGGACGCTGCCTTTCTGAGTTATGGCTCCTTGAAGCTGTCTGATTTTACGACTCCCTGCAGTCTACTTCGATCCTGCGCAATAGCTCATTGACCTCCCCCCATACCAGATAATGAATGCTCTCTACAGTACATCGGTAGAAATTTGCGAGTGTTTTTGGTGACAAACCAAATCTCCTCATCTTCTCCTGCACTAACTGCCACACCCTCGGCTCCTTCTCCAGTCATATCAAGTGCCCCTCAGAAACCACCATGCTAATGTCTGCCCAAGCCAGCAGACTTGAGAGAAGATTTGACCCAAACCCACCATCTTCTCACCATCCCACCCTCTTTCAAGTAAGTCGCACAGACCAGATGAAAGACATTCCTTTTGAGAAACTGGGTCTGCATGGGATGGGTTGCCACCAGAGGGTGATAGATACATATGTTCAGAGTCAAACAAACCTTGCTTCTCCGTTGAAGGTCAGTATTGTTAAGTTTGGACTGTTGTAGCATCTCCACTCTCAATAGCCCCACAGCAGCAGCAGAACAGAGCTGCTAAAGGAGCCTGTTACCAATTGATATACCTCAGGAACAGCCTGCTTGGCTGATCTCCAAGCTCCAGTCTGCCTGAGGCTAATAACACTTTCCCTTGAGGACTCATTTAATGATGATAAACTGTATCTTGTTCCAAGTCTCTGTTTTATCATGTACACTCAATGGCTACTTTATTAGTTACCTCCTGTACCTGATGAGGTGGGCACTGTGTGTATGTTCATGGTCTGTTGCTGTGGCCCACCCACTTCAAGGTTCGACATGATGCACATTCAGCGATGCTCTTCTGCACACCACTGTTACAATACATGGTGGCCTGAGTTACGGTCAGCTTGAACCCATCTGGCCATTCTCCTCCGACTACTCTCACCCACAGAACCACCGTTCACTGGATTTTTTTTTTTTTTGCTTTTTTTTGCGCCATTCTCTGAAAATGCTAGAAACAGTTCAGCATGAAAATCCCTGAAGATCAGCAGTTTCTGAGATACTCAACCCCCACCGGTCTGGCACCACCAATCATTCAAAGGGCAAAATCACTGTGATTATATTTCTTCCCCATTCTGATGTTTGGTCTGAGCAACAACAAATTGAGTTGCTGCCACAGGGTTGGCAGATTAGATATCTGCAGGTGAACAAGTGTGCCTAATAAAGTGGACACTGAGTGTAAATGATGCTGTTCAGATGGAACTCAAGAAAAGGTCCTTCTTTGCTCACAGGCAAGACGCAAATGATACTGAATGTTTCAACAATGAATTTTATTTTGGTCTGGGGCAGTTCCAATAGTGGCCAAGAGGAGAGGCCTGGTCAATGGAGGACATCTGACCATTATGGGATAGATTATCTTTCTCTTTCCATGGATTCGAACTTCATCCATCAAAACCCAAGGGACTGAGTTATAAAGAGAGAATGAACAGGTTGGGACTCTATTGGCAATTCAAGAATGGAAAATGGAATCTAATTCTGATAAATGTTAGCCAGTACATTTCACAAAGTCAAATCAGAGTGAAGTGTAGGAATCGCAGAACAGAGGGACCTCAGAGTTCAAATGCATGGTTCTCTGAAAGTGGTAATAACAGGGTGGTGAAGAAACCCTTTGGCCTCTTCAGACAGGGCATTGAATATAAAAGCTTGTAGGTCTTGGTACTTTTGTACAAGATGCCAAGGAAGCTGAGCTTGGAGTATCGTGTTCAATTTTAGCCACAATGCAATAGGAAAGATGTTATTGAATTGATAAGAGAGCAGAGAAAAAAATTAGAAGGGTGTTGCCAGGAATTGAGAGACTGAATTATAGAGAGGGGATGAACAGGTTGGGATTTTATTTGGAATTTGGAAATGGAAAATGGGAAGTCTATCCAAGGTCGGAGGTCTCTTCAGAAGGAAGCAGATAGTCTATCCATGACTCCACTTACAGGGAACCATTTTCTTGAAGGTCCCTCTGTTCTATCAGAGCACAGGGTGTTTCTGGAGCATCAAAGAACTTGTGAGGCCCTGACAAGAGTCTAATGTGCTAAGAACTCAGAAGAAGCTGCCTCAATGGGGTGACATGTTTACGCCCCCATGGGTATCTTGTGCCTGTCACATGACCATGATGTAGTTGAGGCTATGCTGGGCATGATGTAATGGTCTTGTGATGGTGGAGTGATGTAATTTTCCCGCCAGTGAGAGGTCATGTGATGGTTTTTTTCAACAGGGTATAAAAGGAGAACCCCTCCCTGTGACATGGGGCAGTTTGTGGTGGAATTCGCCAGTGACTCCGTTTTGCTGCGTATTCGATGTTATGGCGCAGTTTTGTTTTAAGGTGGAGTTTTACTTTCTGTCTTAAGTCTCAAAGGTTTTTGCCGGCAGTTTTGCTACAATACTGCCAGTTAAAGTCCAGTTGGAGAGTGAAGATTTATTGAAGTTCAGGAAGCTGGAGGATCGAGGAAAATTAATGTCGACGGTGAAACAGATT
The DNA here is from genome assembly GCF_030144855.1 of Hypanus sabinus. Lineage (NCBI taxonomy): Eukaryota > Metazoa > Chordata > Chondrichthyes > Myliobatiformes > Dasyatidae > Hypanus > Hypanus sabinus. Next base: position 14,215,805 of record NC_082706.1, read on the forward strand.
TGACCTTTATTTAATCTTCGTACGAGGAATTAGTAACTTGTGTCCATGATAACTCCTGCTTTGCCAAAAAAGAACAGACAGTTGGATGCAGAGTTTCACCAAGGAAAGGTCAGTGCCTTTAAGCCATTTCATTTCCTTCAATCGTAAATCCCTCGGCAAAGCATACTTCGGCTGAGATCGGCAGTAACGTTGCGAAAGAGGATTTAATTACTTCAAGAAAAGTCTCTCCCTTAACTGACTGTGTAAATCATTTTAGACTTTTTGCGATACTACTTTAAAGAACTGAGTTCGCATTTCTCACTTTAAGAACTGTTCGAGCTGACGCATCGCAGGCGACTTCCGGTTAAGTTAGTCGTTTGTTTACTTTTGGGTATTTTTTTTAGCAGTGTTTAATAAATGTTTTATTTGTTATAAAAAAAACCTGTCTCAATTATATATACTTTGTTGCTGGATCATAACACGTGATAATGCAGACAATTGCAAATTCACCTTCAACTATGACTTGGACTGAGAATCATATGCAGGCCCTCACTGAAGGACTGCAAATTGGGAATAGTTCCTTCAAAAGGTGACAGAGCTTCTGAAAGACCTTAGCTCTTCAGCACTGAGCTGCAGAAACAAATGCTCTGTGCCTTAAGTGTGGGAGTGCCACAGGAGAGAGGATGGTGACAGGGAACCTGGGAAGAGGAAACGCTGCTCAAAGCGGTTCCACTCCCTGGGCAAGGGAACAGGATAGGAAGCGCACGGTGATTTTACTCATATGACTACAGAGGTAGGAAGGAGAGAAAAGGCTGAGGACATGAAAGATTATGAAAACAAGGACGATTTGTTGAAATGGGAGTCAGTTTTAATTGGAAAACATGGGGCTGAACGGAATATGATGTGATCGGTACTGTATATTTACACTTCAAGGGCCTTTTGTTCTTCTGCTACACCTGGGGCTTGCACCTTTAAAGTAATCAACTCTGTTCTTCTAACCAAAATGTACTAGCTCACATTTAGCTATGTGGAACCTTATCTGCCAATTATTTCCCCATTCTAGAAGTGCAGAGATGTTCTCAGTAATTTCCTTTAAGGCATCGTCCTCAGATTTAGAAGTTTCTTTCTTGAATGCAACACTCACTGTCAGTTCTGAGCAGCAGTGATACTGGTGCTGAATACGTATAGAACAACACCACCCACCTTCTACTTCTATCAATTGCTAACTCTACCTCCATTACTAATTTCCTCATATAACCTCAATGTACTGATTGTACAATGTGAAGTAATCTATGCCGGGTGGCAGGCAAAACAAAGTTTTTCACCATATTCAGTAGGTGTGACAATAATTATTGTCAATTCAGCATTTCTTTTAGCATTTCAATTTTTGCATCGTTCTGTTGTTCAAAATTTCAATGTTCAAAGTATGTATGCAGTATACAATCCTGAGATACATCTTCTCCAGACAACCACAGTTAGAGGCTCGGAGGTTTGACAGACTCGGAGTCCACTGCGGTCGGGGCGCTTTCACTGTGTGCTGCGACAGTGAGGCTGAGTCCGGCAGCGCCGTGTAAGTCCATAGCGGGGGTATTCCCTTCTGCCGCCGGTGTGGGATGACGAGTCTATCGGGACCCTGAGGGCTTGTGGAAACTGTCTGGTGGTTTCTTTCGAGTCTTTTAACATCCTTGGGCTATTTTTACTGTGCCCATGGTCTGTTTTTTTTTTATCAATTATGGTATTGTCTACACTGTTGTAACTATATGTTAACTATATGTAACTATGTGGTTTTTATGTAGGTCCTGTAGCTTTAGTTTTTGGTTTGTTGGGTGGTAGATTTGGTCTCTTGACCTGGTGTGTCTGGGTAGTCTTGTTTTGTCTGGTGGATTTGGAGCTTCTTTCCGGGAAAAGCGCTAAGATGGTAGTGCGATATTAATACGCAGCAGCCTCTCCGGACTCTGGATTTGGGGATTACCAAACATTATGTGGATTTTCTGGAGTAGTCTGTTTTGTTGTGTGCTTTTGTGATATCATTCTGGAGGAACGTTGTCTCATTTTTTAACTGCATTGCGCTTGTAATTTCTAAATGACAATAAACTGAACTGAACTGAATTGAGTTCTGTGGACAACCTGGAAGTTGTCACCCGAGGTATCGTTGTTCACTGGCACCATCTTGACCGGACCAGTGTCTTGCATTTTCACTGTATTAGTTTGGCCGAGGACGTACCATGCAGGAATAGGCCCATAACCCCTTAATGCTGTGCTGAACTAATTAAGCTAGTAATGAGATACCAAATTAAACTAATCCCTTCTGCTTATGCATCCCTCCATTGTCATGCCCAGCTAAGAGCCTTCTAAAAGCCTCTATTGTATTTCCCTCGTGTTATTGTTGTGTACACTGTTTACTCTGTGAGCTTCAAAGTTCAACGTTTGAAGTAAGATTTTATGATCGAAGTACATATATGTCATCATATACAATCCTGAGAGTCATTTTCTTGTGGGCATTTTCAACAAATCTATAAAATAATAACTATAACAGAATCAACCAATGAGGGTGTTCAACCAAAGTGCAAAGGACAATGAACTGTGTAAATGCAAAAAGAAGAAACAATAAGAAAAATAAATAAGCAATGAATATGGAGAACACGTGGAGAAGAGTCCTTGAAAGTGAGTCCATTGGTTGTGGGAACATTTCAGTGAAGTTGAGTGAACTTTGCTTCAAGAGCCTGATGGTTGAGGAGTAGTAACTGTTCTTGAACCTGGTGGTGTGAGTCCTGAGGCTACTGTAACTTCTTTCTGATGGCAGCAGTGAGAAGAGAGCACGTCCTAGGTGGTGGGTTAGCTTCATGCAAGCAAGGAATTTCATTGCACCTTGGTGTACATGGCAATAAACTGAGAATAATCTGCACACTACATTGAAGCCAGCTAGAAGTCCATCATCCACCTTCTTCTTCAGCAGTTCATCAGGACTGAGGGTGCTTTTCCTCTACTCTAATACTGTGAGCTCTGAGATGGATGAGAAGGCCATGGAGAGGAAGCACAGACCGGTTCACAGTCAGGGCAGCTGGTGTCTGATGAGAAGCTTGTGAGGGGACTTCTGCAAATAACGTGAGGCATCAATGTCCTCGATTCTTGGAGAGGTCACGGATTATCAGCAATTCGCAGGACCAGTGAAACGTTGGATTCTTTAGGGAGACTTTGGGCAGACTCCCGACTCTTTTGCTTTACTCATGATGGATCTCAGAAGACAGAGTCTGCTTCACGACTCTCGTATTTGGTTCATTTTCTCTGCCTTCGCTATCATTGCTCTGGCTCATTTCACATGTCACCAAATCTAAAAGAGAACCCCACCTGTTTTAGATGCATACATTGCAGGAAATCCTCTCACTTATCTTGTTTACCTCCCTCTCTGCTTCACTTAATTGGTGGTAGTCAGAATCCCCAATGACTATTATTCTCTCTTTTTTACTCACTTCCCTACTTTGCCCGCATTTTTCTTTCTCCACCTCTCTCCCACTCGTCTAAAGGCTCTGCTAATTAATGTGATCTATCCCTAATTATCTTGCATTCTTGCCTTCTATCTTTGTCTTCCTTAAAGCTCTATTCTTTTTCCTACTGCCATTACGTTATCCCTAATACACTCCATGACCACTTTATTAGTTACGCCTGCCTGTTAACGCAAATATCTAATCAGCCAATCATGTGATGGCAGCTCAAAGCATAAAAGGATGCAGACATAGTCAAGTGGTTCAGTTGTTGTTCAGACCGAACATCAGAATGGGGTAGAAATGTGATCTTTGTGGCTTTGACTGTGGAATGTTTGTTGGTGCCAGATGGGGTGGTTTGAGTATCTCAGGAACTGCTGATCTCCTGGGATTTTCACACACAACTATCTCTAGAATTCATAGAGAATGGCGCAAAATACAAAAAAAAAAATCATCCAGTGAGTGGCAGTTCTGTGGGTGAAAATGCATCGTTTAATGAGAGAGGTCAGAGGCAAATGGCCAGACCTGTTCAAGCTGACAGGAAGGCAACAGTAACTCAAATAACCACAACAGTGGTTGCAGAAGAGCATCACTGATTGCACGACACGTCAACGCTTGAAGTGGATGGGTTACAGCAGCAGAAGACCAGACCAGGTTCCAATCAGTGGCCACTTTATTAGGTTTAAGTACAATTACTTAAGAGCCCCTTTCCCCTTCATTGTTCATTTGTTTGTTACATACTGTGTCATATGATGTGGATGATCATGGTCTTTCCATGACCATGTTTGTTCTTGGCAAATTTTTCTACAGAATTGGTTTGCCATTGTCTTCTTCTGGACCGTGTCTTTACAAGACGGGTGACCCCAGCCAATATCAGTACTCTTCAGAGATTGTCTGCCTGGTGTCAGTGGTCGCATAACCAGTGCTTGTGATATGCACCAAATGCTTGTATGACCATCCACCACCTGCTCACTGACTTTATGTGACCCTAATTGGGAGGCTAAGCTGGTGCTACCTTGCACAATAGTGAACTGCAGACTAGCGGAGGGAAGGAGCACCTTACACCTTCTTTGGTAGAGACGTATCTCCACCCCATCACCCGCCTTCATAGTTGCAGACATTAATATATCAACTGCACTCTTAATTCCTCATCATTTCTTATCCATGGCAATCCCTTGGTATTCCCAACTGTGTTTGCTTCTTCCCAACTCTCCTTTTCATTACAGCCCATATTTTCATTGTCATACAGAGGTGTACTTACTTTTAATAGGATTTCCTTCACTTTATGGTTGAACATTATTTTCAGATTCCTGCTCTCAATTTCTATTTAATCCCTTGGCATCAATGTACTTTCTAGATTTATGTCCAATGCTTTATTTTCCAATTTTAAATATATTTAGGCTACTTACATTTCATGGGAGGACAAACCAGGGCAGAACATACACAGTGAATGGTAGAGCACTGAGGACTGTTGTAGAGCAAATGGATCTGGTTTATCTTCACAGGTAGATAAAGAGAGCTTTGGGCACAATGGCCTTCATCAATAAAAGTACTGAGCACAGGAATTGGGGTATTATGTTGAAGTTGCAAGAGACTTTGCTGAGGCCAGATTTGGAGTATGTGTGCAGTTCTGGTCACCTACCTGCAGGAAACATAGAAATAAGATCTAAAGAGTCCAGAAGAAGTTTACAAGGATGTTGCTCAAACCTGAGGACCTCAGTTACAGGGATTGGCTGAATAAATTAGATCTTAATTCCCTGGAGCATAGGAGAATGAGGGGAGTATTGATAGGGGTATTAGAGGTATTGATAGAGGTATTCGAGGTGGTGGGGTTGGGGGTATGTCTCTACCAAAGGAGGTGTAAGGTACTCCTTTCCACTCACTTGCAGGTCACCCCTTGGCCAAGGTGTGGCACCTGCTTAACCCCACTGCGCCCGATCAGGGTCACGTGAGGCCACGGGAGCAGGTGGTGGATGGTCGTATGAGCAGCTGGTTATGTGACCACTGACGCCAGGCAGACCATCTCTGAAGAATATTTATAATGGCTGGAGTCACCCATCTTGTAAAGACAAGGCCTAGAAGAAGACAATGGTAAAACACTTCTGTAGAAAAATTTGCCAAGAACAAGCATGGCCGTAAGACCGTGATCGTCATGGCATACAAGATAGTATGGAATGAAGATGATGGTGATATAAAATTATGAGGAATATAGATAGGGTGAATGCATGCCAGCATTTTTTAATCTCAGGTTGGGTGAGACAAGAACTGGACATCATAGGTTTAGGTTGAAAGGTGAGTTATTTAAGAGGAATCAAAGGGCAATCTTCTTCAAACAGAAAGTGGTGTGAATTTGGAATGAGCTAAGTTGGAATCAGCATAAGTGATAGATGTGGGTTTAATTATAACATTTAAGAGAAGTTTTGGTAGATACATGGATGAGAGAGGTATGGAGGTCTATACCTAGGTGAAGGTAGATGGGATTAAGTGGAAAACCAGGCTGAAGAGCCTGATTCTTTGCTGCAGTCCCTAGTATATATAGATTTCTCTCAATTTATTACAAGTTAAAACCTTCCCCACTTCTCCATTTCTCCCTTCTGATGGGACATCCTGGGTCAGGCAGAGCTGATTCCTGGAGTACAGGTCCTTTCTGTCTCAAAGTTCCATGAACAAGAACCTCTTTTTACCCCATTAGCCCTTCCACCATTTGTTAATTCTGCCCGTTTCTGTGTCAGTTTGCAAATGGCTTAGTTAGTGACCCAAAGATGATTACCTTTGAGCTCCTGTTTTAATGCAGAGTCAAACTCCTGAAACACTTCCTCCCTATCTCCGTCGATGTTGGTTGTTCTGACATGGGCAACAGCAAGACTTACACCTTCCCTTTCCAAGTTCCTCACCAACTTTCTTCAAATATTCCTTCATGAGGCATGTTCATTTAGGGTTCCGTGTTCCTTGTATTACAGGTGCCAACTATTACCCTTCATCATCAGTATGTGCCCTGTTATATGATGTGAGCGATTATGGTCTACCAACCATAATTGTCCTTGGCAAATTTCTTCTACAGAAGTGACTTGCCTTTGCCTTCTTCTGGGCAGTGTCTTTCTAAGTCGGGTGACCCCTCTCATTATTAATACTCTTTGAAAATTGTCATCAATCGCAGAACCAAGACTTGTGATGTGCACCAGCTGCTTGTACAACCGTCCACCACCTGCTCCCATGGCTTCAGGTCACCCTGATTGTGGTGGGGAGGGGGCACTAAGCGGGTGCTACACCTTGTCCGAGGGCAATCTAGCAGAGGGAAGGAATGCTTTACACCTCCTTTGGTAGAGATATATCTCCACCATGCCCCCTCTGTCTCATACCCCCTCATTCTCCAACAGTCCAGGGAATAAAGTCCTAAAGTATTCAACCTTTCCCTTTATCTCAGGTCCTCAAGTCCACGATAATATCCATGTAAACTTTCTTGCATGTCCTTCTCTGAAAGAACTCATGTAACTGTACCTGGACGCCAGTTCTAATACTGGTCACTGGGGTAGGAGGCATGGAAGGAACAAGTTGTAGAGGGCTTCAGCTAGAAGAGACTTGAACCAGATTACAGAAGCTTCTTGTGCCTGCTTCGATAAAGGGGAGGGGGCCAAATAATGAGCACACTCCCTGACATATGTCACAATGATAGTGCTTCAACTTCTTGATAAAGCTGAGTGCTCCTGGGCTGAGCCAATAAGATAAGAAGAGAAATGCACCAACAGTGTCAGTGTCAGTGTCAGTGTCTAACATGTCACTGTACGTTGCAGACCTGATGCTGGAATAATCCACAGCTGGCTGGAATGTCTCTCATATGCTTCAGGAAAGTGAGTACAAGCTTTTCTTCTGTTGAAAGTAGGTGAAGCCAGGTTCTGAACAAGAGAGGAACAAAGATTCCGGTGTAAGTGGGCTCCGAAACCCAAACCAGTTTTCCTGGAAATATTGTAAAGTTAGAGTCAGTGGTTGGGATATTCCCTCAAAAGTGGCATCGGTTCTCGGCTATCCACTGTCAGAGGGACTGTAAGGGAGTTAGAAGAAGAGTTTGGTGTTTACAGAGAGAAGGTCAAGTTGTTTATTGTGAACTGCACTTTTATATCCGGCTTCTTTGTTATCCCTCAATGTGGATGGAGCTCTTGGGAATTGTAAACCTGAAGCAAAAACATGGGTAGATTCAGCAAGCAGGTAACTGCGAGGTAATTCTGCAGCTCCATGCTCAGTGGCCAGGTGATCACACTACTACTGTACAGGTAATTGAAAAGCCTCCGTTCTGGGGAACTGGATTTAATGCAGATTTCTCTGTAATTCAGGAATGTCTACTTTACAGCAGATGTACTACAGTACAAGCACAGGAATATAACCTTGGGCCCACAGTGTTTCTGCTATCCATGATGCCAAATGAAACTAATCCCATGTTATTCTATAGTTACTTACGCTCAGTAGCCACATTAGTAACCACCTCCTGTACCTAATAAAGTGGCCACTGAGTGTATAAAACCCTGGTTAGACCATGCTTGGAATATTGTGTTCAGTTCTGATCGCCTCACTATAGGAAGGATGTGGAAGCTTCAGAGAGGGTGCAGAAGAGGTTTGCCAGGATGATGCCTTATGAAGATAGGTTGAGTGAGCTATGACTTTTCTCTTTGGAGTGAAGGAGGATTAGCGATGTAGAAGATAAGAAGTGGATATCCAGAGACTTTTTCCCAGGGCAGAAATAGCTAATGTGAGATGGCATAATTTTGGAATGAAGTGTAGGGGAGAAGCGAGAGGTAGCTTCTTTCTACGGAGAGTGGTGGTTGATAGAAAGCCATGGCCAGGGTAGTGGTAGAGACAGATACATTGGAGTCATTTAAGAAAGTTTTAGACAGACACATGGATGAAACAAAATTTGAGGCTTTTGTAGGATGTCTGGGTTAGATTGACCTTACAGTAGGTTAAAAGTTTTGCACAACATCGTAAGCTGAAGGGCCTGAGGCATGCAATAATGTCCTTTGTTCTAAGTACTTACAAACTGGCTAGCTCCAATCCTTGCACTTGGTGTTTTAGCTAGACCACTGATACCTCATTTACTTTACGTAATCATGAGTTAAAATTCAGATGGTGGCTCAGCCTTGCTCCTTGTACTTTGTCAAGGAGCCTTGTCAACTGATAGAATCTACCACAGTCATGCATGGAGGTCAATTGATATATCGGTGGAAAAATAATTGTCTGGATAGGATGATGAGTGGTAACATTCATCCAAGGAGCTCTTGGAATGTGCAGCTTTGAAGTAAATGAGTAATGCATGAGTCACACTGCTAAGCAGAATGGGCTGGTTATTATTGTTGGTGTCAGTGTAGACAAATTGGCCCAAGTGTGTCTGACATCACCACAATGACTATGCTTACTGACTTGGGGATCAGGAGGAACTGGGGTTATGTCGGGCATACAGAAGTGCAACATTTCCTTATAACTTTTTTTAAAAGTTCCAGAGCGTGCCATGCAGAGGGTATTGGGTGGAATGGCCCTGCCACCACCACACTGCCCCTGAGGCCCAGGTTTCAAGCTGACCTCCGGTGCTGTCCGTGTGGAGTCTGCAAAGTGTCCCTATGACCAAGTGGGCTCCCTCCTGCTCCTTTTCTTCCCATGTCCCAAAGATGTGCAGGCTAAATGGTTTCTGTAAATTATCCTACTTGGGGATAAAATAGCAGAATAATTAGGGGGGAGTTGATGGGCAGATATGAAAGTGAAACCAGAGGAGGCAGGATGGGACTGATTGGATTACACCTCTAGGATCTAGCATGGATCTTATAGGCTGAATAACCTTCTTCCTCCTCCTCTATTCCCCACTCTAACTTTTTCCCTCTTCCTACCTGCCTGTTACTTCCCCCAGTTCTCCTCTTCTTCCCTGTTCTCTCCTCTCCTATCAGAATCTTTCTTCTCCAGCCCTCATCTATCACCTTCCAGCTAGCCTCCTTCGTCTCTCTCCCCACTTTTTTTTATTCTGGTATCTTCCACAATCCTTCTCAGTTCCGAAGAAGGGTCTTGGCCTGAAATGTCGGCTGTTTATTCATTTTCATAGATGCTGCCTGACCTGCTGAGTTCTTCCAGCATTTTTTTTGTGTATTGCTTTGGATTTCCAGCATCTGCGGACTTTCTCTTGTTTATGAGCAATCTTCTGCCCTGTTATAAGTAAACTGAAGTTAATCAGCGTGTTACATAGTCCAACACCCCGACCACTCCCATCTGCAACATTGAGATAAGTAATGAACTAATCTTACTTTGTGGAGCAATTTCAGCTGAATGTCAGAAACAGTTTCTAACCACTTCACATCACAATGGAGGAGCAGCATTCCAGCCAGTGGTAGGAATAAGGAATCGCTACGGGTCAACTGTGTTGAAGGGCAAAGAGAGAGAGGAATGAGGAATGAGCACTGTAAAGACAGGACAGTGTTGCTGGAACCTCACATTTCATCCCAAAGACAGGGAAGAGGAAGGCAGATCTTGTTTTCCAATGAGCCTGGCTGGCTTGTTACATTGCACACAAATTATGGCAATACTGAAAGCCCTGCATAGTCTGGAAGATACTAAATTAAAAGTCCAAATGGCTTCATCTTGCTCCAGTTTCTAGGCGATTAAACCAAGGTCCCAGCTGCTTGCAGCCTCCGAATGGGACTCAGAGGTAGATTTAAAGGAGAAACCATTGCAGGGATATTAGGAAAGAGCTGAGGACTGGAACAAATAGAAAGGCCCCCAGGTGAAGCTTGCTAGGGTGAATGGCTTTCCGCGCTGTACTCTTTAACCAGTCCGTGACATGCTGACGATGCCAGAGTATGGCTTGCCAGCTGAGTCCTGCTGGTGTTTTGGCCTACGATTATAGCACCACCAAACACCCTGATGTTTCTGGAATCTTGCTCTGCACTAGAGTGGTTGCTGCAATGGCTTGGAAACAACAGTCACTCTTTGAATCAGAATTAGGAATAACATGAGATTTGTTAACTTTATGGCAACAGTACGATGCAGCACATGATAATATAGAAAACAACTGTGAATTACAGTAAATATATATACAGTATATATATAAACCCTTTAAATTAAACAAGTCATACAAAAACAGAAATAAAAAAGGTAAATAAGAAATATTTAAATAAATATATATGTGTGTGTGTGTGTGTGTGTGTGTGTATATAAAGAGATTAAATAATAAATAAATAAATAAATAAATAAATAAATAAATAAATAAATAAATAAATAGATAGATAGATAGATAGATAGATAGATAAATAGATAAATAAATAAATATTCCTGAGTTCCATATCCATTCAGAAATCGTATAGCAGGGGGGAAGAAGCTGTTCTTGAATCACTCAGAGTGTGCCTTCAGGCTTCTGTACCCCCTTCCAGCTGGTAGCAATGAGAAGGGGGCCTGTCCTGGGTGGTGGGGGGACTTAATGAGGCACCACTACTTGATGATGTCTTAGGTATTATGGAGGCAAGTACCCATGATGGTACTCAATTTACAATTCTCTGCAGCTTACTTTGATCACGTGCAGTAGTAGTGCCCCCCACCCCCATACCAGACACTGAGGCAGCCAGATAGAATGTTCTCCACGGCACATCTGTAGAGATGTGAGAGTTTGTAGTCAGTTCATTAACAATGAAGATCGTTTTAGTATTTTTATGTATTGCACTGTGCTGCTCTGCAAAGCTGCAAATTTCATGACATATCATTGGTTCGTTATGTGCCATGTCGTATGATGTGGCCGATCGTGGTCTTTCCATGACCATGACTTTCCTTGGCAAATTTTCCTACAGAAGTGGTTTGCCATTGTTTTCTTCTGGGCAGTGTCTTTACAAGACGGGTGAACCCAGCCATTATCAATGCTCTTCAGAGATTGTCTGCCTGGTATCAGTGGTCGCATAGCCAGGACTTGCGATCTGCGCCAGGTGCTCATTTGACCATCCCATGGCTTCATGTGACCCTGATCGTGGGTGGGATGTGGAGGGCTAAGGAGATGCTATACCTTGCCCAGGGGTGACCTGCAGGCTAGAGGAGGGAAGGAGCGCCTTACACCTCCTTTGATAGAGACGTACCACCACCAGTGCCATAATAAATCTATAATCAGCGATAATAAAATGAATTCTGATTCAAAACATTACAGCATAAAGGCTGTTATGTTCTCCACACTTTTTCAGATCCCGAGAGATGCAAATTCAGGACAATCCTGAGGAATGGTTACTTGCTTCTCATCTCTGGATAGTGATTATTTAGATTATGTAGCCTTTTGACATGTGACAAGAAGGACAATAAGTGGTAAGTGGTGCAGGGGTGAGGGTTGAGAGTGCTATTAGCACTTTATCGCACTATGATCTATTTGCTTTGCTTGTTGATATCCCAGATACTTATATGTCTCATATCCTGCTGCTCTGTTTCATATTCTACTAGTTCTTTTGCACCTTTCTTTATGGTTAATGTTCTGAACTGAACTAGTCCAAAGTTCCTGTTTATACCTTTAGAAAATAGTTCTACATTTTCTCAAAATCTACTGAGATCTCCTGGGAAAAGACACAGCAATCTTTCACATTCTACCTGGAGATAGACACAGCGTTTAGCATCTGAAGACAGTTCTCACTGAGAAATCGCCTCACCAACCTACACTTGGACCATAGCTCTCCGCACCCTCCCATCCACACTTCTCCTAAATGTTGCAATCGAACCGACATCTACCACTTACACTGGCAGCTCATTCCACACTCTTACCACCCTCTGAGAGAAGAAGATTCCCCTCAGGTTCCCATTCAGGATTTCACCTTTCACCCTTAACCCAAGACCTCTAGTTCTCTTCTCACTTCCCTCTTTGTCGGGTCTAAGTCCTGGAAATCCACCCACAGTGGAACTCCTTCACCACAAACTGCAGTGTTTCAAGAAGATGACTCACCATCACCTTCTCAAGGGCAGTGAGATACGTAGCAGTAAATGAAGGCCTTACTTTCAACAGCCTCATTCAGTAAATGAATTAAATAAAAATCCATCAAAATATCTTGATAATGCTGGCTCGGCTGATGCAATTTCTATTCGTCCTTCAGTACAGTGTGTGTACCAGGCAACGCTGTCCTCCCTCCAGCACCTCCCATCCCAGAGAGGTGGCACCTTCACACGCTGCCATGAAATACAGGAGTTTACTACACAAGCAATTAATTAACAATCAGCTAAACACCCACAACGATGCAGAAATGTTCTGTTTGTGCACACAGACCTATTGTCAAGATTACATTTCTGGTGATGCTGCTATGTTAATGAAGCCCTGGGGAAACTCTCGACTGTTTGTAGAGAATTTTAATCTGCTGAAGCTGCCATCAAGATAAGATAGCCAACAGCACAGTCAAAACATAAGTGTTCTCTGAACAGAGGCCTGGTTGCATCAGACGCAAGGGTCACTCCCACTGTCACAAGTGTTTGTACACAGCCTCTTTCCCAATGACGCTCTCCGGAGAAGATAACTGCTGGCACCCTGATCTATGCCCTTCAAGAGCCAGATCCCTGAGCTCCACCAGGAAAAGTTAGAGCAGGGGTTCCCAACCTGATGTCCATGGATCTCTTGCTTAATGGCATTGGTCCATGGCATAAAGAAGTTTGGGAACCTTGAGTTAGAAGTCAAGTCAAGTTTATTGCCAGTTCGACCATAAACTGCTGGTACTGTACACAGTAAAAATGAAACAACGTTCCTCCAGGACCATGGTGCTACATGAAACAACACAGAACTACACTAGACTATGTGAGACAGCACAAGGCTACACTAGACTACGTAAAACAACATAAAAACTGCTCTAGACTACAGACCTGCACAGGACTACATAAAGTGCACAAAACAGTGCAGGGCAGTATAATAATTAATAAACAAGACAATAGGCACAGTAGAGGACAAATTACAATATAATAATAAATGCTGTAGATGTCAGTCTAGACTCTGAATATTGAGGAGTCTGATGGCTTGGGGGAAGAAACTGTTGCACAGTCTAGTCGTGAGAGCTCGAACCTTTTCCCAGATGGCAGGAGGGAGAAGAGTTTGTATGAGGGGTGCATGGGGTCCTTCACAACGCTGTTAGCTTTGTGGATGCAACGTGTGGTGTAAGTGTCTGTAATAGCGGGAAGAGAGACCGCGATGATCTCCTCAGCTGACCTCACTATCTACTTCAGGGTCTTGTGATCCGAGACGGTGCAATTCCCAAACCAGGCAGTGATGCAGCTGCTCAGGATGCTCTCAATACAACCCCTGTAGAATGTGATGAGGATGGAGGTGGGAGAGATTGACTTTTCTCAGCCTTCACAGAAAGTAGAGACGCTGCTGGGCTTTCTTGGTTGCGGGGTTTTGACCTGAAATGGTAACCATTTCTTTCCTCCCACTGATGCTGCCTGACTTGCTGAGTTCTTCTAACAGTTTATTTGCTTCAGATTCTAGCAACTGCAGTCTCCTGTGCTTCCACTAGTTACCGTTGGTTATCTACCTGATACGAGCAGAAGGTTTATGTTTCATATCATAACCAGTAGAACAAAAGCAGAAGATTTATTTGATTGTTAGGAAAAATTCAAGATGCCAGATTGTTTGTTGTCATTCTTCAGTACGCGAATAAAGGAGAATAAAATAATTGTTATCCCAGCTCTGATGCAGCATAAAATAAACACAATAAGCATAATAACATAACAAATATAAATATAAAAGCAATCCTATAAAATACAATGTACAAACAACTGCTGACTTACTGCCAACGTACTGTCCTCTACTGTGCCTATTGTCTTGTTTATTATTTTTTGTAATGCCTGCACTGTTTTTGTGCACTTTATGCAGTCCTAGGTAGGTCTGTAGTCTAGAGTAGTTTTTGTGTTGGTTTATGTGGTTCAGTGTAGTTTTTGTACTGTTTCATGTAGCACCATGGTCCTGAAAAACATCGTCTCGTTTTTACTGTGCACTGTACCAGCAGTTATGGTCAAAGTGACAATAAAAAGTGACTTGACTTGAGTGTGGCCGTACATACATAAGATTAGCTTATATACATTGCAACATTCACAAAATGCTGTAGCAACTCAGCAGCTCAGGCAGCATCTATGGAGAGGAATAAACAGTTGATGTTTTACGCTGAAATCCTTGACCAGGATTGGAAAAGATCCTCTTCCATTGCCGTCCTGATAAAGTGTAAGGTGACTCTGATAGAAACTGGTAAAGTGACAAAGTGACTCCTGGCAAGAAGAACTCTTCCCGGTAGCAGCTGGGCACACGAAAACACAATAGGTCAGTGGCTGTCACTGCAGGTGTGAGATGTGGAGTGTAAAACGTGGGGGAGGTGGAGAGTTCTGAGGGGTTGTGGAGAGAGTGGCTGATGTGAGTTGAATTGAATTGGCTTTATTTCTTACATCCTTCACAGTAAAATATTTACGCTACGTCACCATCTGAATGTGCAATGTGCAAACTTTAGTAATAGTATGTACAGTAAGATATATAACAGAATAGTCAATATAGCTTAGAAATACAATTGTGTCAGTGGGAATTATTCAGTCTGCTGGCCTGGTGGAAGAAGCTGACCCAGATCCTGGTGGTCCTGGCTTTTATGCTGTGGTACTGTAGCAGCTGGAACAGTTTGTGGTTGGGGTGACTCAGGTCCCCAATGATCCTTCAGGCCCTTTTTACACACCTATCACTGTAAATGTCCTGAGCAGTGGGAAGTGCATATCCACAGATGTGTTGGGCTGTCTGCACCACTCTCTGCAGAGTCCTGCGACTGAGGGAAGTACAGTTCCCATACCGGGCGGAGATACAGCCAGTCAGCATGCTCTCAATTGTGCCCCAAGGAAAGTCTTCAGGATTTGAGGACTTCCTCAACCGTCTAAGGTGGAAGAGGCGCTGATGTGCTTTTTTCACCACACAGCTGGTACGTACAGACCATGTGAGATCCTTGGTAGTGTGTTCACCAAGGATCTTGAAGCTGTTCACCCCCTCAACCCCAGACCCACTGATGTCCACAGGGGTGAGCCCGGCTCCATTCCCCCTGTAATCCACAACCAGCTCCTTGGTTTTTGTGACATTGAGGGAGAGGTTGTTTTCTTGACACCAACGTGTCAGGGTGATGACTTCTCCTCTGTAGGTTGTCTCATTATTTGAGATGCAGTGGTAGTAAAAGATACCTAATAAAAAGCAGGAGTGAAAATAAAATGCACGATGACTTTAAGCAGTGAAGTGGATTAATATTTGAAAATTGTAGGTTGGTTGCTGTAGAATCCTCAGAATCTTATCAGAAAGGATAACACTTCAAGGAGATGAAGAGTCAGTCTTAATTTTTTCTATTGAACCGGTTGTTATTTGACTCAGATCTGAAAATGCTTTCACTAAACTAAGCTGTCCCTTTACCACTGATGCTTGTAATCTCCTGTCACAGGGTATTAGAATCTGATCTTCCACAACAGAACTGTCCAAGCCAAACTTCAGCTCTTCACATCCTCCTCATTTCACCTTGAGATATTCCGGTAAAAATTAAACCATAAGGCGAGGAGATTTAGGCTATTTGACCCATTGAGTCTGCTCCACCATTCCATCTTCACCTCATTCTCCTGCCCTTTTTCTGTAACCTTTCATACCCTTCTGATCAAGAACCTCTGCTTTAAATATACCCAGTGACTTGGCCGCCAGAGCTGTCAGTGGCAATGAATTCCACAGATTCACCACCCCTGGCGAAAGAAATTCCTACCCAACCCTGATCTAAAGGGACGTCCTTGTGAGCTGAGGGTGTGCCCTCTGGTAATAGACTACCCCACTATAGGAAACACCCTCTTCGCTTTCACTCTATTTAGGCCTTTCAATATTCAATAGGTATCAATGAGATTCCCCCTCATGTTTCTAAAATCCAGTGAGTGGAAGCCCAGAGCCATCCAACACTCCTCACCCATTAATCCTGTCATTTCTGGGATCATTCTCATGATCCTCCTCTGGACCCTCTCCAATGCCAGCACACCCATTCTCAGACAAAGGCCAAAAACTGCTCACAATACTGAAAGTGCAAGTCTGGTCGATGCTTTATATAGCCTCAGCTTTACATCTTTGGTCCATAATGCAATTATATTGGCCCAGGAAGCAACCTGCTCTCCTCACTGCTGTTTCCATGCTGCTTGGGTTAATTGGGAATACAGGGGTCATTTCTGACTGGTACAGCTCCTAGACTAAGTGCAGCCAGGTGAGGAAGGTAGCTGGTACTGGGAAGGATGTCGTAATGCTGAGGGGTTGAGTTAGTGAGATAACAGGAAAATGGATTGAACTCAGAGAAACCCAGGGTGGAAATGACCAACACAAGGGGCATAACTTTAAGGTAGTTAGATGGAAGTATAAGGGGATGTCAGCGTTAAGTTCTTAAAACAAAGTGGTAAGTGTGTGGAACGTCCTGCCAGGAACGGTGGTAGGGGCAGGTACATTGGGGAAACTCTTAGATCGGCACATGGATGATAGAAAAATGAAGGCTATGTCAGAGGAAGGGTTAGATTGAGCTTAAGAGTAGGTTAAAAGATCAGCACAACATCATGAGCTGGAAGGCATGAACTCTGCTGTCATGGTCTAAGTTCTCCTTTCTTAAAGAAGAGGAATATATTAGAGATGTAGGGCATTATGAATTGTGAAAACTGCACAAGGAACACCTTGGCAGGGTGATGGCTGGATCATTGCGTCTGTTAGTTGACGAGTGATCACTGGACTTAACGATGATGGTTGGAATAGGACACTTTTGAAATGAAGTGACTTCAAAACCCAAATGCCCCATTTTCTTTTCTTCAAGCAGATTGTAAACATGGCATGTGAAAATTCGTAATGATAAAATCTGGTTTTGACGTAGACATGAAACTTCGCAGTCTGCGTACTGCTAGGGTCCTCTTTCACCTGTCTTGTGCCTCCTCCACTACGGGTTCTCCTACATATGGAATGCGAGGTTGTACAAATATGCAGCTCCTTTTAGCTCGTCGCTTCTCACAATAAATTTAGAAGCTATGGAAATGCCTGGAATTTGACTGTGACAAATGAGATACTGTTAGTGACGCTAAGATGGAGAAGCCTGAGTCTGGAGACCTAGCTTATTGAGTTTACTGAGGCCTTGTGTGACTTAAACCTTGTAGGTCTTTCATTGATTCCGTTATGGTTATTATTCTCTTGGTTTATCGATTATGCCCACAAGTAAATGAATCTCAGGGTTTTTTATACGGTGACATGTATGTACTTTAATAATAAAATTTACTTCGAACTTTGAACTCTTAGATTAGATTAAATTCAACTTCATTGTCATTGTGCCGAGTACAGACACAAAGCCAATGAAATGCAGTTAGCATCTAAAGAAAAATGCAAAGAATAGTGTTATTTACAAAATAACTGTAAATAGAAAGTAAGTACTACGGCACACAAATATAAAAGTACTGAGACAGTACAATATTGGTGCAATACTGCTTAGCGCTGTGATGTGAGGTTCAGTAGGATCACAGCCTCAGGGAAGAAGCTCTTCCTGTGCCTGCTGGTGCGGGAGCGGAGGCTCCTGTAGCGCCTACCGGATGGGAGGGGAGTCAAAAGACCATGCCGGGCAGCGTTTATGGTAGATGTTCTCAATGGTGGGCAATTGGGTGCCGATAATCTGCTGGGCAGTTTTCACCACACACTGGAGTGTTTTGCTATCTGATACGTGACAATTGCCATGCCACACTGAGATGCAGCTGGTGAGTATGCTGTCAATGGTACAGTGGTAAAAGTCCATCAATATCCTGGGACAGAGGTGAGCTTTCTTGACTCTCCACAGGAAATAAAGGCGCTGTTGCACCTTTTTGATCAGGACAGAGGAGTTCAGGGACCAGATGAGATCATCGGAAATGTGGACACCAAGGAACTTGTAGCTTGATGCACGCTCCACTACAGCTCCATTGATGTAGATGGGGACGTGAGTGTGGCTCCCAGCATGCGTGAAGCCCACAACAATCTCCTTGGTCTTCTGGGTGTTAAGGGCCAGGTAGTTGTCAGCACCTGAGAGCTGCCTGTGATGAGAAACTAGAATCAGAAGCAGGTTTGTTATCACTGACTTATGTGGTGAAATTTGTTGTTTTGTGGCAACAGTGTAGTGCAAGACCTAAAAGTGACAGTAAAATTACAAAAGTACAGAGTGCAAAAGAGGAATAGTGAAGTAGAGTTCATGGGTTCACGGACCGATCATCAATCTGATGGCAGAAGGGAAGAAGCTGATCGGACATATTGAGTGTGGGTCCCCATGCTCCTGTACCTGCTCCCTGATGGTAGTAAGGAGAAGAGGGCATGTCTCAGATGGTGAGAGTCCTTAATGATGGTGGCATCTTCTTGAGGCATCGCCTTTTGAAGATATCATCTATGTTGGGAAGGGTTGCACCTGTGATGGAGATGCAAGAGCCATCAGACTGAGCTTTCCTGACTGACCAATGCACGGAGAAAGACAGGAGACTCTGAGAGACTCAAGTCAGTGATTAACTCAATTTAAGCGTTGGCCTTAAGCCAACAGACTGACCACTAGGGAAGCAATAGCACGGCACTAATCCCCTCAGAGAGAAGCTGTTTGCTTTTGTTGAGTCTCAATTAATGGCTAGCGCCCGGTCAAATTTGCAAAACAATAGCACTTTATTTTATTTTGGGCCTGGGAACAAAACCGATTGCAGTGCATTCCTGAATCTGTCGGGAACACTCAAGCGTGAGCCAGTTGAACGCAGAGCGTGAAACGGTGCTGACAAGTTAACTGTGACACATGAGGAACTTCTGTCTGTGTGCAGAGCTCTCACAGGGTATGAGCAGACAGGGGCTTGACCAGGAGTTGAACTGCAACCACAACAATGCTAACACTTGTTTGTCTACACACCGTGCAATACTGAGCATCAGACTCAGAGACTAACATGGGGTTTCACGGATATAAATGAGCAAACTCTGGTTTGCCATTTTTACATGGAACCATAATTGACTAGTGCACTAAAATATACTTCTTGAGATAGAACTATATTTGGTGGCTGCTTTAGTATGTCCTCTGCTGCTTCTGCTGCTGTAGCCCATCCACTTCAAGGTTTGATGTGTTGTGCATTCAGTGATGCTCTTCTGCACCCCACTGTTGTAATGTGTGCTTATTTGAGTTACTGTCGCCTTCCTATCAGCCTGAACCTGTCTGGCCATTCTCCTCTGACCTCTCTCGTTAACAAGGTGTTTTCACCCACGGAGCTGTCACTCACTAAATTGGCAGATTCTGTGAAACTCGAACCACACTGTCTGGCACCAACAGTCAAAGTTCCTTAAGTCACGCTTCTTCCTCATTCTGATGTTTGGTCTGAACGACAACTGAACCTCTTGACCACGTTTGCATGCTTTTATGCATTGAGTTGCTGCCACATGATTGGCTGATTAGGTACTTGCATTGAGGTGAACAGAAACTTCTTCGATTGGTTCTCTTATTCAAGGCTGAGATTTTTGGATGTTAAATGAATCATGGGATATAGGGATCAGGAGGGCAAGATTAGGAATGAAGTACAAGATTAATCTGATTGTATAGGTGATGGGGCTTTGAGAGAATGTGTCATCCACCTATGCTCTTTGACCTTTTGTTGTTAAATAGGGCAACATGGAAGGCAATGTAGTCAGCAAGGGAATACTGTATGCTTTAAAGGATTCGAAGTATTATCGAAGTATGTATAAATTATACAACCTTGAGATTTTGTCTGCTTACAGGCAGCCACAAAGCAAAAAACCCAAATGAACCCTAATTTTACAAAAAAAACGACCAACACCTAATGTGCAGAGAGAGAGAAATGAAACACAAATCATGCAATCGAGTGACAGCATTCAGACAATATTGAGTCCATAGACCCAAATCCTGGAGCAGCCAGAGTAGGCCCATAGCCCCAGTCTCAGTTCCTCGCACGGCAGGGCAAATCGACGTGAAGCTCACAGACCTGAAGCACGTAGCAGCCGGAGCCTCATCGGCAGGCCTCATCGCCGTGGAGAGAGGAGCGAACATCACGGAAGAACGAGCAGAATCAGCTCGACCCTCGCCTCCGGTCCAGGCATCGTGAGTGGTTGTTAAAATGCCAGGGGTAAAATTCAGAGAGACTGGGGAATCTCGGTGGACCTTGCTAAACTAGCCTGTCCTCTGCAAAGCAGCAAGCTACTGGGCCAATAGCATGTTGATTTGCATAAAATAAAAATTAGAGGAGATAAGACACAGGTTTCAATGGTCTAGTCAGTTCACAACTCTAATGCTGCATCCTGATCTGATGCCAAGAAGTGAGAAAGACATTTAACTGCTGGAGACAACACAGAGAACTTCCAGAATACTAATTCCTGGTATCAAGAAAACACCAGATAAGAATAAGCTGTTGAATCCAGAGTAGTGTTGTCCGAGGGATAATCTTATTATAGAAAACTATTCATCCGATAGGGTATGTTACATTTGAAATTATTGGACTAGAAACTCAGAATAAATGGGACTGAAGCAGTAGAACAAGGGCACACAAATACTGACTGGGAATAATCTGTGGAATAAAGTTGCAGGTATTAGAGTGAGAGTAGGGATTATGGATGTGCTGAAACTGAATGTGAACACCAACCTGTTCTGATCTTGCATTCTTGGATAATGAATTATTTAATAGAGCGCTTACTGTTATTGTGGGTAGCAAGGTGGATTTACGTTTCTACCAAAGGAGGTGTAAGGTACCCCTTCCCGCCACTATCCTGCAGGTCACCCTTGGGCAAGGTGTTGCACCTGCTTAGCACCCCGATCGGGGTCACATGAAGCCATGGGAGCAGGTGGTGGACGGTCGTATGAGCAGCTGGGACGTATCACAAGTCCTAGTTTTTGGAACGTAGAAGGTTGAGGGGGAACTTGATAGAGGTATTTAAAATTATGAGGGGGATAGATAGAGTTGACGTGGATAGGCTTTTTTCATTGAGAGTAGGGGAGATTCAAACAAGAGGACATGAGTTGAGAGTTAGGGGGCAAAAGTTTAAGGGTAGCACGAGGGGGGAATTTCTTTACTCAGAGTGGTAGATGTGTGGAACGAGCTTCCAGTAGAAGTGGTAGAGGCAGGTTCGGTATTGTCATTTAAAGTAAAATTGGATAGGTATATGGACAGGAAAGGAATGGAGGGTTATGAGCTGAGTGCGAGCCAGTGGGACTAGGTGAGAGTAAGCATTCGGCACAGACTAGAAGGGTAGAGATGGCTATTTCCGTGCTGTAATTTTTATATGGTTATGCGACCACTGACACCAAGCAGACAGTCTCTGAAGAGTATTGATAACGGCTGGGGTCACCCGTCTTGTAAAGACACTGCCCAGGAGGAGGCAATGGCAAACCACTTCTGTGGAAAAATTTGCCAGGAACAATCGTGGTCAAAAGAACTTGATCGCTTACGTCACACGATTCGGCACATAATGAGATTGATAATGAGTATTATCAATTGAAAATTTAAAAAAATTTGTCCTGTTCTTTGGATCACCCTTAAAGAGACAATGACCAGCTTTTATTTATCACACGCTCATCGAAATATTGAAACATACAGTGAAGTGCGTTACTTGCATCAATGGCCAACCCAGTCCAAACATGTGCTGGCTCAGCCCACAAGTGTCACCAGCATAGCATAGCCACAACTTATTAGCTCATCCCCACCTGTCTTTGAAATTTGGGAGGGAACTGGAGCACCCAGAGGAAACACATGCGGTCACGGTGAGAACACACAAATTCTTACAGACAGCGGTGGAATTGAACCCCAATGGCTGATTGCGGATACTGTAAGTCATTACACTAGTATCAATCACTTGGACTTCTCAGTGAAATTTGGGGGTGTTGTGGTTTATTAAACAAATTTAGAGCACGTGAGACTGGGGGTAATGTATAGAATGGAATGCGAGCTGCTTAATAGATTAAAAATATTGAAATACACTCTGTGGCCACTTTATTAGGTACACCAGTAGACTTGCTCATTCATTCAAATATCTAATCAGCCAATCACGTGGCAGCAACCCAATGTATAAAAGCATGCAGACATGGTCAAGAGGTTCAGTTGTTGTTCAGAATAAGCATCAGAATGGGAAAGTGACTTTGACCGCGGAATGATTGTTGGTGCCAGATGGGGTGGTTTGAGTATCTCAGAAGCTGCTGATCTGCTGGGATTTTCATGCACAACAGTCTCTAAAGCAGGAATTCTCAACCTGGGGTCCACTGACCCTTTGGTTAATGGTTGGGAAACCCTGCTCTAGAGATTACAGAGATGGTACAAAGCCAAAAACAGACATCCGGTGAGTGATAGTTCTGTGGGTGAAAATGCTTGGTTAATTAGAGAGGTCAGAGGAGACTGGTTCAAGCTGACAAGGAAGGCAACAGTAACTCAAATAACCACTTGCTGTAACAGTGGTGTGCAGAAGAACATCTCTGAATGAACAACACATCAAACCTTGAAGTCGACAGGCTACAGCCACAGAAGACTACATTGCGTCTCACTTCTGTACCTAATAAAGTGGCTACTGAGTGTAAGTGAGCCATTCTTGGGCTTGGAGTGGTGGATCAGTACTGTGGTCTTGGCTGTTTAGTATCTATAGCAAAATTTTGGGTAAGAGGGCAAAATGCATTTGAACCAGGTTTGCCAAAGTGGGCAGCAGGAGGAGGAGAAGGGAGAGAAGCTGTAGTTGGATATAAACCCTGCATTTGGTTCCACAATGGTGACTGACATAAGATTCTATCCTGATTAATTTAAGCTCTACTGATGACACAAAGGTTGGGGGTGTTGTGGATAGTGTGGAGGGCTGTCAGAGGTTACAAAGGGACATTGACATGATGCAAAACTGGGCTGAGAAGTGCCAGATGGAGTTCAACCCAGATAAGTGTGAAGTGGTTAATTTTGGTAGGTCAAATATGATGGCAGAATATAGTATTAATGGTAAGACTCTTGGCATTTTGGAGGATCAGTGGGATCTTGGGGTCTGAGTCTATAGGACACTCAAAGCAGCTGTGCAGGTTGATTCTGTGGTGTACAGTGTATTGGCCTTCATCAATCGTGGAATTGAATTTAGGAGCTGAGAGGTAATGTTGCAGCAATATAGGACCCTGGTCAGACCCCACTTGGAGTACTGTGTTCAGTTCTGGTCACCTCACTACAGGAAGGATGTGGAAGCCATAGAAAGGTTGCAGAGGAGATTTACAAGGATGTTGCCTGGATTGGGGAGCACGCCTTATGAGAATAGTTTGAGTGAACTCGGCCTTTTCTCCTTGGAGTAACAGAGGATGAGAGGTGTCCTGATAGAGGTGGACAAGATGATGAGAGGCATTGATCATGTGGATAGTCAGAGGCTTTTTCCCAGAGCTGAAATGGTCGGTACAAGAGGACACAGGTTTAAGGTGCTGGGGAGCAGGTACAGAGGAGATGTCAGGGGTAAGTTTTTTTACTCTGTGTGGTGAGTGTGTGGAATGGGCTGCTGGCAACGGTGGTGGAGGCAGATACGATAGGGTCTTTTAAGAGCCTTTTAGATAGGTACATGGAGCTTAGTAAAATAGAGGACTATAGGTAAGCCTAGTAATTTCTGAGGTCGGGACATGGTCAGACAACTTTGTGGGCTGAAGGGCCTGTATTGTGCTGTAGGTTTTGTATGTTTCTATGTTTCTTTCAGTCTTGTTCAATTTTGCATTTTGAGTACAAACTGTTGTTGCTTTGTGACTAATTATTTCCATACAACCAGAAGTTGTAGCTTCTGTTGGTGTACATTGGCAATCAAATACCAGTGGACATGCATTTAAAATTCAGATACTGGAGGGCCAGGGAGGGGTAGTAGCTCTGAAGAGGCTTGTTGTGTCCGTTCTAGGACAGCTCACTTACCTTCGGTCTCCACCGGACATGTCGCTCTCACCTGTGGCTCCAAGTAGCTGTTTGCATGTGACAGTGGCCACACCCCGGTGCACCGTGTTGACAGGTGAGGGTAGCTGGCTGCCTCATACCCCGGTAGCTTAGGGACGTGTCTGTGCCAGTATGTGAAGCCAGCTTCGGCGGACTGGGCGGGTGAGATCTACAGTGAAATCCAACGGCCAGGAAGGTGCTACTGCAACGCTCCGTGGAGAGCGAAGGGCATGACAAGGCACTGAAGACATCATGGTCATCGACTAAACTAAGGAAGACCCCAGTTTGTGATGCTTGTTCGTGCCACTGGACCCAGACTTCTGAGGTTGAGAGAGTGGAACCGCCCCAGTGCCATGGCTTTTCCACTTTAAAAACTCTCCCTCACTGATGTCCTGCCATCGTTGGAGACGACAGACAACTGCCATTACTACTAGAGGGCATACGTTTAAGGTGAGAGGGAGAAGTTTAAGGAGATATGCTGGGCATTTTTTTTGTATAGAGTATGTGTCGGTGGAGCTGATGGAAGAAGATGGTGTTTATTAGGCTTTTAGATAGACTCGTGAACGTACGGTGAATGGAGGGGGTGGATCATGTGCAGGCAGAAGACAGTTAATTTAATTTGGTTTTGCATTCAGCACAAACATTGTGAGTCAAATAATGGAAATCCTCCAGCTGAATATTGAACATAATGAACAGTACAGCAAAGGATTCTTCTCTCTGCTCCCCTTTTATTCCATTCTTCACTTTGGCCTGTTACCTCTTCTCACCTATCATCTCCACTGGGTCCCCTCCTCTTTCCCTTTCTCCTACAGTCCACTCTCCTCACCAACCCTTGACCTTTCCTGGCTTCACCTATCACCTTCTAGCTGTTCTACTTCCCCCTCCCTCCACCTTTTAATTCTGATTTCTTCCCCCTTCCTCCTTAGTCCTGAAGTCAAGTCAAGTCAAGTCACTTTTTATTGTCATTTCAACCATACCTGCTGGTTCAGTACACAGTAAAAACAAAACGACGTTCCTCCAGGACCCTGGTGCTACCTGAAACAACACAAAACCACGTTAGACTTCAGACCTACAAGGGGCTACATAAAGTGCACAAACAGTGCAAAACAGTACAATAATTAATAAACAAGACAATAGGCACAGTAAAGGGCAAATTACAATATAATAATAAATGATGAAAATGTAAATGTAAACAATGGTTTAACAGGAATTGAGAAAGAAATGAGTAAAAATTGCAAAGGGAGTGGAGTGGAGGTGTGTGTGTGTATATATATATATATACATATATATTGGTAAGAAGGACCTCATCCCAAAAAGTTGATTAGTTATTTACTTCCATAGATGCTGCCTGACCTGCTGAGCTCCTCCGTCGTTTCGTCTGTGTAGTACAGGCAATTAATTCATTAATTAAAAAATGTATCCATCTATCTATCAAATAAATGAATAAATAAATTGGTAGATAGCGCTACAGCATAGTGGTTAGCACAATACTTTACAGTTCAGGCGACCTGGGTTCAATACCCTCCATTGCCTGTAAGGAATTTGAACATCTTCCCCGTGACTGTGTGGGTTTCCTCCGGGTGCTCTGGTTTCCTCCCACAGTCCAAAGACATACCGATTGGTAGGTTAATTGGTCATTGTAAGTTGTCCTATGATTAGGCTAAGATTACATTGGGGGATTGCTGGACGGCATGGCTCGAAGGGGTGGGGGGGGGGGGGGGTCTGTGTTGTATCTCAATAAAGAGATAGATGCTATTTATGCACTTACTATTCTATACATTTTGTGCTCATCAGATGGAATTCATTATTGAGTTGGCCGTGACCCAGAAGCTGATAACTTCCATCGCCTTTTAGATTCCAACACATATTTGCTCCCAAGTTGGGGAGTGTTTAAGTGATGTCTCCTCCTCTGGTGACTGGCACTTGAAATAGTGAGTGCTCTTGCCAGCATTGTAACCGCAGTTGTCAGTTGTGTGAATTGAAGGATTCAACTGGAAATTGGCCAGATCAGTAGGCTGTTTGGTTAATACCGTATTCACACAGTCCAGAACTTAAATTCGGAACGTTCACATCAAATTCCTGGCTTATACACATCACAATTAATCGCTGATAGTGTCATCCCATCATTAGCAATAATCCAGTCCCAGTGTTTTTGCTGTGAGAATTTATATCTAGGAAAGTTGTTTATACTTTTCACTGTGTTTACTACAGTCTCAAGTAGATCGTATTGATTCACTGCAGTCACAGTGCTCACTAAGAAACTGGGAGCCATTTGCAGTAATGACTTTCCTCTCGTCTCTGGGAGGGTTAACAAGACATCAAACCTTGGTGCCTGATAACTTGTGTTATCATCACGTGTTTCTCAGCTTTACAGAGAATTTATTGACGTGGCTTTTTCAGCTTGCTGGATCAGCCACGGCACCATGTACACCAGGCTCATGATTCCGGCTTCTTTTCCCTTGCTTTCCAGTCCTGCTGGAGTGTTTTGGACTGAAGATGTTGACTGTTTATTCCTCTCCATGGATGCTGCCTGACTTGCCAAGTTCCTCCAGAACCTTTGGTGTGTTACTCATGTATAACAGGGCCCGATACCTTGATTCTTACTAATAAGAGAGCAGAATTCCAATTTCAGGTTTATTTATCACATGTACATCAAAACATACAATGAAATGTGTTAGAACATAGGACATAGAAATCTACAGCACATTACAGGCCCTTAAACCCACAATATTGTGCCGAACATGAAACCTAGAATTTCATTTATATTGTTAATGTTATTGTTATTGTTAATATTATTCCCTAGCATTATATTGTTAATGTTATTGTTATTATTCCCTAGCATTATTGTCACAGGGAAAATGTTCAAACTCCTTACAGGCAGTGGAGGGTATTGAACCCAGGTCACCTGAACTGTAAAGTATTGTGCTAACCACTATTCTGTAGCATTATCTACCAATTTATTTATTCATTTATTTGATAGATAGATAGATACATTTTTAAATTAATGAATTGCTATTTCCCTAGCAAATAGCCCTCTATTTTTCTAAGCTCCATGTACCTACCTAAGAGTCTCTGAAAAGACCCTATCGTATCCGCCTCCACCACCGTCGCGGGCAGTACATTCCACGCTTCCACCACTCTCTGTGTGAAAAACTTACCTCTGACATCCTCCTTGCACCTGCTTCCAAGCTCCGTAAAACTGTGCCCTCTCGTGTTAGCCATTTCAGCCCCGGGAAAAAGCCTCTGGCTGTCCACACGATCAATGCCTCTTGACATCTTATACACCTCTATCAGGTCACCGCTCATCCTTTATGTTATGTTTTGTAACTTCAAAAAATTAATCTAATTCAAAGGAAGATAGGGTAGTCCAGGAATGTAGGTCTAACTTTGAGTTTACATTAAGCGACGCGCACTTGTATCATATGGTAGTGTGATGGCGTATACAATTCACGTGTTTATACATTTAACTTGTAATGAATTATTTAAACAGACAAAGAATGCTTGATCAACAACATATTTACAAGATTATTCAAATATTGCTGCAGTATTAACTACACAACAAAATGCATTGTTTGACACATGCCATATTGGTGTGGTGACCCAGGATGTGCTGAGGGTAACCCGAAGGGGTTTGCCACACACTCTGGCACCAACATAGCATGCTCACTGTGCTCAGCAGAACAGCACGAGCAGCAACAACAGCAACGAAACAGAACAAGGCAACAGCAGCAAAATAAGCCTCTTTCCCATCTCTCCAACCCGCCCAAGCATTCACTCAGGACAGGCCACCTCCGGGCCTTCAGTCCTAGGTCCCAGATTCTCAGACTCACAAGCGTCAGGCCTCCAACTTCAGACTTGACCCTTGGACTTGCCGATAATATTCAATAATTTTATTGCCAATAGTAGTCAATAATATGCTGCATATATTGCCACACCTTTTCAGCGAACGTTTCTTCACTCGCCCCAAATTCAGAGATGCATGGTCTTCCTTTCTGAATATTCATAACCACACTGACTCATAGATTAGACCAACTGTCAGAAGAAATCAGTCCCTTTGAAAAGCAGAGAGCATAAAGATAACAAAGCTGATGAGATTTGAAAGGGTATGTTCTGTGAATTAAGTGGTAGACTCTTGTAGGTTAAATAGAGTCCAGAATCGGAATCATATGCCATGAATGTTGTTTTGGGGCAGTGGTCCATTCAATACATTAAAAAATTACTCTTTAGTTACAATAAGAAATGGTAATTAAATAAGTAATGCAAAAAGTGAAGTAGTGTTCATGGGTTCATGGTCAGTACGTAAATCTGATGGCAGGGGGGAGGAAGCTGTTCCTAAATATGTTGAGTGTGTGTCCTCAGGCTCCATGATGGTAGCAATGAGAAGAGAGCATGTCCTGGATGGTAAAGGTCCTTAATGATGGATTCTGTTTTCTTAAGGCATTGTCTTTTGAAGATGTCCTTAAATCATACGAAAAGAATACTCCTACGATCACACAGCAAGGAAACAGGCCATTCGGCCCAGCTATGCTGAACAGTGGACCAACTTTCATTTTAACCCTATCTCCCAGTATTTGGCTCATCATTTTCTATACTTGGATAATTCAAGTGCTCCTCTAGACACTTCTTAAATGCTGTCAAAGACCTAGTTTCAAGCCTTCTTTCTCAAGTAGTGCATTCTAGGTCCTCACCATTCTCTGGGTGAAGGTTCCCTCAGATCCTCTTTAAATATCTTCTTCCTCACCCTAAATCTGTGCTTTTTCTGTAAATCTAATATGTCAAAAAGGTTCCTGAGTCTACTCTGTAATTTTATATACCTCAATCAGGTCCTCTCCTCACCAGAGACTGTCAGGCTGATCAACATCTCTACCCATTAACCCACCCCACCACCCAATGACTCACCCCCTCACCCATTAACTCACCCCACCACCCAATGACTCACCCCATCACCCATTACTCACCCCACCACCCATTAACCCACCCCTCCACCCATTACTCATCCCACCACCCATTAGCTCACCCCACCACCCATTGACTCACCCCATCAACTATTACTCATCCCTCCACCCATTAACCCACCCCATCACCCAATGACTCACCTTACCACCCCTTAACACACTCCACCACCATTAACACATCTCACCACCCATTAACTCACCCCACCACCCAGCATCACCAATACATACACTTCACCTAGTGTCATTTTATGTCCCTACAATCAGTCTATGCACAGTATATAAGTTACTTATACATTGTATTTTATCAGATTGTTTCTTATTTATATTTATTGTGTTTTTTTGTTCTTTCTTTATGCTTATTTTTTTAAACTGCATCAGATCTGGAGTAACAGTTATTTCGTTCTCCTTTATACTCGTGTACAGAATGACAATAAACAATTTTGAGTCTTGAATCTTGAACATCTTAGCCTCCTCTTGGCCTTCTCTAACCATTGCAGTTAGCTCCTGCTACCACTCTCTCTATCTATTGCCCCCTCCCACCACCAGTCACTACACTACACTGGATGCACTTTAAAACGCTTTTGCATTGTAAATACATACTGGTATTTATTTATTTATGCACATTTTATTCCAGGTCCTTTAACTTTATCTTTTTTATTTGCAGTGTATTTAATTTTTTATGTAATTGTTAATTCTTCATAATGACTGAATGTTGTTGGTTTTTTGATGTATTTTGCACTCTGACCATCACACCACAGCAAATTCCGAATGCGTTCTAACATGTGCAAGGTTGCAAGGCTTCAGTTTGAGGACTGGAGGAGCTAAGCCTCCACGTCACAGGTAGTAGCTGCAGCCCGAGAGGTGGTGTCATGTTGGGTAAGGCATTTTGAAACCCCGGGCTGACTGATCACTTGGAAGGAGTCGGCCATTTTAATTTACTCCACATTCCCAATTTTAATCTGTTGTGTTGTCAGTCACTGAGGCTTTGAAACTTTGGTCCCAAACTTCCCCCATATTTTTCCTTTGTCTTCTAAGATGCCCCTTAATAAGCTAGTTGTTGCTTACCGGCCTGTGCTGGTGTCAGGCTGAGTTGTGTGGGCTGCGGTTTGGAACAGGCCATATACTTCAGCATTCAGCTGCTCCATTGGTCCTGCTGTTCATCTGGGCCTTACCACATGGTCCTGTCACTCCACAGAGAGTCCAGCAAAACAGTGTCCACACAGCTGGGAGATCTCAGCACCGCAGACTCTCCAACACTGTGTATGCAGTCAGACATAATTTCAAATCAGAGACTCAAATGGTTTGAAAGGTAATTGTCAGCCTAAACAATAGGTCCACTCTCTTCTCCTATCAGATTCCTTCCTCTCCAGCCTTTACCTTTCCACTCACCTGGCTTCAACTATCATCTTCTAGCTATCTCCCTTCCCCTCCCACCACCTTTTTTATGCTGGCATCTTCCCCCTTCCTTTCCAGTCCTGGAGAAGGGCCTCAGTCAGAAATGTTCACCCTTTAAAGGCTGGAGTTCCTCCAGCCTTTTGTGCGGGCTGCTAAGCAATAGGGAACCTACTTTTTTTCTTTAAAATTGTTGTTGAATTTTGTATTAGAAATAAGGCAGGAATAATCTCTTTGGTGGGATTATAATATATGCCCCCAAAGTTTCAAAATTCAAAGTAAACTTATTATCAAAGTACATATATGTCATCATATACAACCCTGAGATTCAATGTTGAAAATTAGAGGAGCAAATATGTAGGGAAATTGCTGATAGGTATAGAATGCCTGCAAGAAAATGAATCTCAAGGTAGTATATGGTGATTATATACATTCTTTGTTAATAAATTCACTTTGAACTTCTGAACTTTGAATAATAGTACGTCATAAACATGAAAGATTCTGCAGATACTGGAAATCCAGAGCAACACACACAAAATGCTGGAGGAACTCAGCAGGTCAGGCAGCGTCTGTGGAAATGAATAAACAGTTGACGTTTCAGGGTGATACCCTCCCTCAGGACTGGCTAACAGTAGGTGATTTTAACTTCCCTAGCATTGACTGGACCCATCATTGCACTCAGGGATTAGATGGGCAGAAGGTGTCTTGAAAGGTTTTCTGAAAGAATCTGCATATTAATAGCACTATTAGAGGTGGGGGCAACATTCAAACTCCACTTAGGAAGTGAGGCTGGGCATACTGTATTTTGGGTGGAATCTAATCTAATAAATTTATATAAACATCTAGTGTGGTACCCACTGCAATACTGAGGGTGTGCTGCACTGTGCAAAGTGACACTTTGCAGACATTATGCCAGTTTGCCCATTACTTACTTACAGTACATGCCGTTGACATTTAGGGCAGCAATGAAGGTCCTCCATCTCTGGAGGTGTTCATCGTATCAGTACCTTCCTCTCAATTTTCACTACTGTCGGACATGCGAGTCCCAGCTGGAGACTCAGGAATATCATCACACTCAGATGTAGAAGGATTCTTCATTGCTGTTTCTGAAACTAGTTGATTTTACCGATCTGAAGCCGAACCCCCGAACCCGGAGGACTGGTGGGCCGCTCTTAGTCTGGCCCCTACCCTTTGACCTGTCTGGCATGGGTGACCCTACCAAGAGCCAAAGCACAAGGCCCTGGCTCCAGCCAGCTGAACTCTCCAGGTCATTGAGGTACACAAACCCTATGAGAAGGTTGTGGTCCTCTTGGAGGAGCTTGCGCATTAAGACAAGTAAAAGATCCCATGGGAATCGGGGAGTGTTCCTTGGTGACAGTGCAGATGCTGGAACCTGGTGTAATACAAATAAAGCTGGAGGAACTCAGCAGATCAGGGGAGAAATGAAGGTCTTGCTCTGGGTTGAGACCATTATCTGGATTGGAATTCTGGGTGTTCTGGACATTAACCAATACGCCTGCACAAACACATCATTACCACACACTGCCTGCTGTCTGCATGTTGGCAACTATGCAGTCTATATTTTAACAGCAGGTCCATTTCAGAAGTCTTTAATTGCCTATAAAATGCTCAGATACATTCTCAGGGGTACGTAGAAGGCACTACAAAACTGCCAGCTTGACTCCTTCTCATGTCAAATCTACTATGGATGCATTCCTACTGTAAATTAGGTGTGACTACCCAAATGGCACACTGCACACACAGTCTAACTGTCTGCCCACTCTGCACTTACTCTGCCACTATAGCATTACATTATACATTCTGGAGTTGCTTCCCCTGTGTAGTGATGTGCTGAAATTGCATGCAAAACAAAGTTTTTTCACTGTACCTCAGAACACGTGACAATAATAAACCCATTTACTAATTTTAACATGAAGACTATTCATTGTGGCTGGAAGCAACATTAACAACAGTACATTATGGTCATCAGTTGATGTGAAAGGCAAAAGGTAGTGCCAGTATTAAGTGGAGAAGTTGGAATGGATGCTGGCTCTCACCTCTCTGATCCAACACAGCCAGTTATTTCCATGGTCTTTCTGAAGCGAGTCTTGGGACATGCTGTATTGTGCACGACCGGGTCTTGGTGAGAATCCATGGCATTCTGCCAAGCTGGTTTGCCAACAATGTTTTAAATGTTTGAATTGCTCATTTGCAGAATAAACTCTGCAAGCACCAGGCTGCGGGGCAAGCACTAAAAGCACAAATCGTTAGGTTGTTTTATTGTGTTCTTAGCTGGCTTCTGATTGATGCGCTTTGACACCACAGCCTCATTACAATTGGCCTCTTTCGGTTCGCAAGTTTTACTGCATCCATGGGACGATTACCTTGAGCCACCACAGGATGCATTCTTGTTTTCTTTATCGGCAATTGGAATTTCTGCCCTTGCGACAGAAACTGATGATTTTTATTCAAGAAAGAGGATTTCAGGATTGAAGATTCAAGTTTATTGATCATGTGTACATCGAAACATGAGCCAGCCAGTGGTGTAATGGCATCTGCACCGGACTTTACTCTACTCAGAGTGGTCCTGGGTTCGAATCTGACTGGCTCCTTGCACGCTTCCCATCTGTGCTGGATTGAGTGTCAGGTTAGCAACTCAGCCTTGTAAAAAAAACAGACAAGTGCAAAAGAAATGGCCAGGTTGCCGCCCAAGGCACAGCAAAGACATAGAGAGAAAAGCATTGGTGTGTTAACAACCAGCCAGAACAGCACTCCCACAATGCTTGGCGGAACAGTACAAAACACAACAAGAAAACAAACAACAGCAAAACAAGCCCCCATGCCTCCCTCCCACCCACACACAAACACAGTCCTCTAACCCCACACAGCCTGCCTTATCGGCCTCAGCCACTGTTCCTTCTAAGCTGTGCGGGTACACAGCAACACAGTCACTGAAATGCTCCCACGCACATACCCTTTGCTGCCGCGCAGCAGGAATTGGACACAGCTGGAGAAAATCTATGAAGTATGAAAGGTTTTCTCTGTTTCCGTTCTTTGTTCATTATATTCAATTAATAAATAAAATCAAATGTATGTGGTTTTTTTCCATTTTCAATCTAAATATTCATAGAATGCATATTGTATGCAGGTATTGATCGTGTGGATAACCAGAGGCTTTATCTATCCCAGGGCTGAAATGGCTAACACGAGGGGGCATAGTTTTAAGGTGCTTGGAAGTAGGTACAAGGGGGATGTCGGGGTAAGTTTTTCACGCAGAGAGTGGTGGGTGCATGAAATGCACTGCCAGTGAGGGTGGTACAGGCGGATACAATAGGGTCTTTTAAGAGACTCTTAGATAGGTACCTGGAGCTTAGAAAAATAGAGGGCTATGTGCTAGGGAAATTCTAGGCAGTTTCTAGAGTAGGTTCCATGCTTGGCACAACATTGTGGGCCGAAGGGCCTGTAATGTGCTGTCGATTTCTATGTTCTATTACAAAAGAAAACATTTAGAATGCCATGCTGTTTTCAAGCCATGTAAAATTTTCCTGCTTAGAGCAATGGCTGGCATGCGCAGCTGTAAAAAAAAGGTTAGAGGGATCGTCGACAGACTCGATTTGGACTCATACTGACAGAAATTGGGCCTTTAATTGCCCCACTGTTGACTTGTTTGGTGAATTGTGGTTATTTGTGTCTCATTAATGGGAAAGGCAGAATGTGGCCAAAAGTGATTTCTAAATGTCATTCAATTCTACCGTCTACACTGTTGATTGAGGAGGCTAATGAAAGTGAGAGCAGATTTAATGGAGTGTGCTGGATTTACTGATTGCACCACCTTTATCATAATGGACTTGCAATATATAAATAACATTACCCAGAGCACAATCTGTGAACCTGTCATGGGTCTTTAATGCACAGACATCCAATTCTTCCATGGAAGTTCAGAAAGGCATCAGATAGAACAGGGTAAATGAGCTTTTGGAAGTTCTTGATACGTAAACAGTATGGCTCCAATGTGATATTTAAGTTTGCTGATGACACCACTGTTGTTGGCCCAATTGCAGTTGTATTGGCCTATAGGAAGAAGGCTGAAAATCTGATTCACTGGTGCCACAACAATTTCTCACTGAACATTAGCAAAATCAAAGAGCTGGTTAATGATAACAGGAGGAAGATACCACAGGTCTGTAATCCAGTCGTCATCGGAGGATCAGAGTTGGATAGGGTCAGTAGTTTTAAATTCCAGGGTTTTGTCATATTAGAGAAGTTATCATGAGACCAGTATGCAAGTGCTGACACAAAGAAGGTGTAACATTGCCTCTACTTTCATGGAAGTTTAGGCAGCCATGGCATGTCATTAAAACCTCTATAGATACACAACCTCTATACCTCTATAGACATACCTCTATAGAGGCACAACCTCTATACCTCTATAGACATACCTCTATAGATGCACAACCTCTATACCTCTATAGACATACCTCTATAGATACACAACCTCTATACCTCTATAGACATACCTCTATAGATGCACAACCTCTATACCTCTATAGACATACCTCTATAGATACACAACCTCTATACCTCTATAGACATACCTCTATAGATACACAACCTCTATACCTCTATAGACATACCTCTATAGATACACAACCTCTATACCTCTATAGACATACCTCTATAGATACACAACCTCTATACCTCTATAGACATACCTCTATAGATACACAACCTCTATACCTCTATAGACATACCTCTATAGATACACAACCTCTATACCTCTATAGACATACCTCTATAGATGCACAACCTCTATACCTCTATAGACATACCTCTATAGATGCACAACCTCTATACCTCTATAGACATACCTCTATAGATGCACAACCTCTATACCTCTATAGACATACCTCTATAGATGCACAACCGAAAATATCCTGACACATTGGAGAGATATCGCTGTCCGGTATGGAAATATCAATGCTCAAGAATGGGACAAGTCTACAGAATACAGCCCAGTCCATCACAGGAAAAGCCCTCCCCACCACTGAGCACATCTATAAGAAGTACTCCCACAAGGAAACAACAATGTCTGCCTTTTGCACATTGGTTGAGTAGTCAGAGTGTGAAAGGTTATGGGGAGAAGGCAGGAGAATGGGGTTGAGAGGGAAATGGATCAGCCAAGATGAAATCGTGCAGTAGACACGATGGCCGAATGGCCTAAATCTGCTCCTATGATTTTATGGTTGTTTGTCAGTCTTTGTGCATAGCTTTCACTGATTTTACTGTACTCTTTTGTTTTACTGTGAATGCCCGCAGGAAAATGAATCTCAAGGTAGTATATATGACATATACGTACAGTACTTTAATAAGAAATATAGTTTAACCTTTGTTTTTGTCTGGTCACAGCACCATTCAGTTATCTTATCATCATCATCATCTCACCAATCATGACCCTTGTTGATTTGCAGTGACAATACAGCAGGTACTTAGCCAGCTTTGGCTTTGAAAGTGAAGCCTCTGAAATACATTGTCTGAAGCCTGACTCAAACAAGGGGCAAGTGGTGCTCAGGAGAAGTCATCTTTGGCTACTGATTTTATTAACAGTTTTGCTTCCCTGAACTAGTGCCTAGTACAGATTAGCTCTGTTAGAGAGCAAGCACAATACAAGAGATTCTGGAAATCCAGTATTTGGAATGACAAGTCTGTGCAAAAATCCTGTGCCATGCAATTTTTGCCCAGTGACAACAATATGTGTGCACTGAATAATTTCTTCAAAAAAAAACCCAATATAAATAAGCAAGTTCTAAAATCTACAGACAAATCATTGCAAACTCTACATTATCAACACCATCAATATCGGAAACAGGAAGAGGAAATGTGATTGTGTACAACCGTGAAATATACTTAACTTGCCAACGAGGTAAAGGGTGACAACCTTCTGTGCGTAGTTTAAATTCATTTGCGTGCTAGTAGCAGAAGCTACTAGGCGTCCACACATACATATCTTAGAGGGAACTTTGAAACTCTTCAAGTAAGGCAGCATCCGTAGAAAGGAACAAAGAATTTACACTTCAGGCCAATGAGTCTTGATGAAGAATCTCAGCCCAAAACGTCAACTCATAAAAGTCCTAAGCAACACACACAAAATGCTGGAGGAACTCAGCGGGCCAGACAGCATCTATGGAAAAAAGTAGAGTGATGTTTCGGGACGAGGCCAAAGTTGTCTTGGACTGAAGCGTCAACTGTACTTTTTTCCATTGATACTGCCCGACCTGCTGAGTTCCTCCAGCATTTTGTGTCTGTTATCAGTATTGTGCAGACTTGACTGCCTGTGCTTCTGATAATCTGTCTGATTATTGGAAATTAACTTGCTGTAAAGAGTCTTGATCACTGGACAGCTATCGTGCAGAGTTGTATGTATATATTTCCCTCTGATTAACTCGAAGGTTTTGCTGCAAACACACTCTCAAAAACTAAGCTAATATTCCTTCCAGGAGGAACTCAGCAGGTCAAGCTGCATCTATAAGAGGAAATAAGCCGTCGACGTTTCAGGTTGAAGCTCTACATCAGTTTCAGGTTTCCGCCCAAAACGTCTTCAATTTCTTTCCCCTCACAGATGCTGCTCAACACACTGAGTTCCACCAGCAGACTATTAGTTGCCCAGACTCCAGCATCTTTTGTGTCTCAAATATTTCTTCTGCTCCCTATTTCTCCAGTGGGACACTGCCCTTTATATGGTCTGTTCAGTAATCCATCCTCGAGGATCATCGTCTCAGTGACAGCATCGTTCAGACCTGTTGAACATTAAAAAAATTATCAAAGCTCCTTATTTCAAATTTTAAAACCCACCATTAAGGATATCTTCACAAGCTAATGCATGAAGAAGTTGGCAACCGTGATTAGGGCTCTCACCATTCAGGACATGCCCTCTAATGGCATGTTGGCCTTCATAACGAGGGGAGTTGAGTACAGGAGCAAAGAGGTCCTTCTGCAGTTGTACAGGGCCCTGGTGAGACCACATCTGGAGTATTCTGTGCTGTTTCGGTCTCCAAATTTGAGGAAGGACAGTCTTGCTATTGAGGGAGTGCAGCATAGGTTCACGAGGTTAATTCCCATGATGGCAGGGCTGTCATATGTTGAAAGATTGGAGCGACTGGGTTTGTATACACTGGAATTTAGAAGGATGAGAGCGGATCTGATTGAAACATATAAGATTATTAAGGATTGGACACACTAGAGGCAGGAAACATGTTCCCAATGTTGGGGGAGTCCAGAACCAGAGGCCACAGTTTAAGAATAAGGAGTAGGCCATTTATAACGGAGTTGAGGAAAAACTTTTTCACCCAGAGAGTTGTGGATCTGTGGAATGTTCTGATTCAGAAGGCAGTGGAGGCCAGTTCTCTGGATGCTTTCAAGAAAGAGATAGAGCTCATAGATAAC
Source organism: Hypanus sabinus (assembly GCF_030144855.1). Classification (NCBI taxonomy): domain Eukaryota; kingdom Metazoa; phylum Chordata; class Chondrichthyes; order Myliobatiformes; family Dasyatidae; genus Hypanus; species Hypanus sabinus. The sequence continues at coordinate 14,253,948 of NC_082706.1, forward strand.
GGAGTCAAAGGATACGGGGAGAAGCAGGAACGGGGTTCTGATTATGGATGATCAGGCCGAATGGCCTACTCCTGCACCTACTGTCTGTTGTCTGTTCTCATTACTACCTTCAGGGAGGAAGTACAGGATGAGCTTCTTCTCCACCATGAACACTACCTCACTATTTTGCTCTTTATTGCACTACTTCTTTTTACCCTAACTTGTAGAAATTTTTAAATGCATTTTACTGTCCTGTTCATTCTTAGCCAGTGGGCAGATTAAACCCAACTTGTGAAGAAGAAAGCACCAGATCAGCCCCTGACTTTGGCCAAAGAACAACACTCTTATCTTGAACAAAGTATTTTTTGGAGTCATGTTTAAGGTCAGAAGAAAATGCTGGTCACACACAGCAGGTGAAGGGACTACTAAGTATCAGGATAGATTCACTTGCTGAATGTAAAATTAAAAGCAGGATTGAAAAAATTTTCCTTTGAATCGGTGAATGCAGCCAACAAGTCTCTGTTAGGGGGCCACACCCATGTTTCTCTACTTAAAATTCTCTGATGGAAATTAGTCTTGAAGTTTTATCAGGAATGTGCAGGTCCATGACTACTCCTCCCAGGGTGTGGTGTTGCAACATTTGGTTCAGCCGCATCAGGGTAGCTGCGACAAATGCAGAAGCTCGAGTAAATATGAGCAGCAGGCCCCTCACAAGCTGCCGCAAGGTTCAAAGTGATCTGTCTCCCCAGGCCACAACTCCTCTTCTGGAGACGCAAGAGAGGGTAAACACTGGAAACCTGAAGTAACACACCGAAAATGTCCGTGGAACTCAGCAGGTCAGGAAGCATCAATGGAGGCAAATAAGCAGTCAACATTTCGGGCTGTGACTCTTCATCGTGACTAAGTTCCAGTGTTGTTTACTCCTCTTCTGTGCCAGATCTCCATAGCTGTCAGTTCCTTGATTTTCAAAACATCGTCTACCTCCACTCTACATACTTGCAATGCTCTTAAATTCAGTATCTGCTGAACTCAGTAGAACTTTGGGATTCAAACACTTTAGCTGTTTAAGTAAATATTTCATATGAGTGGTCTAAGACAAAGGCCTCAACGTTCGCTTATTACATCTGCAGCCTGCGTTATAGGATCATGGAACACTACAGCACAAAAACAGGCCCTTCAGCCCATCTAGTCCATGCCTAACAATTATTCTGCCTAGTCTCACCCTAACCCATTGACCTGCACCCAGACCATAGCCCTCCATACCCCTCAAATCAACCCATCCAAATTTCTCGTAAATGTTGAAGTCGAACCGACATCAACCACTACAGCTGGCAGCTCGTTCCACACACTCACCACCCTCCGAGTGAAGAAGTTTCTCCCTCACATTCCCTTGAAATGCTTCGCATTTCACTCTTAACCCGTGACCTCTAGTTCTAGTCTCACCCAACCTCAGTGGAAATAGCTTGCTTACACTTACACTATCTACACCCCTCATAATTCTGAATACCTCTTTCAAATCTCTCCTCGATCTTCTAGGCTGGAGTTCCCAACCTTTCCCAGCCTCAACATGAACTGAGGGGTCTGTGGACCGTGGGTTTGGAATCTTTGTTCCTGGGGAATAAAGTCCTACCCAATTCAACCTTTCCCTATAACTCAGGTCCTCAAGTCCTGGCAACATTCTTGTGTTATGTTGGCTTTAACCTTGCTGGAGTCACAAAGGGAAATATGCCCACTGGTCTGCCACGTAAAATGCACTCATGGTTATAGAGCCTTTACGTAGAACACTGGTTCACCTGTGAGTTGGAGCTTGTGGGGAGTGAGTGACTCATAGTGACTGGTCTATTGTTCCAGTCTCAAAAAACAGAATCTGTTTAAAAGGCAAAGGAAGCAGCTCAGACAGCAAATTCTACCTTTAAAGGTCGGAAAATTTGTTCAGAAAAGTGCTGTCAATGATAGAACATAAGAAATAGGAGTAGGCCATCAGCTCACGGATGATTTAGCCATGGACTCATCCCCGCCTACCTGCCTTTTCCCCTTAACCTTTAATTCCCCCACTATGCAAAAATCTATCCAACCCTGTCTTAAATATATTTACTGAGGCAGGCTCCACTGCTTCATTGGGCAGAGAATTCCACAGATTCACCACTCTCTGGGAAAAGCAGTTATACTTCATCTCTGTCCTAAATCTACTCCCCTGAATCTTGAGGCTATGCCCACAAGTTCTAGTATCAAAATCAGACTTATTTATCACTGACATATGAAATTTGATGTTTTGTGGCATAAAATTGATTTCAGTCACCTACACCTGACTGACTCCAGCTGGCTATATTACAGTCATATAGAAACGGGTTTATTCGGCCACGCTAGTCCATTCCAAACAACACACACAAAATGCTAGTGGAACACAGCAGGCCAGGCAGCATCTATAAGGAGAAGCACTGTCGACGTTTCGGGCCGAGACCCTTCATCAGGACTAACTGAAAGGGGCTAACTTCCATCCGTGTGCCTGTCCGAACTGCTCTTAAATGTTGCAATCGAACCCACACCCACCACTTCTGCTGGCAGCTCGTTCTACACTCTCACCACCCTCTGAGTGAAGAAGTTCCCCTTTGTTGTAAGTCTAAGTGGGTTTATGAGATTTAAGTGAGGAGAGGGCTGATCCTCCACTTGGCTGGAGTCCAACTGTCCTCACACACCAAGGTTGGTCGGGTGGGTTTCCGGACTAATTACACTAGATTAGTTTATTATCATATACACCTGGATGCAATGAAGCTCAAAGTTCGTATTAAAGTTATTATATAAGCACACCATATACAATCCTGAGATTCTTTTTCTTGCGGGCATACTCAGTAAATCAAGAACAATGATAGAATCAATGAAAGACTGCGCCCAACAGGGCAGACAAACAACCAGTGTGCAAAAGAAAAGAAAAATTAATAATAATAGTAAATAAACCGGCAATAACTATTGAGAACATGGGGCGAAGAGTCCTTGGAAGTGAGTCCATAGGTACTTGCTTGTGTGACGCTCTCAGAGTGAAAAGTATACATGGAAATAAAAAATAATAATAAAAAATATTCAAGTTGTTATGTATGGGTTGAGCGAGAATGATAATGGAGTAGTGGGATTAAATGGTTTTACTGGGTCAAAGCAAGATACAACAAAATGCTGGAGGAACCCAGCTGGTCAGGCAGCATCTGTGGAAATAAATAACCAGCCTATGTTTTTGGCCGAGACCCCTCCTCGGGACTGAGAGGGAAGAGGGGGGAGATGGTTGAATGAAACGGTGAGGGGAGGGGAATGAAGTGAGCTAGAAGGTGATTGGTGAAGCCAGGTGGGTGGGAAAGGTCAAGGGCTGGAGAAGCACGAATCTGATAGGAGATGAGAGTGGACCACAGGAAAAAGGGAAGAAGGGAGCTGGGGGAGGTAATAAGCAGGTGAAAAGGTCAGAGTGGGGAATAGAGGAAGGTGGAGGGGGAGTTTTGTTCACTGGATGGATACATCGATATTTGGTACCAACAGGTTGGAGGGGTCATGGTACACGTTGGGTGACTCACAGTGTGGGAGCTTTGAACTAAGCTCCTCTCCTCCTCCTGTCATCCAAGAACGTAGAGACAGCACAGAAAAACAGGCTCTTCAACCTCCCCGCTCCTTGCCGACCATCAACCACCTGTCGCATCTATCCTGTTCAGATCCAGGTTATTCTCCCATTCCCAGCAACTCCCCCAGATTCTACTAACAACCCCACCCCATCCAGTTGACCGGTCAGCCCAGGGACACAAGAGACTGCAAATGCCGGGATTTAAAGCAACACAGCAAAATGCTGGAGGAACTCAGCCGGCTGGCCAGCATCTACCGGTGGGGGGGGGGGGGGCGGTGCAGGGGTCATAGCAATGGACATTAAGTGTTTCAGGTCAGATCCCTTCATGTTGCCTGTTCATTTCCCACCACAGGCGCTTCCAGAACTGAGTTCCTCTTGCATTTTGTACGTTGCTTTTAACCAACCTGCACACTTTTATTGTTAGAGACATACAGCATGTTTGTATGTACAGGAGTTAACCTACTAATCCACGTTTGGGCTGTGGGAGGAAACCGGAGTACTCGGAGGAAACCAACACAATCGTGGGGAGGAGGTACAAGCTTCCTGCAGAGAAGGGTGGGAATTGAACTCAGGTCGCTGGTGCTGTAATAGTGTTATGATAGCGTGTTGCATGTCCATTTTGGGGTGGTGGGAGGTAACGAGGGCAACCCACGCAGTCACAGGGCAGATCCTGCAAGCTCCGCGCAGACAGCACCTGAGGTCAGGACTGAACACAGATCTTGGGCTGTGCCTTTACCAGCCGCAACACCCTCCCTTCTGCCCAGCCCCATCCCTTAAAGAGCCCTCTTTTCCTTTTTGCTACATACATCCACCAGAGAAGACACCCCCCCCCCCAAAACTCTATCCACCACTCTCCAATTCCGCCCAAACAGGCCCCCCACCCCGTCTCCTCTGCCTTCAACCTGCTACCGGTGCAGGTAGTGCAGACAGATGTTGGCAGACTCACTGTGGGTGGGGGCTCCGAGGCCGCCGTTCCACTGCCTCACCGCCCCCCCCCCCCTCCACCCCTCCGACAGCGGTCAGGCAGATGTGGCCCTCTCGGCAGATGTGCAAGCCGGCAGCCGGGCGCCGGATCCACCAGCGGTGGCAGGGCAGGGTCTGAGGGGAGGCAGGAGGGGCTGAAAGTTTGCGGATGGATGCTACGCACCCCTGCCTGCAGCTGGACGCGGGCCAGATGCCGGTGCTCCAGCCGAGCGCTGAAGAGAATTCAACATATGGGCCTCCCGCGAGCAGTGGGGAGAAGATGGGCCGCTCCACCCTCTGGTCCTGCTCGTATTTTTAGATCGGCTGCAATGTGACCGATTATCCACTCGCCTGTCTTATAGATATATATATATATATATATATATATATAAATTTAAAAAAAACACAACCGGCAGGCGGCATCTAGTGTTGGGTTTCCAGTTCACACTGAAGGGAATGGCGTTCCGGACAGGAGCTGGCGTGGACAAGCCGCACAGAGTGAGTACCGGATGAATGAAGGAGCGCCGAAGCTCCATAAACATTTTAGCTGCATTGTATGTGTCGTCGCGCAGAAGAAACCCTTTTCTTTGCAGAGAGGCAGTGCGCCGTTCTAAATTTAAAAAAAAACAAGTCCCTGTCAATTGATCGAAGACCAGATTCCCGCACTGACTCTTTTTTTCTCCCCATTCTGAGAGCAGGGGGACGACCTGCCTTTCCAAGGGTGTCCGGATAGGTATTGCCTCAGATGATAAACCTGAAATGTAAGGAATCCCTCCCCCCCCGTCCCGAAAACCCGGAATGTGCCAGCAACTGGGGGCGGGGGTGGGTTAATCATCATCGGGGGAGGATTCCCAACAAAAGTCCTGCTGGCGTCTCAGATGTGGCGGAGCTCCCCAATACTGACAGTCATATCTGGGGTGCAACCCAGCTCATTCATCCTCCTCGCAGCGACTATGTTTGTGCCTGATAGTATTAATTATTAATACTTCATTTAGTTTGCCATGCTGAACATACAATTTGTTAAGTGTGCTGTTGTTTTTTATACAGAATTGGGGGGGGGGGGGAACATTTTTTTAATGTTTGGAAAGCACAGATGGCTGCTTGCATCTGCAGCGAAAATGAAAGTTCCAAGCAGATGTTTTATCGCAGATGTTCTGCAGAAACTGGGTGCCCTGCTTCGAGGGGCGGGGGGGGGGGGGGGGGGGGGGGGGGGTGACAAACAATATTTACCTTTATATAAAGTGATGGTGTATTCCAAACGGAGAGAGTCAGGCTCTGGGTATCAGGGTGAAAGCTATTGGTCTAGTTGTGTTTGTGAAGAAGCCAAGCCATCTCTGTACCAGTATTCACTGGCTGAAAGGGAAGGGACTGGGAAAATTCTGATTTAAATTAATCTATTTATCACATGTATGTCAGAACATACAGTTCAATGCGCATTAACAGCCAACTCAACTCAGGACGAGCTGGGGCAGCATGTATGACCATTTCCCCAAATTCCATTGCATGCTTTTCACAAAAATTAACTTCCTGAATCACTGCAGGGATAAAGTTGGATTTATTTATTTATCGAAACCCCTCCAGCCCTTCAAGCCGTGCCACCCAGCAATCCCCAATTTAATCTCAGCCTAATTACGGGACAATGTACAATGGCCGATTAACCTACCAACTGGTACGTCTTTGGACTGTGGGAGGAAACCAGAGCACCCGGAGGAAACCCATGCGGTCCCGGGGAGAACGTGGAAAACTCCTTACAGGCAGCAGTGGGAATTGAACCCGGATCGTTACTGCTACTCTATTGTACCGTAATTTTGGCCGTGAACAGGAATTTTAATTTTAGAAAACTGTGGTAAGCCATTTCGTATTGACCTCCAGCGGCTGGTGTAGTTTTTACTAAGATCTCTTCAACTGCATCAGGCGTTTGACCTGCCCGAGTGCTCGCCATCCTTTGTAAGCACAGACAACGATTGCACAGCAAACATTCAATAAGTCATAGAGTAACACCATAGAAACAGGCCATTCAGCCCAACTCTTCCATGCTGAACAGGGAAAAGCACCTAAGCTAGTCCCATTCCTTATTTGCCCCATATCCCTCAAACCTTTCCTATTTTTAAAGTATTGTTTTCTACCCTGCCTGAACAATTTCCTTGTTCCATCAATGCTCGAAGCACTGCTGTGCATGAAAGAATTGATCCTTGGGCCCATCCTGTCTAGTCTGATTCCCTTTCCCTGAGGAAGAAGAGACTGTGCCCCTCATGACTATATGCTCTTCCACCAGTACTTTGAGCCCTATACTTTAGGCTTTATGGGACCAAATCTGCAGGACATAACCTTCGAACTTTTAGAAGATCTTTGAGGAATAATCCCTTTTCCACTTGTTGGCATCAGCAGCTTGTAGCATGTTGTTTGGCTTCTTTGGGACTTGGCTGAGGGCCTACTGTTTACTTTTTAACTTGTGTCTTATAGGCTCCTAATGCTACATGTCAGTCTTCTGGAATATATTTGATTATTTGCTCATTTAATTGTGGTAATATTTCTGTACGTGTTGCACGTGAGTTGTGTACACTGTGTGGTGCATCTTGTCCGGAGAAATGTTTTGTTTACTGGTATACGGTTGAATGACAATAAAATTAAACTTGACTTAAATTGACTTGACAATGAAGTTTGTGTGACATCAGACTTCCTGGTGGGAAAGTTTGAACCAGGAGCATCTCCCTCAAAGACCTTTCCAGTATGACCGTTTCCAATGGTGGTCCAGTAGTCTGTTGATTGGTTGCCCATTGTACCCAACAATGACGGTTAGATTTGTGTAGTTCTGTTGTGCTTTAAATGATGTGAAATGTACAAAAAGTACTTGTGCGGGAGCATTGTTAAAATGGAACAGCCATTGCACTGGGGCAGTTCCATTCTCTTGAACTCGGAAGTCCGAGTCCAGGGGCAAGAGTAGCCATCACAACTGGGGTCTTCCTCGGTTGTAGTGGATGACCATGACTTCTGTCCCTTGTCCTGCCCTTCGCTCTCCACGAAGCATTACTGAACCGCCTTCCTGGCTGGTGGATCTCGCTGTAGATCTCATCCGCCCAGTCGGCCAGAGCTGACCACGCATCTCACCGGGGTCAGTCATGCAGTCCTGAGTGAAATGGGCTGATATTTGAAGGAGTGGAGAAGAATAAGCCTCATCTCGTGAGCCTGCTCCAGGCTTTCCGATCGAAGGACTCAGTTTGGTTCGGAATATTGTTGCTCGCGTCTACTGTTTGCATGATTTGTGTTCTTTTCTCTTGCTCTGTGAATCGGGTATTGGTCTTAGCTGTCTTTAATTGGGTTCTTCAGAGACCTTGCCCAAACTAATGATTTTTTGCCTTTTATTTGAGAACAATCAAAATATTCGTATAGTTTGCATTATGTCCTGTTGGTACTCTTCAACTACTTTGACAGAACTTTAGGGTTTGCAGTAAGGTGGGGAAGGGCCATTTGAGTCTGTTGGACGGTGAAAGATAATCTGACAGAGCACTGTCTTCTGTACTGTTTGTGGACATTTTATGAGGGGATAGCTAGACTGGACTCTTTAACGTATTCCTACACAATTTACCTGCTAACACTGGTTGTGAGAGTCAGCGAAAAACTGTGGATGTTTTAAATCTGGATCAGAAACGGAAAGTGCTGGGCAATCTCTGCAGATCAGGCAGCAAACAGCTGGCGGAACTCAGCAGGTTGAGCTGCGTCTGTGGGAGGAAAGGAATCGTTGATGCTTTGGATCGAAACCCTGCATTGAGTCCTGCTGTTCGGCCTGCTGAGTTCCTCCAGCACACTGTTTGTTGCTGCTCGTTGCAGCATCTGCAGTCCCTTCTGTCTCTGCCTGTGGAGGGAAAAACAACGGTCACCGTGGAAGATCCAGCATAGGCTGCACGATAGCCTAGCGGCTAGCAGAACCCCATTTACTGCCTCAGTGGCAAGGGGTTCGATTCTGCCGCTGTAAGGAGCTTGTAGCTCTCCTCAGGACCAGGTGGGTTTTCTCCGGGTGCCCCCGTTTCCTCCCACATTCTAAAGACGTGCGGGTCAGTAAGCTATTTGGTCACGTGGATGTAATTGTCTGGTGCGGACTTGATGGGCAGGAAGGGGCCTGTTACCGCTTGTAGCTCTAAGCTAGACTGATAGTTCTGACTGCTTCTCCTGCGCAGTGCCCCCCCCCCACTTCCCCACGTACCCGACAGTGATGCAGCCAGTTAGAATACTCTCCACAACAGATTTCCACAGATGTACCGTGGACAGCCTTCTAACTGACTGCATCTCTGTCTGGTACGGCGGGGGCAGGGCGGGGCAGGCACTGCATCGGATTGAAATAAGCTGCAGAAAGTTGTAAACTCAATCAGCTCCGTTATGAGCCTCCCCACCATCCTGGACATACCTCGCCTCAAAAAGCCAGCATCTATCATCAAGGAGTCCCATCACGCATAATTGCCCTCTTCAGATCAGGGAGGAAGTACAGGAGCCTGAAAGCACACACTCAATGATTCAGAAACAGCTTCTTTCCCTCTGCCATCCGATTTCTGAATGGACACTGAACCCATGAACAGTACCTCACTACTTCTTTGCACCACTTATTTAATTTAACTTGTATGTGTGAATATATGCAAACACTTCCTACTGTGTAATTCACAGTTTTTATTATTAGGTATTGCTGCTGCATAACAACAAATTTCACGACATATGCCAGTGATATTAAACCTGATTCTGATTCCTGAAGAGTTTTTTTTTCCAGAATTTTCTGCTGTTGATACTGAAGCTGGCTTCTTAAATTAGACAAGAGGAACTTTAGCATGGACACCTGATGTGTCTCGGGCAGAGGAGAACTATAGACTCAGCTACCTGCCTCAAGCCAATGGTGCTAATGAGGGACTTTGCTGAGTGTGAAAGTGGGAGGCATTTTATTCAGGCATAATGTTGGCTGTGCACCCCTAGCTGGGTATCATTTGGTGCTATTTATCCTGCATGTGGAAAATATTTTGCAGTGAGACACATGTAATTCAATGCTTGGCCAGCATTCCTCCTGCAATCGGAATAGAGATCAAGGGCCTGTCCCAATCTTGCTCTGTACAGACTGACGGGACCACTGTAGTGTAGTGGTTAGCACATCCCTTAACAGTGCCAGTGATCGCCAACTGGGTTCAATTCTCACCACTGCCTGTAAAAAGTTTGTACTTTCTTCCCATGACTGCATGGGTTTCCTCCTGGTATTCTGGGCTCCTCCCACATTCCAAAGGACGTAGGTGGACATGCTACGTTGGTGCTTGGAGGCATGGCAACACTTGCAAGCTGCTCTTAGCAAACCCTCCAGATGTGATTTGATGCACTTCACTGCATTTTCCCATGCTTTGATATACGTGCGACAAATAAAGCTTTTGTTTAATCAAACCGCTGCGAGGTTTGTGGTGGACATCGAATCTCCACTCTGTTGACACAGAGCAGCTGTGGTGAATGAGATGACTGACCGGAGCAGGTGCTGTTTGCAGTGAGTGGTCGGCCCACTACATCTGCCAAAGCTGAAATGCGGGGAATGTTGCAAATCACCCAGGAATGGAACGTTACAGAGGGAGAATGTCAGTAGTCCCAGTATTTTCCTCACTCTGTGCGGTAGATTCCCCAGTCTGTAGCTCTCCAGTCTCAGGAGGTTGCAGGCCCAAGTTCACCCTCCAAAGAATTAGAATCAACAAACTGCAGATGTTGAAAATCTGATATAAAAACAGAAAGAGCTGGAAACAGTAGGTGAGACATGGTAAGTGAAACAGGTAATGTTTCATGTCCAAGGCACATCTTCAGAAGTGACTTGGAACTTTGTCAGAACTATTCTGACAAAGGTTCCTGGGCCTGAAAGGAAGATTGTTTCTCTTTTCAAAACATTGAGTGACCTACTGAGTGTCTCCGACTGTTTCCAGCATATCTGCTTTTACTGTTATCCTCCAAAGACTTCACGCCAAAAATCTAGGTTTGTTGCTCCAAGCAGTACTGAGGGAGCTGCTGCTTTTCAGGTGAGGGCAGCAGGGTGGGAGCGGGTAGTGCAGCACTTTAGGGTGCCAGATGTACGATCGAAGTTTCAACTCCCGTCGCTGTTTGCAAAGAGGCTGTAAGCTCTCCCTGTGACCATGTGCATTTCCTCCGGGTGCTCTGGTTTCCTCCCACATTCCGAAGACGCACGGGTTAGGGTTAGTGAGTTGTAGGAATGTTACGCTACATTGGCATCAAAAACGCAGTGATGCTTTCAGCCTGGCCATTGCAATCCTTGCTGATTCAATTTGCCACAAGCAACACCTTTTTCAATGTATATGTAACAAATAAAGCTAATCTAATCATTATATTAAACCTGCCCTCTCAGGTGGCCACAGATAGCTGGGACAGCATGACGAGAGCAGTAGAGGTGTCCTTGGGGTCCAGGGGTATTTTACATCCAGGTCAACATCACTAAAAGCAGGTCATTATCTTGTCAATCATGGGGGTTCTCTGTCTTCAGCTTGGACTGTGATGTTCCCTACATTACACATTAATTCACTTCAAAGTTTGTTGGGTTAGAAAATAGAACACAGAACAGTACAGCACAGGAACAGGCCATTCAGCCCACATTGTAGTGCTGTACCAGCTAAAAAGCAAATCCAAAACACCCAAAGCACTAATCCCTCCTACCAACACCATGTCCGCATCCCTCCAACATCCTCACATCCATGTGCCTATCCAAATGTTTCTTAGAAGCCTCTAATCTGTTTGCTTCTACCACCATACCAGGCAGCGCATTCCAGGCCCCCACCACTTCCTGAGTAAAGAACCTACCCCCTCTCACCTTCAATACATGCCCTCTGCTTTTCAGCCCTGGGAATCAAAAACCCCTTGTCTACTCTATCTGTCTCTCTGATAATCTTTTAAACCTCCATCAGATCTCCCCTCTGCCTCCGGCCTCCAGAGAAAATAAGCCAAGTTTGTCCAGCCTCTCCTGATAGCACATGCCCTCTAAACCAGGCAGCATCCTGGCGAACATCTTCTGCACCCTCTCCTAAGCCTCAATATTCTTCCTATAGTGAGGTGACCAGAACCGTTCTATGTGACCATCAGAAATAGTGAAGGATGTATTATGAGTACAGGACATTCATTCATGACGAAAACAGTCTTGAACATCTGGTCAAAGATGCAGGAATAAATGGATCCTGCGTTTGGTATTGGGGGGGCGGTTTGGTGGGTGGGGAGACCACTGCACAGGATCAATATAAGCTGCAGAGTGTTGTAAGCTCAGTCAGCTCCATCATGGCCACTAGCCTCCCCAGTATCCAGGACATCTTCAAGGAGTCATGCCTTTAAAAGGCGGCATCCATCATTAAAGATCCCCATCACCCAGGGCATGCTCTTTTTCCATTGCTATGTTCAGAGAGGAGGTACAGGAGGCTGAAGTCACACACTAAACGATTCAGGAACAGTTTCTTCCCCTCTGCCATCAGATTTCTGAATAGACATTGAACCCACGAACACTACCTCACTACGTTTTCTTTTTTCATTTCTTATTTAAATTACCCTTTTTTACTGTATCTATTTCTTACTGTAATTTACAGTTTTTACTATTATTTATTGCTGCTGCTGCATAACAACAGATTTCAGAACATGTGCCAGTGATATTGGGAAGCAAGGTAGCATAGTGGTTAGCACAACACTTTACAGTACCAGCACCCTGGTTCAATACCCACTGTTGCCTGTGAGGAGTGGGTACATTCTCGCTGTAACCATGTGGGTTTCCTCCAGGTGCTCCAGTTTCCTCCTACAGTCCAGAGATATACTGGTTGGTAGGTTAATTGGTCATTGTAAAATTGTCCTGTGATAAGGCTAGAGTTAAATTGGGGGATTGCTGGGCGGCATGGCTTGAAGGGCTGGGAGGGTCTATTCCATTCCATATCTCAATAAATAATTGCACTTCATTGTGATTCTGACCAGGACTGGATGTGGAGCTGGGTTTCAGACTGCAGTGTGTGCCTGTCGCCAACTCCAGGGGCACTGAACAGGTTTGAGCACACACTGAATAATTGAGCATTTGGAATTTCAGTGCTTGTTTTTGGTGACAGATTCCATTACCTTCTTGTGCCAAGATAAGAACGTGAATTTTCTTTTAAGTTGCTAGAAAGGCCATGAAATGTTAAAGAAGCTGCAGAAGCCAAAGTGAATCAGAGCAAAATAGACCTATTCTCTAATGATTAGCCTTATTTGTCGCATGTACATTAAAGCAGTGAAATATACCATGCATCAAAGGCACTGTAGTTTAGTGGTTAGCACAACACTACAATACAGGCGACCCAGGTTCAATTCACGCCACCAACTGTAAGGATTTGTACATTCTCCCTGTGACTGCGTGGGTTTCCTCCGGGTGCTCTTGTTTTCTCCCACAGTCCAACAACGTACTAGTTGGTAGGTGAATTGATCATTGTAAATTGACCCGTGATTAGGCTCAGATTAAATCGGAGGATTGCTGTGTGGTGTTTTTCGAAGGACCAGAAGTCCTGTATCTTAATAAAATAAAATAATTTTTTAAAGAAATCAGCAAGCATTGTGTTGGGCAACCTGCAAGTGTCACCACACTTACTGCGCCAACATAGTGTACCCGCCATACTGGTGCGTCTTTTGTAGACTGTGGGAGGAAACCAGAGCATGCAGAGGAAACCCATGCTGTCACAGGGAGAACGACCAGCTCCTTACAGGCATTGGTCACTGAGCGTATGGTGACATGTACGTACTTTAATAATAAATTTACCTTGAACTTTGAAAAGGCCTCCTCCTAGACAGCAGATCATACACTTTGCTGCTGAACATTGAAAAGGGAGCTTTAACAAAGAATCTTCCTAAAGTGCTACACAGCTGAAAAAAGGAACAAAGAGCAGATCCCATTGTGATGGTAATGACCGACACTGGGCAGGGAATCAAAGTCTCAGTATCCAGACCAAATCTGGGAAGAAGAGAGAACCCTGGTGAAAGTTGAACACCAGAAACATGTTTTATAAAATAAAACAAGATGAATCTGGTGGCCACCTAGTGCCCAGACGTTTTTAGTTCTAATTGACTAATGACATCAAATACATTTGGACTTTAGCTCTCTCCAGGATATTGGTACCTGAAAACCCTGGAGCAATATCACCGAACGTCCTCACAGAAGATTTTAAGGATCAGCTGGCAGGACAGACGCACTAACACCAGCATTTCCACCACGATAAGGCAACACCAACTCCGATGGATAGGTCATGTCACTCAGACTCGCGTCTCCCCAAACAGGTCATTTACTCCCAGTTGAAAGAAGGCCAGCCAGCCTCTGGTGAGCAAAGGAAACACTAAGATCACATGAAAACCAGTTTGAAGAAATTCTGCGTTACATCTAAAAGCTAGGAATAGATTACACTCAATAGATACACCTGGAAGAAATCTGTTCGAGGGAGCCGCACTACATGAGAACCATCTCCGATATGCTGCAGAGAACAAACAGCACCTGTGAAAGGAGAGATTAAACAACTAAAAGGCCCAACCGTTAACCACAGCTGCCACTTACTTTTGCCCACACTACACCGGAATATGTGGATCCCACATCAGCCTCCACAGCCACCTGAGGACCCACCAATTGACAGCGGTCTCCAGCCTTGTTCCATGAAAAATGGAAGGGTCCATGGCATAAAAAATGTTGGGAACTCTTGCCTTAGAAGATCATCATACTCAACTCAAGTGGTTGCACTATTACTGTATAAGGTGGTCCCAAAGCTTTCATTTTGGAGAACTGAATTGTGAGTAGATTTCCCTGTAATTCAGGAATGTCCATTTTCCAGCAGATATACTAGAATACAGCACAGTAGTCTTCTGCAGTAGATCATCCACTTCAAGGTCCAATGTCTTGTGCATTCAGAGGTGCTCTTCTGCACACCACTGTTGAAATATGTGGTTATTTAAATTACTGTTGCTTTCCTGTCAGCTTCAACCAGTCTGGCCATTCTCCTTTGACCTCTCTCATTAACAGGGCAATTTCACCCACAGAAGTGCTGCTCACTGGATGTATTTTGTTTTTTACTGCGTTCTCTGCAAACTTTAGGTTGTTGTGCGTGAAAATCCCAGGAGATCAGTTTCTGAGATACTCAAACCACCCTGTCTAGCACCAACAATTATTCAACGGTCAAAGTCACTTAGATTACGTTTCGTCTCCATTCTGATGTTTGGTCTAGACGACAACTGGAGCTTTTGACAACGTCTGCGTGCTTTTATGCATTGAGCTGCAGATGACTAGCTGATTTGATATTTGTGTTAATGTGCTGGTGCACCTATTAAACCAGCTACTGAATGTATATCATATGACTCGACATACTCTTATGACAATTCTTTCATTTTGTTGAATAATCACCCTAACACCATCCATAATTCAACTAAATGGAATATACTTCATCTAGTTATTAATGAACAGTATGAAATATTTTATTATTACTATTACTAGCTTGAAAAATGTTTTGGAAATGAATGGGCGAACTTGCGTAAATTTGGATTTTCCCTAATCAGGTCATTGGTAATTCAGGGAGCCCGCATTGTAGATCTGAACACTGACTCTCCAGTGAAATAGTTTTATTTTATTTAGAGATATAGCCTGGTACTTTCCGGCCCAACAAGCGTTCCCCACCCAAATGCACCCATGTAACCAATTATACTACTAACCCACAGATCTTTGGACTGTGGCAGGAAACTGGAGCACCCAGAGCCACTTCAAATTCCTGGTTGTCAATGTCTTTGAAGATCTAATCTGACCCAACATATCGATACAGCTACATAGAAGGCACAGTACCAACTATATTTCATTAGGAGCTTGAGAAGATTTGGCATGTCAGCAATGACACTGAAAATTTCTACGGATGTACTGTGGACAGCTTTCTAACTGGCTACATCACCATCTAGTATGGGTACTGCACATGTCGAAATAATCTGCAGAATTGTAAACTTAGTCAACTCCATCATGGGCGCTAGTCTCCGTAGTATCCAGGACATCCTCAAAGACTGATGCCTCAAAACACAGCATCCATCATTAAGGACCCCCACCACCCAGGACGTGCCCTCATCTCATTGTTATCATCAGTAGGAGGTACAGAAGCCTGAAGACACACACTCAGTGATTCAGGAACAGCTTCTTCCCCCCGCCATCTGATTTCTGAATGGATATTGAACCTGTGAACACCACCTCACTACTTTTTAAAATTCTACTTTTGGTACTATATATTTACTGTTATTCATTTGTTTTTCTATTATTATGGATTGCATTGAACTGCCGCTAAGTCAACAAACCTCACGATGTATGCCGGCGATATTAAACTTGGCTCTGATTCAGATTCTGAAACCCATGAGGTCACGGGAAGAACGAACAAGTTCCTTACAGACAGTGGTGGGACTTTAACTCAGGTCGCTGGTGCTGAAATAATGTTACACTAACCATTACCATAGTACTGTGCCCCCCCCTTTAACACTCTGGGTCCTGTCCTAATAAGGGTGAAGAGAGGGTTACAGTGAAGATGCTGGGATGCAACATATCACAATAAAATCTTTGGCAGATGAATGACCTATGGTTGTGAGCTGACACTTGCACTTGACACTTGGGATATATGTGGACAGATACCTAGCTTGTGAGGAATCAGGCTGGTATCTTAGGATACCTCAAGGGACCCTGTGGCTCAGGAACTGAAAAGGTGTGGGTTGTGGTGGAGGCTGTTCTGTACATGTGTACATATTTTAAAGATGAAGAAGTATTCTCAAGAGAGAATGAGACAACCATGGCTGACAAGGGAAATCAAAGACAGCATAAAAGCAAGAGGGGGCATACAGCACAGCAAAAATTAGTTAGAAGTTAGAGGATTAGGAAGCTTTTAAAAACCAGCAGAAGGCAGCATAAAACACCATAAGGAGAGAAAAGATTAAATTTGAAGGTAAGCTAGCTATTAAAATCAAGGTGGATATCAAGAGTATTTTCAGATATATAAAGAGTAAGAGAGTGTCAAGAGTGGATATTGGACCACTGGCAAATGACCCTGGAGAGGTAGTAATGGGGGGGGGGGGGGGTCAGAGAAATGGCGGACGGACTTAATATGTATTTTGCGTCAGTCTTCACTTCAGTATGCCAGAAATTTGTGAATGTCAAGGGGCAGGAGTGAGTTTAGTTGCTACTACTAAGCATAAGGTGCTTAAGAAGCTAAAAAGTCTAAAGGTGGAGGAGTCACCTGGACCAGATGGACTAAACCCTAGGGTTCTAAAAGAAGTAGCTGCAAAGATTATGGAGGCATTAGTAATGATCTTTCAAGAATCACTAGATTCTGGAATGGTTCCAGAGGACTGGAAAATTGAAAATGTCATTCCACTCTTCAAGAAGGGAGGGGGGCAGAAGAAAGGAATATTATAGGCGTGTTAGCCTGATCTCAGTGATTGGGAAGATTTTGCAGGCCATTATTAAGGGTGAGGTTTCTGGGTTCTTGGAGTCCATGAGTTCAATGGGAAATTGAACAGAGATGAGGAGGAATTTCTTCAGTGGTGAAGTTGTGGAATTCATTTACACGGATTGCTGTAGAGGCTAGTTTATTGAATATATTTAATGCTGAGTTTGATAGGTTCTTGGTTAGTAAGGGCGTCCGAGGTTACGGGGAGGTCAGGAAAATGGGGTTGAGAGGGATAATAAATCAGTGATGATGGAATGACAGAGCAGATTTGATGGGCTGAAAGGCCTAATTATGCTCCTCTGTCTTATGGTCTTATGTACTATGATAATGAATTTACCTCAAACTTTGAACTTCATAAATCTTAAATTCTTCTTTTTATTCATGAACACTCTTATTCTGAATGACTGAAAAAAATGTAGCCACGTTATAAAACTTAATTCAAAACGTCTGCAGGTGCTGGAAATCCAAAGCAGCACACACAAAATGCTGGAGGAACTCAGCAGGTCAGGCAACATCTGTGGAAAAGAGTAAACAGTGGACGTTTTGGGCCGAGACTCTTCATCAGCCAGCATTTTCAGGGGACCCATCTTTCAGATGAGATATATTGCTCACGCCTGACGTACCTTCAGACAAGCCTGAAATATCACATTGTTTGGATTTGGATTTAGAGTTTTTTCAGTTTGACTCTGAATGACAGGCAGACTAAACTGGATTCTAGAATAGCTGATAAACTGATTGATGTTGAGGTTTTAGAATTGCACTGATGATTAACTGGAAGTTATAATTTAACTGATCAACAGAAATATTACTAACTGTATTTGATTTTTGATGTCAGCTGCTGAGGCTGAATTATTAAATGAACTCTGTAAGTTAATTGTATTAACAATCTAATTATTAACTGGAATGAGTTGATTACAATGCCCAGAGCTCCAAAGCAATGTAAATTAAATTCTCAGAGGCCTTGTTAAAAAGAGTCCTTGGATTTGAAGGAAGTTATTGTGCGGTTTGAGTCTGCTACTCGGTTTTTGGTGTTCTGGCCTGAATTAGAAGGTTGTGGGATTAATTCTTATCCCGAGAGTACAGACAAGGGTTGAACTGAGGAAGTGCATTGTCTTTCACATGAGATGTGTTGCTTAGGACAAATAGATCCTCTCAGAGGTCCCTAAAGTATATTGTTCAGATTTGGATACAGAGTTAATTATGTTGTCAGTACCTCCAGTTGAACTCTGTCTTTTTGTGTGTTTCCCCCCAGCCGCCATTCCGTGTTTTTGTATTGGCATGTGCTCTTATTTGTTTTCAAGCCCCGCATGCTCCTGTCTCCACTCCTGCTCTACTCCTGCCCCTGTATCACTGATTACTCCGCCCCTCACCGGTTTCCCATTATTACCTGTATTGCAGCTTCCTGTGTCTCATTGTGCTCCACCTATCATCTGCCTCTCTGTTTATTGCTCAGTGTATTTCAGTCCTGTGTTTTCACCTGTGTATTGCCAGATTGTGCCAGTGAGTTTTCCTGAGCCTTTCCAGCATTCATATCTTAAACCCTGTCCTGAGTATCGACCCTGCCTGCTTGTTGACCCCGATTTCACCTGTTTATCTTGATTGTTCTGGTTTTTGACTCTGCCTGTTTCCAGATTCTGACTTATGGATTTCTCTGGATTTTTGATCTCCACCTGAACTTTGATGCTGACTTTGTTGCCCCGCTGGACAGGTTACTCAATAAATATCACAGTGTGCACAGTACCTGGTCTGTGACTGGGTCCCTGCTCCAGCGCCCTGACATATGTCATGTACTGCGAAGTGTATAGTGAGATGTGTCATTTGTGTTAAAACAACCAGCACACTCAAGGACGTGCTGAAGGCAGCCTGCAAATGTCGCCAGTTCTGGTGCCAACATAGTACGCTCACAATGCTCAGCTGGACAACTCAAGTAACAGCAATAACAACAGACTACACAAGAAAACAAGCCACTTTTCCATCCTCCCAGTCACCCACCCTTCACCCACAGAGACGGGCCTGAACCAGGTTCTGATCGTAAGGAAATTATCCTTAAGGACCCTCATTATCATTATGTGCTGTGTTGTATGATGTAGGTGATCGCACTCTCATGACCATGATTGGTCTGGTCAAACTTATCCACAGAAGTGGTTTGATATTGCCTTCAGAGATCGTCTGCCTGGTGTCAGTGGTCCCATAACCAGGACTTGTGATAAGCACCAGCTGCTCGTACGACCATCCACCACCCGCTCCCATGGCTTCACTTGACCCTGATCGTGGGGGCTAAGCAGGTCCTACACCTTGCCCAACAGCGACCTGCAGGCTAGTGGAGAGAAGGAATGCCTTAAACATCCTTTGCTGGAGATGTATCTTCACCCTGCCATTTCATCACCATTTCATCACCAACCTCTCAAAGCACTTCATCACTGTGGATATAGGTGCTACTGGATGATTGTCATTGAGGCAGGTTACCACGTTCTTGTTAGGCACCGGTATAATTGAAGCCTGCTAGAAGCAGGTGGGTACCTTTGACTGACGAATGGTTAAAGGTGTCAGCAAACTTTTCAGCCAGTTGATAAACACATGTCTTTGGTCCCCAGCCAAGTACCCCTTCTGGGATGTATTCCGTGGGTTCACCCTCCTGAACGATGCTCTCACATTGGCCTCAGAGACTGAAATCATAGGGTCACGTGGGGTTCTGGGAGTTTGAGATAGTTTTGATGGTCAAGGTGAGCAAAGAATACCGTTTTTCTATGACTGTCTTGTTTTTATCTACCGCTTTGTTTGATTGCTTTGTATAATGACAATAAAGATCATTCAATTTAATTCAATTCAATTCAAGAAGGCATGGAGCTCGTCTGAGAGTGAAGCCTTTTGTCCCCTACAATATGTCGCTTGATTTCACTTTGTAAGAATTAACAGCATTCCTGCCCTGCCATAGCTGTCGAGCATCCTTCCGTGATTCGAGTTTGGTTTAGAATTGCCGCTTCTCGTCAGCTGGCTTTCCTGAGATCACACATCCACCTCTTGTTTCTTACTTGGTTACCAGACTTGAACGCCACTGGTATGGCCCTCAGCAGATTGTGGAACCTTGAAACTTGTGGAGTTCTTGAAAGTGAGAAAAGAGCATTGTTTGGATGGTGGGGCTCCTTGATGATGGATGCTGCTTTCTTGTGACAGGGATCTGTGTAAATGCACTCAATGGTGGGGAGTCTTTAGCCTGTGATGAATCCACAAGGTAATACAATCTCTCTCAATGCCTTTTATGTTTGATTACCTCCCTGTCAAGAGAATTTGAAGCGATTTCTCTGAGAGGGGCTACAGAGGAGTTCATTGGTGAAATTTGTTCTCTGAGTGTTATAGATGGTAAATAGGACATTCCAGCAAAGCCCAATTGTTCCCCTCCTTTCCACGTGTCATTTTCAAGACATACACTCAATAGCCACGTGCTGCCTGTACCTAAAAAAAAAATGGCCACTAAGAGTATCTTCATGGTCTTCTGCTGCTGTAGCCCATCCACTTCAAGGTTCGGCATGTTGTGCGTTCAGAGATCCTCTTCTGCACACCACTGTTGTAACACGTGGTTATTTGAGTTACCGTCACCTTCCTGTCGGCTTAATTCAGACTGGCCATTTTCCTCTGACCTCTCTCATTAACAAGGCAGTTTTGCCCACAGAACTGCTGCTTGCCGGATTTTTGTTTTGCTTTTCACCCCATTCAGTGTAAGCTCATGAGATTGTTGTGGGTGAAAATCCCAGGAGATCAACGGTTTCTGAGATGCTCAAACCACCCCATCTAGCACCAACAATCATTCCACGGCCAATAATGGGGAGAGCTTAGCCTGCAATGGACTGGACCAGATGCTTTTTGTGGGTTCACCCTGCAGAAGGATGCACTCATGTCATCCTCAGAGAATGAAATTGCATGATCATTGGTGGCCTGTGGGGGTTTGTGAAGGGTACCTCCATGTTCTGTCAGTCAAAGTGAGCATAAAAGGCATTGATCTCATCTGGGAGCAAAACCTTGTAACCACAGTGGCGGAGAGAGAGAACAGTCCTGGACATGAAATAGGAAAGAACATTCTTGCCTGGCTAATGCTCTTCCTCATAACCCTTGGGACTTCTCGAATTCAGATAGCAGATTACTTGGAACTACAAGCAAATTGGCTCTTTTATGCATGGCGAGGTGGCCAAAGCTGCGTGCAGAGTTGCTTTCTGTAACATCCAGCAGCTGCACAGTTAGACAAAGCTAATGGTTACTTCATCAAAGCAATGCTTTCTTTTATATCAGATCTCTGTGCTGCATTGTTACACAACCAATCGCATCTACCTCAGTTATTGCAGCCAATGGGAAAACAACAGCAAAAGCATGATTGGGTAAATTGGCCTGAGAGCACTGAAGAAACATGATGTAGAATAATGAACCTTATATCAAGAGGATTCTCTTTCACCCTCCCTTTCTATTCTCTGAGATGCCTTTTAATGTATTTAGTCGCTTATCCCAAGGTCCCCAGATTCAGCTAAGCCCCAGTTTTGCTTCATGAAGAAGATTAGCTCTATTTGTCACATGTACATTGAAACGTGCAGTGAAGGCTACCTGGACAGAATATGAATCCTCCGACCTGAGTACGGTCTCATGATTTCGCTAACTTCCAGTAATTTCTTCCCCCTCCCCTTCCTTCTTTTGCCATTCCTCTTACCCCTTCTCCGCTCCCTTGCACATAATCTCCCTCTGGTTCCCCTCATCTTTCCCCATTTTTCACAGTCCGCTGCCCTCACCTATCGGATTCCTTCTTTTGTCCTTCACCTCTTCTACCTATCACCTCCCAGCTTCTTACTTCCTTCTCGCCTGTCCACCCTCCCCCTCCAGGTTTAACCTATCACCTGCCACCTTATACTCCTCCTTATTCAGGCTTCTGCATCAGCACTCTCCAGATCTGATGAAGGGTCTCAGCATGAAACATTGACTGTTTACTCTCTCCATAGATGCTGCCTAACATACTGGTTCTGTCACACAACCACGGATTCAGCAGTGCAGTAGATACGGCAATTGTGCTTGTGAATTTGCACGTGTCAGCTAATTATTATTTAATCATGATAGTATTTAACTCCATACTTGTCGTCATAGTGCTTGTCGAGTCTTGGACAGAGCAGAAGAATGCTTCACTTTTGTTTGCATTGGCCTTGCCTGAGAAATTGGACTGTCAAGTCAACTGACTCTGAAGACTAGCAGTAAAAAGACAAAATGCTGGCAGAACTCAGCAGGCCAGACAGCATCTATGGGAGGAGGTAGTGACGACGTTTCGGGCCGAAACCCTTCATCAGGAGTCCTCCCATAGATGCTGTCTGGCCTGCTGAGTTCTGCCAGCATTTTGTGTTTTTATTTATTTCCAGCATCTGCAGATTCACTCGTGGTGCCTGAAGACTAGCAGTATTTGATTAATAATTAGATGTTCTTTTCAGCCGCAGTGTAGGCTTTGTTTCCCATTTGAAAGTTTTAGTTAACGGCCCTGTTTGGCCTAGCCTTTATTGTTTTATTTTCCCATTAATACTGTTCGCATTAAAGTTTTGTGAACTATCGTCCAGCTTCAATGTCTCTCACTCTGCGCTTAGGCCATATCCAAACCTGATGACAGGTTCTTGTATCATTTGAACCAATGATATTGTACCTCTCAGTTCCAGCATAGTAGCGTAGCAATTCGTTCAATGTTTTACAAAGTCAGCTATTCAATTCCTACCTCTGTCTATAAACTTCAGAGACTGTTGTACATGAAAATGCCAGGAGATCAAACCACCCTATCTGGGATCACGATCGAAGTCACTTTCTTCCCCATTCTGATGTTTGGTCTGAACAACAACTGAACCTCTTGACCGGGTCTGCATGCTTTTATGCACTGAGTTGCTGCCACATGAGTGGCTGATTAGATATCTCCATTAACGATCAGGTCTACCTCATAAAGCAGCAACTAAATGTATACTACTCTGATTTATTTTCTTGCATCTACTTACAGCAGACTAAAGAAATACAGTAAAATCGATGAAAAACTACACACAAAGACTGACAACCTATTAACAATTTTGTAACAAGGGTAGATGAGGCAAAATAAATATTCCAACCCCACAACTCCCTCACCATTCACCCTTAAACCCCAGTGCCTACCTGCAGGCAATTGCAACCTGCCTCATTCTCCCCCTCCGCCAGTATATTTCCTCACTAATCCCATATCCCTCCCCACCAGAACTGGCCACCCCCTGGTGTATCTGAAACCTATCCACACACTCCCCTCGCTCAGCAGTGGTGGCAAAAGGAATGGGAAGTTCTTGTTTAATGCAAGATAAAAGCACAACAGCACCTCTTTCACCTCAGACTGTTGAAGAAGCTCGGCATGAGTCCCCAAATCCTAAGAACTTTCTACAGCGGCACAATTGAGAGCATCCTGATTGGCTGCATCACTGCCCGGTATGGGAACTGTATCTCCCTCATTTGCAGACTCTGCAGAGAATGGTGCAGACAGCCCAGCACATCTGTAGATGTGAGCTTTCCACTTTTCAGGACATTTAAAGCGACAGGTGTGTAAAAAGGGCCCGAAGGATCATTGGGGACCTGAGTCACCCCAACCACAAACTGTTCCAGCTGCTGTCATCTGGGAAACGGTACCGCAGCATAAAAGTCAGGACCAACAGGATCTGGGACAGCTTCTGGGAGGGAAGGGTTAGGTTTATCTTATAATAAGTTAAGATTAGTGTGGGTGGCATTTCTAGCCAGTATTCAATTCTCAACACTGTCTGTAAGGCTTTGTATATTCTCCCTCTGACTGCACGGGGCTCCTCTACATTCCAAAAAGATTTTGGGCTAGGGTCAGTGAGTTGTGAACATGCTACGTTGGGACTGAAGTGGGCTGACACTTGCAGGCTTCCCAGCGCAGTCATCGCTGGTTTGATTTAACACAATCCAACATATTTCACTGCTGTTGTTTGCTTTTATAGTTTTCATGACTTGTGTGTCTTTGCTCCTTCTCTGCGCATTGGGTGTTGGTCATCTTTTAAAATTAGCTTCTTTTGGGTTTCTTGCTTTGTGGCTGCCTGTAAGCAAACAAATCTCAAGGTGTACAGTTTGTACATTCTTTATAATAAATGTACTTTGAATCTTGAAATAAAGCTAATGGTCAAGAGGTCAGCATAACATAGTGGGCCGAAGTGCCTGTATTGTTCTATAGAACCATAGAACATTACAGCACAGAAACAGGTCCTTTGGCCCTTCGAGGCTGTGCCGAACCATTTTTCTGCCTAGTCCCACTGACCTGCACCTGGACCATATCCCTCCATGCACCTCTCATCCATGCACCTGTCCAAGTTTTTCTTAAATGTTAAAAGTGAGCTTGCGTTTACCACTTCATCTGGCAGCTCATTCTACACTCCCACCACTTTCTATGTGAAGAACCCCCCTGCTAATGTTCCCTTTAAAGTTTTCCCCCTTCACCCTTAACCCATGTCTTCTGGTTTTTTTCTCCCCTAACCTCAGTGGAAAAAGCCTGCTTGCATTCACTCTATCTATACCCATCATTATCTTATACACCTCTATCAAATCTCCCCCTCATTCTTCTACGCTCCAGGGAATAAAGTCCTAACCTATTCAACCCTTCTCTGTAACTCAGTTTCTCAGTCCCGGCAACATCCTTGTAAACCTCTTCACTCTTTCAACCTTATTAATATCATTCCTGTAATTTGGTGACCAAAACTGCACACAATACTCTAAATTTGGCCTCACCAATGCCTTATACATCCTATGTTCTATGCTCTATGAAATTTCTTCACCCAGAGGGCAGTGAATGTTGGGAATTTTTTGCTCCAGAATCTTGGTGCCAGCATGTTCAAGACGAAGTATTAAGGGATATGGGGGTTAATGCAGGACAATGGTGCTGAGGCAAAATATTGGCCAGAATCTCGCCAAATGACCCATTCCTGCTCCTGTTTATGGCTGCAGAGTTGTAAACTTAGTCAGCTCCATCACAGGCACTAGCTTCAGTTGTATCCAAGACATATTCAAGGAGCAGTGCCTCAAAAGGGAGGCTTGTATCATTAAGGACCACCATCACCACCCAGGACATGCCCTCTTCTCATTGTTAACATCAGGAAAGAGGTACAGAAGCCTGAAGACACACACTCAATCAGCTTCTTCCCCTCTGTTATCCAATTTCGAAATGGATATTGAACCCATGAACACTACCTTACTACTTTTTATTCCATTTTTGCACTACTAGTTTAACTATTTAGTACACTGTAATTCACTTTTTTCCAATATTTATCATGTATTACATTGTACTGCTGCCACAAATACAACAAATTTCACGACCAATGTTCCCTCTAATTTGTAATGACCAGTTTGCGCAAAAAATCTTGTGCTGTGCAATTTTTCGTGCAGTGACAACATGTGCACACTGAATAATTTTTTTCAATGAAAGCAGTATAAATAAACCAGTTCTAAAATCTGCAGGCAAATCATCGTGAATGCCACGTTGTCAACAGAAACCAGAAAAGGAAATGTGATTGTGTACAATCGTGAAATATGCTTAACATGCCAGTGAGGTAGAGGGTGACAACCATTTGTGTGCAGTTTAGATTCTTTTGTGCGCTGGTAGCAATAGATGTGTGTGCACGCATGCGCACCTCAGAGGGAACATTGTTCATGGCATATGTCGGTGATTCTGGTTCTGGATCCTGTTCTTTGTGTTCCTGCATTGGCTTGGTTTGCGGAGGGGATGCCTCCAGACCTGTAGTACGGTTTTCCGCAAGCCCTTCCAGCGAGTTCACTGAGCTGCTGTGGAGATGTGTGACTAAGACAGCACACGCTGCAGTGATCTGACACATGATGGCTAAATATAGGGCAGTGAGAATAGAAATAGCCCTCAGCCCACACATCCACGTAGTTGGAATTCCTCACTGGCACACATACACCGATAGCAGGTCCTTCTTTCCTGACAGTCATTAAAGCAGGAGGCTCACAGCGGAAGCTTCGCAAAATGAGATGTATATTTCACATTTGTTGGGGAATTGCACGGTGAACTGAAATATACACAGTGGCCACTTTATTAGGTACCTAGTGAAATATGCTGTGGCCTTCTGCTGCTGTAGCCCATTCACTTCCATGTTTGATGTGTTGTGCGTTCAAAGATGCTCTTCTGCACACCACTGTTGTAATGTAGTTTGAGTTACCATCACCTTCCTGTCAGCTTGAACCAGTCTGGCCATTTTCCTCTGACCTCCCTCATTAACAGGATATTTTTGCCCACAGAACTGCCTCTCGCTGGTTGTTGTTTTTTTTTTCATTTCTCACACCATTCCCTGTAAACCTTAAAGAATGCTGTGTATGAAAATTCCAGGAGATCAGCGGTTTCTGAGATATACAACCACCCCATCTGGCACCAATAATCATTCCACGGTCAAAGTCACTAAGATCACATTTCCTCCCCATTCTGATGTTTGGTCTGAAAACAACTGAACCTCTTGACCTTTGCATGCTGTTATGCATTGAGTTGCTGCCACATGATTGGCTGATTAGATATTTGCATGAACAACCAAGTATACCAAATAAAGGGGCCACTGGGCATGTGTATAGAAGTAGGAAAGTAATCTGTGATGAGCTTAACAAAGGGATTTAGATAGATCAAATGAGAGGGCAGAGATGGAGTATAAGGTGGTAAAGGGTCAATTTGTCTATTTTGTCAGGGAATAATAAATCATTTTATCTGAACAGAGGTTTGAGGTTCAATTGGATCTCCCAGCACATGAATCACAAAAGGCAAGTAGGCAGCAATTCATAAGGATGTCTAACAGGAAGTTAATATTGATGGCTCGGGGAATTGAATACAAAAGTAAGGAAGCTACTCTTCACTGGTATCATGCAGCAGAATCTTGAACTGAGGTTTGGAAATCAGTAGTTTATAATACAAGTCAACTGTTGTAGACAGAGGTGAGACGAAATATTTTCTCGGAATCATGCGAGTCCTGCTCATTCAAAGGAAGCAGTAGTGTTTGAATAGTTTAAAGCAGAGGTAGGCCGATTCTTGATGAGCAAGGGGAGGGGATGAAAGGTCACAATGAGCAGAGCAAAACTGGGTTTACAATCGGATCAGCCCTGACCCTATGAAATGGTAGAGTAGGCTTGATGGTCTACATGGCCTATTTCTGTCCCTGAACCAGATGTGTGCAAGTTGGTATGAACTTGGCGATGAACTAATATGTGTACGTTTACAGCTCTCCTCACCATGAATGTCACTTAGAAGAGGCGACATCTCAGGCAGGCAACATCCATCATTAAACACCCTCACTGTCTAGGCCATGTCCTTTGTCCTTCTTCCCATTGCTGCCATCAGGCAGGAAGTACAAGAGCCTGAATTCCCATACCTCAAAACTCAACAACAGCTTCTGAATAGACATTGAACACTATTTCACTACTTTTTTCCCATCTTTTTTGCACTATTAATTTAATTTAACTGTCTAAGTATATACGCAATAAAAACAGTGAATTACACTTAGTATATATACCATATGTAATAGTTACTGTAATTTAGCTTAATTAAATTATTCACAGTTTAATTAAATTAATTGTTAAATTTAAGTAGTGAGGTCGTGTTTGTGGGTTCAGCGTCCATTCAGAAATCAGATAGCAGAGGGGAAGAAGCTGTTCCTGAATTGTTGTGTGTGTGCCTTCAGGCTCCAGGACCAGCCAGAGTGGAGAATCATATACGGTACCCTGCCACACCTCTAGCTCATTGGTGGAATGCTGCTTTATCAATAAATAATCTGTATTAGGAATGAAAACATCAAGGGCTCAGTAGATATTAGCAATATAAATCTATAGCCCCCAAAACTATGCACTGGATGGTGTAGATTTGTGTTGTTAATATCTACTGAGCTCTTGATGTATTCATTCCTAATACAGATTATTTATTGATAAAACAGCATTTCGCCAATGAGCTGGAGGTGTGGCAGAGTATATGATTCTCCACTCTGGCTGGTCCTGGAGCCTGAAGGCACACACACAATTCAGGAACAGCTTCTTCCCCTCTGCTATCTGATTTCTGAATGGACATTGAACCCATGAAAACTACCACACCACTTTTTCACACTGCTTATTTAGTTTAACTAATAATTGAATTAATTATACTGTGAAAAACTTAATTAAATTGAATTACAGTAACTATTATATACAGTCTATATACTTACTGTAATTCACAGTTTCTATTAATATGTATTGCATTGTACTGCTGCCACAAAAACAACAAATTTTACGACATTCACTGGTGATTCTGATTCCAATGCTCTTTTTGTTAGCTGCAGTCTTGACATTAAACTGTTGGTCAATTTATAAAGGTATTTCCTTCCTGGCAGTCCTGGACCTGATCTGGGCAGATCATCCCATTTGCAGATCTAAATTTGTAGGAGGGTTTAGTGTGGTTTTAGGAAGATTTCCGGCAACTTGATCACTTTTGCGAGGAGTGGAGGAAATAAGGAGTGCTGTCTGTTGGGCAAGGCTCAGGAAACTAGCACCATATCATCATTCCATTCTGTCACTCTGTTTGTCCTTCATTTATCGAGGGTAATGTTATTGATCCGTGCTACCCACACTATTCACCACAGTTACTCATGCTGAAAAATAGAAAGAAACATCTTATGAATGGAATCTGACACTGGGGATAATCCTTTATTACGTTGTCTGCTTTCCAGAGGCAGCAGCAGGAAACGTAGATGGATTCAATAGAAGCAAGGCTAGTTTATGTGATTGTCAAGGCCAGAGGTTCCCAACCTTTTTTATGCTATGGACCAATACCATTAGGCAAGGGGTTCGTGGACCTCAGGTTGGGGTACTTCTGGTCTTGGCTGTGTTCACAGCTTTCTGCAATTGCTCATGGTCCTGGGCAGGACAGCTGTTATATCAACTTGTGATGCATCCAGATCTAGGGTGCATCTGTGAAAATTAGAGTCCTCATAAGATGTCACAAAAACTTAGATATTTTGAAATTTAAGTTGATGCTCAAAGGACCTAGAAAGTAGAGAAGGTGTAAGTCACTTGGACCTATGCACCTGCTCTGCCTTTCCATAAGGCCTTGGCTGATCTTGCATCATTTTCACGGATTCTTGTTTTGTGGATGTCTGTGAAGAATAAGAATTTCAGGTTGTATACTGCCAATATTCTCTGATATTAAATTGAAAAATTTGAACCATTTTCCTGTACTAACCCCAAATCCCTTGATTCCATTTATACCAAGCGGATATCCCCTACTTCTGTCCAAGCATCTACAAACCATGGAATTCCTAACACCTCTCATTCTTTCCCACATTTTTTCTGCATATTCTGCAAGCCCAGGTCAGGTAGATGAAGTCGTCAGCCTGGGAAGACAGTCCACCGAAGAGAGGGAAAACTCTGATTTCAAATCTCTGCTGCCGTGCGGCCATACCCACTCAGGGGAAAGGCTTCGGGAGTAAACCCTGAGGACAAATCCGGAGCTGGAGTCCCTAAGGCAGTCCGACGTTGCCTTCAACCTCATTCTGGCAATGCCTGCCTCGACACTGGTGCCAAGCTGTATCGACCCTTGCCCTTCCCTTGGACAACTCCGGTGGTGTGGAGAGGGGAGTCTAGCTGCATGGGCAACTGCTGGTCTTCCATACAAGCTTGCCCAGGCCTGTGCCCTGGAAACCATTCCAGGTGCAGATCTATGGTCTCATGAGACTAATGGATGCCACCAGATTCTGCAAGATCAGTACATGGCTCTAGCTCATCCCAATTTAACGTGTTCACATTTAAGTATTGGTGGTAGGTGCCCAGGCTACTGGATACTGAGGTTCCTTGGTCTAGTGGCTTTCACTTGAGTTTGCAGAGCCCTGACAATATTACTGGGGTTATTGGACTCATAAATATAAGCATGGAAAGATTTTCTTCAGTCTATCTAGTCCATGCTAATCATCAAGCCTTCATCCAGCATTTCCTCTCGGATTCTATCACTCACTACACTCCAAGGACAGCTTACTAGCTTACTGCAACACGTACAACACGCTGGAGGAAATCAGCAGGTTGGACAGTGCCCGTGGAAACGAGCAGTCAATGTCTCGGCCCGAAACGTTGACTGCTCGTTTCCGCTGATGCTGCCAGACCTGCTGAGTTCCTCCAGCGTGTTGTGCGTGTTGCTTTGACCCCAGCATCTGCAGTGTACTTTGTGTTTGCTAGCTTACTGAAGTGGAGATATTTGGGATGTGGGAGGGAAGTGAAACACCCGGAAGAAACAAGTGTGGCCATAGGGAGAACAGGCAAGGTCCTCTCGGACAGCGCTAGAGGCCGGGACGGAAACTGCATCTCAGTCACAGTGAGGCAGTGGCTCTATGGTGGGCACAATGGCTGCAGATGCTGAGGCTGCAGGATTGCGTGAGGTCAAGAGTTCTGGGCTGCTGTGCACTATACCGATCAGGCATCCGCATGAAGTTCGGTGTCTATATGGAGCTTGCAGCCACCAGGTGCGATAGAGAGGGGTGAACCAGCCCAGGTCGGAAATGGTGTAGGTCAAAGACCCCGTGCTGATCTGTAATGGGATCGTTTCTATGAATAGACTCTACAGTGCAGCCTGCCCAATATAGTCGGACGCAGTCTTTAAAAAAGAAGTAGATCTACTGTCCGCATCATTGTTTTGTCCTTGACTCCGGGAGAATCTTGTCCGTATTGTATAACTACAAGAACAAAGTGTACTCTGGCCAGCTATGCTTTTGCTCCACTGTACAGGGGTTTGTGCACAGCTGTGATTAGCAGTGAACTAGTTATCAGACCTGTAACAGATTTCGCAACAGTCTTCACTGTGGAAGACACTAGCAGTGTACCAGACGTTGAAGGGTGTGAGGGAAGAGAAGAGAAGTTACAAGGGAGAAGGTGCTCAAAAAGCTGAAAGACCTGAGGGTACTTAAGTCACTTAAACCAGATGAACTGCACCCTAGGGTTCTGAAAGAGGTCGTGATAGAGATTGTGGATGCATTAGTAATCATCTTTCAAAAATCATTGGACTTGGACATGGTGCCCAAGTACTGGAAAATTGCAAGTGTCATTCCACTCCTTAAGAACAATGAAGGCAGCGGAAAGGAGATTATAAACCAGTTAGCCTCAATGGTTGGGAAAATGTTGGAATCAATTGTTAAGGATGATGTTATGGAGTACTTGGTGACACAGGACAAGATAAGACAAAGATGGATTCCTTAAAGGAAAATCCTGCCTGATGAACCAGTTGGAATTCTTTGAGGAGATTACAAGTAGGATAGATAAAGGGGATGTAGTGGATGTTGTATGTTTGGACTTTCAGGAGATCTTTGACAGGGTGCCATACATGAGGCTGCTTACCAAGTTAAGAGCCCATGGTATTACAGGAAAGTTACTGGCATGTTTAGAGTATTGGCTAATTGGGAGGAGACAGTGAGTGGGAATGAAAGGACCCTTCGCTGGTTGGCTGCTAGTGACACGTGGTGTTCTGCAGGGGTTAGTGTTGGGACTGCATCTTTTTTTAAGCTGTATATAAATAATTTAGATGATGGAATAGATGGCTTAGTTGCCAAGTTTGCAGATGATATGGAGGTTGGTGGAGGGGCAGGTAGTGTTGAGGAAACAAGATAGGCTGCAGAAGTACTTAGATTAGGAGAATGGGCAAGAAAGCACCAAATGAAATACAATGTTGGAAAAGGTATCATCATGCATTTGGTAGAAGAAATAAATGTATGGACTATTTTCTAAACAAGGAGAAAATCCAAAATTCAGAGATGCAAAGAGACTTGGGAGTCGTTGTGCAGAACACCCTAAAGGTTAACTTGTACCCTGATCACCCTGTAGGTAGTATCAATGGTGAGGAAGACACATGCAATGTTAGCATTTGTTTCAAAAGGCTTAGAATACAACAGCAGGGATGTGATGATGAGGCTTTATGAGGCACTGGTGAAGCCTCACCTTGAGTATTGGGCTCCTCATCTAAGAAAATATGTGCTGGCACTGGACAGAGTTCAGAGGAGGTTTACAAGAATGATTCCAGGAATGAACGGGATATCATACAAGGAACATTTGATAGCTCTGCATCTGTACTCGCTGGAATTTAGAAGTATGAGGGGGAAATCTCATTGGTATCTTTGGAATGTTGAAAGGCCTAGACAGAGTAGATAAGGTTTCCCATGGTGGGGGAGTCTAGGACAAGGGGGCACAGCCTCATGACAGTGGGGCATCCATTTAAAACAGAGATTCAGAGAAATATCTTTTGCTAGAGGGTGGTGAACTTGTTACCACAGGCAGCTGTGGAGGCCAGGTCTTTGGGTGTATTTAAGTCAGAGCTTGATAGGTTCTTGATTGAACATGACAACAAAGATTATGGGGAGGAGTGGGACTGAGGAGAGGAAAAAAGGATCAACCATGATTGAATGGTGGAGCAGACTTGATGGGCGAAATGGCCTATTCTGCTCCTCTGTTTTATGGTCTTATTGTCTTACGGTAGCTTACCATTTTGTCTATTCCTTTTCAGGCCGATGCTGCAACCAGTTTCCTCAGGGCTGCAAGATCAGGAAACTTGGACAAACTCCTCGACCACTTAAAGAATGGGGCGGAAATCAACACGTGTAACCAGGTAGGTGCGTTATGTTTCAATCCAGCTGAGGGGTTTGAAGAAAAGCCACAGCTGAGTCTTTTTGCGTCTGAAGGTTAGGCATCTACTATCTGTCAAAGAAGGAAAAGGTTCTTTCTTACTTCTGCCCATTACACCACTGGCGTTTAGGGCAGCAATGAAAATCATTTATCTGTTTCTGTATAGAGAGATCTTTATTGCTTTTTCTGTAACAAATTTTCTTGCCCAGTCAAGGTTGTTAGCCCTGAGCTGAACCCCTGAACCTGGAAGACCCGTGGACCCCTCTTAGTTTGGCTTCTACATGTTTGGCATTGGTTGACCCTACCAAGAGCCAAAGCATAAAGCCCAATCTCCAACCACCATCGCTCTCCGGGTCATTGTGGCACGCAAGCCTCCAAACCCTTCGACAAGGTTGTGGTCCTCTTGGAGGTCCCTGGTGTTCTGGAGCCTTGAGAAATATTAGAATTCAGATGGTTAGTGTAATTGAAATAACTATATTCAAAAAACTTAGGAACTTTATAAAATTTAAGAACATTGCTCCTGTCACTTTAGAAAACAATGTTCCATATTCTTAAGTATCTACCTCACTGATAAACCTCCATTGAAAGAAATGGACTTCCAGGTCATGTGTTGTCCAGCTTGGCCAAGAAGCTGACAACAGATCCCTCAGGTAAATACTAAAGAATTTTGGTAAGCTCCAACCACGGAGGGTGCCGGCAAATCCATCACTTCTATGTTGGGTATGTATGCATCAATACCTTCACTTGTTTACAAAGATTCGAAGTACATTTATTATTAAAGCATGTATGCAGTATACAGCCCTGAGATTTGTTCTCCCACAGACAGCTAGGAAACAAAGAAAACAAGCGAATACCATGGAATTCATTCGAAGAAAAACATCAAAGCCCCATGCGCAAATAAAGAACGAATTGCGCAAATGGCAAGGAAAAAATGAGCAAAAGTTACAGTATAAAACATCAAACTAGAAAGTCATCAAAACAGTCCACAGTTGAATGTTAACAGTTCACAATGGAATTTCCAGCATTTGCCAACAAGATCCATCCCATTGTACAGAAGCAGGCTCTAATTCCGACTTATTACCTTTTAATTCCAATCGCATCATACTCCTGTCCAAAGCAAATTAATTGATCTCAGTTTCAAAATATCCATGTGTTCAAATACTCGCTTTTGGAGGGCGGAATTTCTACTACTTTTGATATGGGGAAAATACCTGTTTTAGGACAAAATAATAGGAGATTTAAATACTCGGATCTTGTTTCAAACCTTCAGCTGTGAATTCAAAAAGGATCCCAAATAATTCTCTTTCCCAGAGGACACATCTAAAATTTCTGGCTGGTGGCTGGAAGCAACCTTGGGATGTGACAGAAGGTTCTCTGTGTGACCAGACTGTTCAATCGCATTAGATATTGGTATTAACTCTGCTCCTTTCCAAAGTGTGTTTATTCCCAGGGGATCAATGGATCACTCTAAAAGTCTAAAATTTTCCAGAGTTTGCATTGTTTTCCCCCAAGCCCAATTGTTGGATTTTCATTCCATGCTAAGGCTTTTTTCATTCACTTTTTGCTAGTAAGCATGAAATGGAAATCCCTCAACTGGTTCCCTTGCTGGGACTTGTTGGAGGGCAGTTGAGAACCAACCACATGCTGTGGGTCACAGCTATTCCTTCTATTAAGATGTCCCTCCAGAACAGAGACGAGGAGGAATTTCTGTAGCTGAAGGTGGTGAGTCTGTGACCATAGACTTCTGCAGAGGCCAAGTCACTGGGCATATTTAAAGTGGAGGTTGATGGGTTTTTAATCAGTAGCGGACAATGGTTACGGGGGGGGGGGGGGGAAGGCAGAAGAATGGGGGATAATACATCAGCCTTGATGGGATGGTGGAGCAAACTCAATGGGCCAAATGGCTTAATTCTGCCTAATTCTATTTTTTTATTGTAATTTATAGTAATTTTTATGTATTGAACTGTACAGCTGCCTCACAACAACAAATTTACTGACATATACATGAATCCTGTTCTGATTTACGCTGGTTGCCGAGTCTTTGAACACAGACTGGAGTACTGACTCAAGACGGTCACGTAGAAGGTTGTCTGTTTCCTCAGAGCAGCTCTGTACGACTGGATCCTTACGTTGCAGCTTGTTTGTATACAGGGATAGGAGCACAGCCTGCTGGTCTGATTTCCCAAAGTGTGGGCAGAGGGCGACTTGTGTAGCAACGGTCAAGTACAAAATTGGGCATGAGACATGCTGGTGGTATTTTGGTAATTCATTCTTGAAGTTAGCCTGGTTGATTGAAGTCACCAGCAATAATAAAGAGGGCCTCAGGGTATCATGGCAGACCATGTGGTCTCCTTAGATGCTGTCTGGTGCCAGGATCCCCGCTAGCTGGGTTGCCATCAAACAAGGAGGTACAGGGGCCTGATAACACACCCATCAGCAGCAGCTTCTTCCCACTGCTATTGGGTTCCTGAGGTGACCGGAAGGACCCTAATGCTACCCTGGAATTTTTCTTGACCCTTACCAAATTTTATCGATGCACCATAGGAAGTATTCTGTTTGCATTCAAAACCACTTGGTATGGCTCTGCACATGACCACAAGAAACTGCAGAGATTTCTGGACACAACTGAGCACATCACAGACCCCACCTTCTCCCCATGAACTCTTTCTGCGCTTCTCACTGATTCAGTGAGGCAGGCAGCATAATCAAAGACCCACATCCACCGCAGACATTCTCTCGTCTCCCCCTCACGTTGGGCAAGTATTTCAAAAGCCTGAACGTACAGACCACCAGGCTCGTGGTCAGCTTCGACCCCACTCTTAGCAGACCCTTGAATGGATCTCTTCTACAATGAAATGGACTCTTAGCTCCATAATGACCTTGCATTTCATCACTTACCCGCACCGCTCTTCCTCTGCGGCTTTTCCACTTCATTCTGCATTGTTACCGTTTTACCCTGTTCCACCTCAGTGCGCTCTGCGATGATTTAATCTGTATAAACAGCACGCAAGACAAACTTTTCACTCTATCTTTGTGCACGTGTCAACAATAAACCAGTATCATGCTGTTTAGTTTAGTGCATGTGTATTTAATGTACAATTTATACTCATTTAAGTTTGTTATATTATTTATTTAGAGATACAATGTGAAATAGGCCCTTCTGGCCCTTCAAGCTGCATCACCGAGCAAACCCCGATTTAACTCTAAACTAATCACAGGACAATTTACAATGACCAATTAGCCTAATTACCAATACGTCTTTGGACTGTGGGAGGAAACCAGGACACCCGGAGAAAATCCACGCATTCCACCGG
Organism: Hypanus sabinus; assembly: GCF_030144855.1. Lineage (NCBI taxonomy): Eukaryota > Metazoa > Chordata > Chondrichthyes > Myliobatiformes > Dasyatidae > Hypanus > Hypanus sabinus. The sequence goes on from NC_082706.1 coordinate 14,289,914, forward strand.
GGGAACACCCTGACTCCTTATAGACGACGTCAGAATTGAACTCCAAACTCCGACGCCCCGAGCTGTAGAAGTGTTGCGCTGACCACGGCGCTACTGTGGCGCTCAGTTCTACTTGTTGTCGTCTCGGAACATGCAGTGCTGCTGCTGGAAAAAAACTGATAATTTTTAGATGGCATTCATGCCTAGTGATTGATTGTGTGTGTGTGTGTGTGTGTGTGTGTGTGTGTTGCCCATACACCAACCCCCCTCCCCCCCACCCCAATATGTGCTCAAATCAGGTAACACTCCAAAGGTGGCCAATTCAACTTTATTTTTAAATCACAGTGAACCATTGACACAGTTTTGTGGGCGAAGTATTCCATGACAGCTCTCTCCATCTGGACGTAGAGCCTGGTCTCGATGGTTTCTAGCCATGCCCCTGTGTATCACCCATTTATGAGGGTGGATCTCAGAGCAGCTGAGGGAGCCAGATTGTCCAACCCTGGCAGATGTGACTCCGTCGCTCAAGCACCTATGAGAAGCAGTGTGCCACCGAGACGGAGAGACCCAAGAAGAGGTCTCAGCCCATCTGCAGAGCCCCAGACTCTGGACAAACTCTATCTGTCTAGAGACATCTGATAAAACCCTGCCCTGAGTCTGGAATTGGATAACGTCCATTTCTTCACCCTGGTACCCGATGTTACCTCAATTTACCTGCAAGACCTGAGCTGCCGAAGGGTGCAGATTAGGAGGTGACGTTGGGAGGGTGAATGGAGGGACTTCCGGACAATCAGTTCCAGGTTCGTCTCACCCTTGTGTTCAGTATGTCAGCCAAAATGGCAGGAGGTCATGATCGACTTAGGCTCCCACTGGGCTTCCTGGGGGAGGAAATGTTGATAGGGAATCCCTAGGAACAGGGATGAGGGCTATACAGCTCCATGCTAATGATTACAAGGGTCAGAGGAGTTTAACCCTTGCCAAGAGCCCCTGCCACACAGGGGGACATGCCACTGGGGCCCATGTATCCTCCGTGGGTCTGCCAACCCTAGGGACCCAGATGCCCCCCCATAGGAATTGTGAATGGCTACAGGCAGATCCACATTGGGGAGGGGCAAGTTATATAAAGAGCTAAACAAGACCCTTGACTGCTCTCCCAACAGCCTAATCCACCTACAACATGGCACCCCTAGGTGGGGTGGAGTTCAAGAGGGTGGTTCTGCCAAATGAGCTGATCCCAACTGGAGACCGGGGTCCCGGGGCTGCATTGGTGCCACCAGCAAGCATGGTGGGTGCCCTTGTGAAAGAAACACCAACAGCAGCTGGCAACGCTTGGGGAAACCAGCCAAATTCTCATACCGGCAGCAGAGATACCTCAGAGCTGGTTAGTGCCAGACGAGGACTGTTCCTCTATTCTAGGAGGGTCTTGTTATCAGTGTGTACTGGTGTTTACCTGATGGTGTGGCCTGGGAGGACAGCGACTATTTGGTGAGAGACCATAACCTGCCGCACTCTTTCTCTGCACCATCGGGAAGAACAACGGGGGGGGGGGGGGGATGCCCAAGACCCCGTTTGCCTCAGTGCTGGTGGGGAGGGGGAGCCTGTGGTCATTATTGGCCGGAATTTACTGCATGGATTGGGCCCACTCCAGTGCCATTGTGGTAACTCTGAGCAATGCCAAGCTGAGCCCAGAGCTGGAGAAGGATGTGTTCCTGAAGCCAACGCAGGGACACGGAGACTGGTCATGAAGGTCCAACCTGGTGGGATGTGGGGAGAACCCATTGTAAGTTTCACTGAGAAGCAGTCAGAACATACAACTTCAGGTAGAACCGGGGTGGGTGACAAACACCCATCAACACACAGAAATGGCAACTTTTTAAAATGAGAAGTAATTCAAGGTAAAATTAAACTTTGAGGTGGAAGGGTGAACCCGCCAAACCCAGGGTGGATGAGATGGAAACAGCCCTGAGGTGGGAGAGGTGGTTTCACACCGTCTCCATAACTCAATTGACCCGTGGAGGGGAATGGTAGTGGTTGTCGAGTTAGCACTGAGGGGTGCTTGGGGCACAGGGGACCAATTGGAGGAGCATCAGTTCAATTGCGTTCGGGGTATGCTGTCTCCTCAGGCTCGCATTGTCTGCTGCTCTCTCAGCTTTGTCACTGGCTCATGCAGGGAAAGCCTCTGGTTCCCTGTGCTCACTCAGATGCCACGGTTTCCCGCAGTCGTGTCCCTCTGGGAGAAGACAGATTTTCACCAGCTTGCAACCAGGCATTGACAGGGCCCTTTACACAGAGTCACAGATTTACAAAGTGTTAAAGAACCCATCCACACTTTCTTCATTACCTGTCGACCACTTTCATGGAAATCTATCCTCGGTCTCCCTGTCTGTAACTGTCTCTGGGCCCTGCCTACAACTCTCCTGGGCCCTGTCATTTGCTCTGTATGTTCTGTTCTGGTTTAACTTTCAAAAAACCCGTTGTCACATTTGTTCCAGTTAATTTACATCAACCATTCCTTGGCCTACTCCCCCTGGCTGGTTTCCATCCCACTGTAATCTTAGACAACCCTCACTTTCAATGCACACCAGTTATAAGGTGTCATCCACAAACTCACTGATTGTCGGCCTACATCCTCCTCCAAATCATGACAAACAACAGAACACACTCCAAGATGACTACAAGCCCGTTTACACTTCTAGATTCAGGCAGGGGACGGATCACTGCCTGAGTTTTAAAGGCAGCAGGCTTCCCAGTCTGCAGTTGGACATTGGGCACTGCTTTCAGACGGGCCGGATGGGTGTGCCTGACATCACTGAAGGGCCTTTTTTGACATCACCCTGGCTGGATGAGCTAGGAGCAGCTCCTTAGCGACGACCCAAGATCAACAAACACAGTAATTATCCATACTTACCCAGAGCTGACGCCCAAATCCCAACAACTAATCTTTCATCCCTCCCAAAGGCAATCCTTCCAGATGTTGCCTCCACAAGGAACGGAAGGAATTGGTATATTGCCTCAGTGTTGCTGGAGTTCAGAGTTTCAGAGTTTCGATGTGGAAGATTTAGTTCAGGAAAGTCTGCCAAGTCTGGAATAGAGTTCCATCAAGAAGCAGGATCCTGAGTCTCAGGAAGAGACCCTTCATCCCAATGTGGTGCTGCTACAATGAATGCTGTCCGGACCCTCCATGTCCTTCACTGGCTTCTTCCTCCCCATCTTCAGCTCTTCCTCTCTTCAGGGGCTTCACCACTCGGCAGAACATGTTCCCTTATGCAGCCTTTTGGGGTGCATCTGATTCACTGTTAGACCTCTGGCACAGAAGATGCAGTTCAGGAAAAGTATTCGAGGCCGTGATGAAATCCCACTGCGGGGAAGAAATCAAGAGTCCAAGGAGGGATCTTTCAGCCCATTGTGGTGCTACCGTGATGTAGGCTGGAATCAGGACCCTCAAATTCCAGCCAACATCCTGGTAGCATCACAATAGGCTGATCAGTGCCGCTCAGTTGTGAACACCAGTGAGCAGGAAGATCCAAGGACCAGACTTGTCACTTGTTAAAAGTTAAAGTCTGCCCCGAGCCTTATAGGCTCATCAAGTCGGTGCTTATGCTTGTTTCTGTGGCATGAAGCGACTGAGAGTATGAGACTCCCCCCCCCCACCCCTCCCCCCAATAGGACGCCAGTCTATCGCAAGGTTAACCCCCAGCATTTTGCTGGTACCCATTTTCAGCTGGTTGGACTGGAGCAGTGTGTGGTTAAGTGCCTTGCACAAGGACACAACACATTGCCTCGGCTGAGGCTCGAACTCACAACCTTCAGATCGCTAGTCCAACGCCTTAACCACTTGGCCACGCGCCACGCAGACTTGTCACTTGGGGGATGAGACAAATCACCATCCAAGAATCAGCAAAATCTGCAGCCCATAATGGGTCATTTTAATGCTTCGAGTCTACATCAGCCTCCAGACCCTGCAGCGTCTGGTTGTTCTATCTCTGGTCTCCAAGTGATCAGTGTTTAACTCCTATTGTGATGCTGCATCTCATTATGATGTGTCCCACTGCTGTCACACTGGCCTTGTGATCTCATTTATTTGGACACAATGGCGCTTAACTGGGACTGAAGACTGTTGCCAAACAGTTTCTAACTAGCATCTGATGTGTGCTCTTGTGTGACTGTTAGACACTACTCCACACTTAGAGTAAACATTTTTTAAATAGCGTCAGTCGTATGCACTTGTATTCAAAAAGCAGTGATTTTTATCAATGATAGTTGGCAAGAAATAATCTTAGTTGATTCAGAACTGCTTTGCTCACAGCAGTTTCAAGCATTCAGGCTTGGAGATGCCAGACGCAGCCGGGAGTGAAAATGAAATAATTTCAGAGATACAAAGAATTTGAAAGTATTGACAATCATCTTAAATGTAACAATGACAACGAAGATTTGAAGGACGTAACTGTCGAAAGCATTGTATGAATGCAGTCCAATATCTACGCTAGGTGTCTGTGTTGACTGTATTCATTTACCGTAAGAGGAACTCAGCAGTGTACACCAGATAAATTCTTCCATCAGTAACTATGAGGAACTAATACACAGTTTTATAGCGTTGATACTGTTCTTAATTTGTTCCGTATTTCATTTAAATACATAATTTGTTATTCAGTTAACCAGTCATTTGCCTCTTTTATCCTTCTTAATTATTTCCATGAAACTTCAGCTCATTGGGGCAGCTGCTTAATTGGGCCAAAATGTACTAGTCCTGATGTGTCCCAATTAACCAGAGTCCACTGTATTGAAAGTTGAGGTTGTGAGGTTCTTGATTAGTAAGGGCATAAGGTTATGGGAAGCAGGCAGGGGAATGGAGTGGAGAGGGTTAATAAATTAGCCATGATGGAATGGTGGAGCAGACTCAGTTGGCCAAGTGGCCTAATTCTACTCCTAATGATCTTATGGAGTCACATATAAGGAATGAACTTGAAACTTTTGTTCTAAATTACAATTTGGTGATTTCATGTTTACTGTTGCTGGACTAACTTTGCAATCCATATTAATTTAAGTTAATAATGTTTATTTAATTGTGTCTTGCTCTGGATCGCCAGGGTTTTCAGAATATCTTGTGCTTAATTTCAGTAGGCAAATTTAAATTTCCCAGATGCTGTAATGGGATTTGAACACAAGAGCTCAGATTCTTCAACTGCCGATCTGGCAATGCCACATAAAGTTCAGAGTCAAACTTAGGTTTATTGTCATATGCACAAGCGCATGTATGCACAGGTGCATCGAAAAGATTACTTGCAGCTGCATCACGGGCACAGAGCATCATTAAAGCAGCTTTCACAAGTAAAGTATAAAACACGTTTTTTATGAGAAGAAAACACAATTAGAACAAACAGAGGCAAAAATCTATTTTAATGCAAAGTGGTCATGGTGTACTTGCAGAAACTCAGGGAACAGAGCATTGCTATGGCAGATAATTGTAATGCACCAAAGCAGTCTTGCAACATGAATGCTGATTGAGGGCGACTTTGGATCTGACTATTCTACCCAGTGGGCCATTGATTGAACATCTTGATGCTGGTGATCTGCTCTGGAAGACAAAAATAAGGATAACCAGCTGAGTAGGGGTCACCTGTAAGATGCCTCCAGTAAGCCAGATACAAAAAGCATTTGTGAAATGAATAAAATATCAGAGGGAACCTAAAACATAGGATAGTACAGCACAGTACAGGCCCTTCAACCCATAATGTTGTGCTTACCTTTTAACCTATTCTTCCCTCCCACAAAACCCACTGTTTTTCTTTCATCCATGTCTCTATCTAAGGTTCTTTTTATTGTCCCTAACATATCAGCAGGGTGGAGATACGTCTCTACACTTCTTCCCTCTGCTAGCTTGCAGGTCACCGTTGGGCAAGGTGTAGCACCTGCTTAGACCCCCTCACCCCCACAATCAGGGTCACATGAATCCACGGGAGCAGGTGGTGGATGGTCGTACAAGCAGCTGGTGCACATCACAAGTCCTGGTTATGCGACCACTGGCGCCAGGCGGACAATCTCTGAAGAGTATTGATAATGGCTGGGGTCACCCGTCTTGTAAGGACACTGTCCAGATGAAGGCAATGGTAAACTACTTCTGTAGAAAAAAATTGTCAAGACTAATTATTGTCATGGAAAGACTTAGATCATATGACACAGCTCATAATGAGTGAACAAATATACCTGTCTCTACGCCACCCCAGCAAAGCATTCCATGCATCCACCACTCTCTGTGTAACAAACTTACCTCTGACATTCCCCCTCCAATCACTTTAAAACTATGCCCTGTGGGGAAAGTCTCCTGCTGTCCACTCCATCAATGCCTCGTATTATATTCATCCTGTACCTCCTGTGTGATGATATCAGAATCAGAATCAGGTTTATTATCACTGGCAAGTGATGTGAAATCTGTTAACTGAGCAGCAGCAGTTCAATGCAATACATCATACAGAAGAGAAAAATAATAATAAATAAATCAATTACAGTATACTTATATTGAATAGATAAAAAATGTGCAAAAATCAGAAATACTGTATATATTTAAAAAAACTAAGGTGGTGTCCAAGCGTTCAATGTCCATTTAGGAATTGGATGGCAGAGGGGAAGAAGCTGTTCCTGAATCGCTGAGTGTGTGCTTTCAGGCTTCTGTACCTCCTGCCTGAAGGTAACAGTGAGAAAAGGGCATGCCCTGGGTGCTGGAGGTCCTTAATAATGGACGCTGCCTTTCTGAGACACCATTCCCTGAAGGTGTCCTGAATACTGTGTAGGTTAGTAGCTAAGATGGAGCTGACTAGATTTATAGCCTTCTGCAGCTTCTTTCGGTCCCACACAGTAGCCCCCACCCCATCCCCCTACCAGACAGTGAGTCAGCCTGTCAGAATGCTCTCCATGGTACATCTATAGAAGTTTTTGAGTGTATTTGTTTACATGCCAAATCTCTTCAAATTCCTAATGATGCATAGCCGCTGTCTTCTTTATAACTACATTGATATGTTGGGACCAGATTAGATCCTCAGAGATCTTGACACCCAGGAACTTGAAACTGCTCACTCTCTCCACTTCTGATCCCTCTATGAGGATTGGTGTGTGTTCCTTCATCTTACCCTTCCTGAAGTCCACAATCAGCTCTTCCGTCTTACTGACGTTGAGTGCCAGGTTTTTGCTGCAGCACCACTCCACCAGTTGGCATATCTCACTCTTGTATGCCCTCTCGTCACCAGCTGAGATTCTACCAACAATGGTTGTATCATCAGCAAGATTATAGATGGTATTTGAGCTGTGCCTGGCTGCACAGTCATGGGTATATAGAGAGTAGAGCAATGGGCTGAGCACATACCCCTGAGATGCACCAATATTGATCAAGAGAGGAGAGGAGATAGAGGAGGCTTAAAATATATGCTCAGTGTTTTACAAACAGTGTGTTCCCCTCCATCATCAGACTTATGAATAGACAATGAAACTATTAACCGTACCTCATAATTTTCCATCCTTTGTACATGACTTAAATTTTTTAAATATATATTTCCTATTGTAATCTGCAGTATATTTTATGTATTGCACTATACTGCTGACTCAAAGCAACAAATTTCATAGCATATGCCAGTGAAAATAAATCTGATTCTGATTCATTTTAAGCATCTCTATAAAGTCACCTCTCATCCTCCTAATAAAAGTGATTGAATAGAAACACTGGAGTGGGTTAATGCGATTCCTAATCAGCTCTAACTGGTCGCTAAGTATAAAGCACTCACTTGAAGATCAGACAAAAACTACTGTGGGCCAACAGGGTTATCCATGCCAGAAATCTATAAACTTGAACTTGAATGATCAAAATACGTTTTTATGGAACCAAAAGTTCCCAATGCTTGTTTGAGGATCATGTTAATAAGGGGTTTGTTTAAGTATTCAATATAATAGCCAAGGGTCAAAGTTTGGCCGGGACCCCACTGTGATCATCAGCTGCCAAAATGTTCACCTAATTATGCATTACCTCTAGACTTCACTGTCCCATACCATTATCCCAACACCCCTCCCCCTGCGTACTCACCATTATCCTGAAATGCATCTAATATTCCGCTCTGTAGTCTTGTGTGGCCACCACCTCTGACCTTCACTGGCACCTGATTTAGTGACGTTTCAAATTTAAATTCTCATGCTTGTTATAAAACCCTTCATGGTCTCTTGTCTCCCTATCTCTGAACCTTTCCAACCCTTTTACTCTTACCTCACTCTGGCACTCTTACTTCAGCATCCAGATCTTGGTGGAATCTGTGCCCTCAAATTGCAAAGGAAGGGTCCAGGGCTCTGAAATTCCTTCCCATTCTCCTCTAGCCTCTGCCCTCTGCCTCTGTCCTCTGCCTCTGTCTCATTTCCCACTTTGCACCCCATAGCCTGCCCATTTGACCAAGTCTAGGTGAAGGATTTCTATTCAAAATATCAGATATACACTTCTCACCACAGATGCTATTCCAGTATCTGTAGTCTCTCTTTGACTAAGCTCTTGTCAGCATCCAACCTGATGGCATGAACATTGACTTCTCGAACTTCTGGTTATGTCTCCCCCTTCACCATTTCCCATCCCCTTTTCCCTCTCTCACCTTGCCTCCATTGCCTCCCTCTGGTGCTCCTCCCCCTTTTCTTTCTTCCATGACCTCTGACTTCTATTTGTTTCCTCCTTCTCTAGTCCTGTATCTCGTTCACCAGTCAACCTCCCAGCTCTTTACTTCACCCCTCCCCCCCTCAGTTTCACCTATCACCCACCACCTTTTTCATCTTCTTCTACCCCTCTCCCCACATTCTCATTCTGATTTCTCCTCTTTCTTTATAGTCCTGATGAAGGGTCTCGGCCCAACACATCAACCGTTTATTCTTTTCCATCGATGCTGCCTGGCCCGCCACATTCCTCCAGCATTTTGCGTGTGTTGCTGTGCAAACCACGGCCATTTTATTTCTGACCAGCCCGATCGGTTCTGTTTGTTTCCAGATTCATTTGTTACACACACACACACACACACACACACACACACTTTATGCATCCTTTAAATAGATCAGCAAGGATATGTCACCACCCAGAGTTTTAATCTCCCTCTTTCGTGTGCAATGGAAAATGAAGTGTGCTGTTCTTTGATAGGCGATAAACTAGAAGTGACGTGGGTAGAGTGACGAGCACTGACTCAGCGAGGAGCAGATAGAACAGAGTGTGTATGTTAGATAGGGAGTCCCAGAACCGGGGCACTGTCTGCCAGTGCACTGTGACATGTCAGCAGGCATGAGCATGATGCTGCTACATTCACGGGCATATTTTCTTTCAAAATTCAAAGTAAATTGATTATCAAGGTGTGCCTGTGTCTTCACAGGCTACCCAGAGATTAATTTTCCTGCAGGCATTCATAGTGGAATAAGAAAATACAGAAGGGTCGATGAAAAACGACACACAGAGGCTGACAAATGATCAATGTGCAGAAGGGGACAAACTGTGCAAATACAAAATAATTTAATAAAGAGTCCTTGAAAGTGAATCTAAAGGTTGTTGAATCAGTTCAGTGCTAAGGCGAGTGAAGTTAACCACACTGGCTCAGGAGCCTGATTTTATTTTGCCCTAATTTAGGGTGGTGACTTCTGAAAGAGACCTGTTGGCCTTAGGAAGTAACATTATCCAAATGAAAGCACCCTAATCAAGTTTTCCATTGTTAAATGACTGAAAGAGAAATGGTCAGTGTGGAGTGGGAATTGCGAGGTGCACTTCTGTTCTGCAATGTTAAAGGCTTTGGAAAACGGATAGTAAATCCATCAAAGTTTTTCCTGGATAGGAGTGTATTAGTTCTAAGGAGAGATTTGTCATACCTGGACAGGTTATTGTGCAGTGCCAGAGGTTTTGGGTGCCCTGAGAGAAATGTATAAAATATTGAGTGGCATAGATAGATTAGGCAATCTTCATCCCAGGATGGAAATGTCAAGTAATATTTATGTGTTTCAGGAGGCGGGAACTGTTTAAAGGAGGAGTGTGAGGCAAGTTTTTACATAGAGGTTTAAAACAAATGTTTGTACCCTGGAACAGGCTGCCAGAGAAGTGGTAGAAATACAGTACTGTGCAAAAGTCTTAGGCACGTACGGTATATATAACTAGCGTGCCTAAGATGTTTGCACAGTACTGTATTTGTCAACATGGAGCAGAGAGTGAGCTTGTAGATTTGGCAGGAGCAAAGTATGTTGGGAATGGTGAGTGTGAAGTCCCGTGGGAGGGGTGTGGGACAGTGAGCAGAGAAGGAGTGCCAGGGGCAGAGATTGGTGCATGTGCAGACACACCAGGCAAGGTTATTTGATTTCAAACAATTGGTTTATTGATCATTACGGAATGTCTCTCTGGTGTTTCTCTCTCCTCCTTTTCCCAATCATGATTCCCCTCTCTCCTCTCCATTCCCACTCACATCCACAATAGAGACTCAGAGTTAGGTTTATCATCACTCACATATGCCATGAAATTTTCTTTTATTTTAAGGCAACGGTACAATGCTCAACGTAAAATTACTCTAATACTATACAAGAGTCTTAGGTACCCTAGCTATATATATGGGCCTAAGACTTTATAGCATAGTACCGTAGATATGAAAAGAGTTAAGAGGCAGTTATAAGACATAACTGGGGTGATATGATAGTGTAGTGGTTAGTGTAACACTATTACAGCATCAGCAACTCAGGTTTGATTCCCGACACTGTAAGGATTTTGTAATCCTCCCCAATGACGATGTGGAATTGCTTCAGGAATTCCGGTTTGCACCTTACAAAGATGGACAAGTTAGTAGGTTCATTGGTCTCATGGGTGCAGTTGTTGGGCCAGAAGTGCTAAATAAAAATTAATAAACAAACATAAGCAGGAAGGGGTGGAGGGGCGTGAATTATGTGTATGCAAATAAGATTCATTGAATTTGAGATCATGGCGCTACATGGATCTACGTTGTACGTTGCGCATTATAGAATACGTTTTGTATTGCGTTTCTTCAGCGTTTTCACAGATATGTAACAACGTATCTGGTTGTAACATTGCCAGATGTGGGATAGTATCGATTTAGTGGAATAGTATTACTCTCAGGTCTGAGGGGGTAAATGCGTAGCTGAATGCATTATGAACAGATGCCAGCTTTCACTGTACGAGCATCACTAACAGATGTGATGAGTAACACTTCAGCTGAATTTATCACTCCAAGATGCACATGGTAACATTATAACCAGATGCATCACTCAACAAGTGGGGCAATTGCAGTTTAACTAAATATATTGGCTCTGGGTATGATTGACAGTTTAAATGGATGTATCAATCCCAGATGCAAGAGCTAGTTGTGTAACTAATTGCCTCGCTCTCAATTGTTTGGGTTAAAAATGCATTTCTTTCAAGATGTGGACAGTTATAGTCTTGCTAAATGTATCGCTTGCAGATGTGAGGTGTGCAGTGTATCTACATGTATCACCCCTAGATGTGAACTAACTGTGTCACTGAATGTATCGCTTCCACCTGTGCGGGGTAGCGTTACGATATTCCGTGCTCGCGGGTATGGGGAGCAGCAGTTTTGATCTGCAGACCAAGGAACAATGTTCTTCTCAGTGTTGAGCTGTACGGCCACTTCCCAGATACCAGGTTCAACACCTTGCTGCGAGGGTTCTTACCTCAACCCGGTGACTCCTGTACAGCACAGGGACAAGCCCTTCAGCCCAACATTTCTGCCAGTCTAAATCAATTGCCCTCACATGGTCCGTATTCCTATACTCTTTGCGCATTCATCTGTCTGTCTAAATGCTCCTTCAATGCCACTATCTGTTTCCACCACTCCCACTGGCAGTGCATTCTAGGCAGCTACCACTCTCTCTATTAAGAACAAAATTGCCTCGCTTATATCTCCTTTAAATGACTCCCCTCTGAATTAAACCTACATCCAGTGACCACATTATTAGACACAGGAGCGGAACCCAGCATTGTCCTCTGCTGCTCCACTTCAAGGTTCAACGTGTTGTCCATTCAGAGATGCTCTTCTGCACACCACTGTTGTAATACTTGGTTGTTGAGTTACTCTTGCCTTCCTGTCAGCTTGAACCAGTCTAGACACTCTCCTCTCACATTAACAAGACATTTTCGCCCATTGAACACTTTTTGTTTCTCACACCATTCTCCGTAAACTCTAGAGACTGCTGTGTGTGGAAGTCCCAGGAGATCAGCAGTTTCTGAGACACTCAGACCACCCCATCTGGCACCAACAATTATTCCACGATCAAAGTCACTTAGATCACATTTCTTCCTCATTCTGATCTTTGGTCAGAATGACAGAACCTCAGGACCATGTCTGCATGCTTTTATGAATTGAGTTGCTGCCACATGATTATCTGATTAGATATTTCCATTAATGAGCAGGTATACAGGTGTACCTAATAAAGTGGCCACTAAGTGTATATCCTCCAGATTTTGAGATTTTCACCTCAGAAAAAAAAAACTATCTTCTCTATCTCTGTCTTTCAAACTTTTCTGAGCATTTATCAGCCCTCCCCTCAGCCTCCAAAGCTCCAGTGTAAACAACTCAATTTTGCCTATCCACTCCTTACTAACTAGTAGGCATTAGGATTAGGGATGGTGTTAAGTAAATCTCTTTCACACCCTCGTTCAAAGTGGATGCAGCAGGATTTACTCAAGGACCAGTTTCAGGTGAGAACATAAGGAATAGAAACAGGAGCAGGCCATTCAGCCCCTTGTGTCTGATCTAGCTCTCATTAAGTTCAAAGGCAACCTTTCACCGCAGAGTCAATTCTCTGCACAATCCTGTCCTCCAATGCTGTCTGTGTGGGCCGTATGTCTTCTTATCACCACAGGGCTTTCTTCTGGAGATTTTCATTTCCTCACACTTAAAACATGGAACAGGCCCTTCAGCCCTTCTCTCTGGGCTGGACATGATGCCAAATTAAACTCATTGTATCTGTCTGTGTATGATTCAGAAATCTTCTTCCCCTCCTCCATCAAATTTCTGAATGGTCCATGAACCCATGAATACGACCTACAATAATCACTCAAAGAGTTGAAACGCAGATGCATGTAATGGGAGCTGTATAAGGACATAATCACACTGAGTGATTATGCAGAAAGTTTGAAGTTAATAACTCATCTCTTTCCACCTTGAGTCACAATCTTATCACTCACCCTTGCTGTGGCCCATTTCTGGAGGTCCAAGATGCCGATTTCTACAAAGGAGGGATCCGTATGCTCCACGACCGCTGGACTAAGTGTGTAAATGTAGAAGGGGACTATGTTGAAAAATAAATGTGCTATGCTTTCTAAAATTGACTCCTTCTACCTTAGGCCATGAACTTATCAATCACCCCTCGTAAATTATAATATGAAATATATATTAAAAAGATGAATACGTAGTGCAAAAACAGCAAAAAAAGTAATGAGGTTGTGATCATGGGTGCATTGTCCGTTCAGAAATCTGATGGCGGAGCTGTTTCTAAAATATTGAGTGTGTGTCTTCAGGCTCCTGTTCCTCTCTGATGGTAGCAATGAGAGACGGGCACGTCTTCACTCTTTTGCTCTCTATTTGTACTATTTATTCTTTTTTAAAATTTCTCATTGTAACTTACAGTATTTTTTATGTTTTGCACTGTCCTGCTGCCACAAAACAACAAATTTCATGACATGTATCAGTGATAATGAAGATGGTTCTGATCTTACAGACTTACTAAGTTTAAAGTTCAGACAAAGTCTACATTTCCTCAGGCTTGGACAGATCTTTGGAGATTTCCAGTCATTAGAAAATAGCGCACATGTACTTCAAAAATCTGAGAACAATGAGTAGAATAATATAGAATGTTAATTCGGATAGGGGAACCATTCAGTCCATCGAACCCATGCTGCTATCTTCAAGTGAAATCCAGTTAATCCCATTCTTCCACTCTTCCCACTGCATACTGCAATCTTTCTTCTCTCGTATATTGCCTCTGGAGGTGGTGATTGGCTCTGTGTCACTGATGTTTGTAGCACTACATTTCAACTCATTAAAAAATGTTAAAGAAACTGGCAACAGAGTCATTTTCGCTACTCTGGAAGATTGCATCCTGCCGGTGTGTATTGAAAGTTGAAGTACTATATGCATTTGCCAAAGATTCTTGTCGGTTGTCAAAAGTGCACATCTCAATTCCTGATAATCCCTTGACAGCAGGGAAAACTCCATGTAATTCTGAGATGTGACAACTCTCTTAACACAACAGATGCTGCAACTTTGCTTCAGCAGACTCATTGGATTTAGTTTCAATGCCACTGCTTGTATGTGGCTTCTCTGAAAACTGTACTCAATCTTAGATTCCTGCATGTACCTGACAAATTGTGAACTGCTTCTGAGAGCGAAGGTTCAAATGGTGCATGCACCACGTCATTCCTCATTTCTCCTTCCCCACAACACTGCATTAGGTGTCATTAGGGACCAGGATTTATTTCTCTAGCCTGGGAGGAATTTGCTTTTTTTTGAAAATTCCCTTTTGCACCTTGTGGCACAATGGCGCCATTTCTTTAACATATTGCCTATTTTTTACAAGGCCGAGTTGCTAGCTCGACGCTCAACCCAGCATGGATTGAAAGCAAGCAAGGAGCTGGCTGGATTGGAACCTGGGACCATTTGCCTTGAAGTCTGGAACTCATGCCACTACACTACTGGCTGACTTCTATTCAGCATCGATTCTGATCCATATGACACTCCCCTTAACCTTAGCTAGTCCAGATGAAAAGTTTCGCCCCAAACCATCAACTGTCCATTGCTCCCCATAGATCCTGCCTGACTCCTTGAGTTCCTCCAGCATCTTTTGATACTGCTTTAATCATCTGGTTCTCTTGGTGCTAGTTTTGGATTATTTAAAATAGGGGCTCCCAATTGGAGGTCCACGGTCCCCTTGCTTAATGGTGTTGGTCCATGGCATATCAAGGTTGGGACCACAACATCTGAAGTATTGTGTACTGTTCTGGTTGCCCCATTATAGGAAGCATGTTGAGCCATTGGAGAGGGTGCAGGAGATATTTACTGGGATGCTGCCTGTTTTAGAGGGCATGTGCTATCATGAGAGACAGGATAAACGTGGGTTGGTTTCTCTGGAGTGTCGGAGGCTGAGGGGAGACCTGAGAGAGGTTTACAAGATTATGAGAGGCAGAGATAGAGAGGACAGAGAGTATCTGTTTCCAAGGACTGAAATGTTTAATACCAGAGGGCATGCATTGAAGGTGAGAGGGGGTAGGTTCGGGGGGGGGGGGTGGTGTGAGGGGTAAGACTTTTACTCAGGGAGTGGTGGATACATAGAATGCACTGTCTAGTATGGTGGTAGAGTCAAATACATTGGAAGCTTTTAAGAGATGTTTGGATGGACACATGGATTTGAGGAAGATGGATGGACATGGACATGGTGTAGGTAGGAGGAATTTGTGTTTGGGTGTGCTTGATTTGCTTTTTAGCTGGTACAGCACAACATTGTGGGCCGAATGGCCTGTTCCTGTGCTGTACTCTTCTACGTTCTATGTTATTAACCCCTGATATAAAATAACCTTCAATGACAATGTCATCAGTATTTTGTGACACCAGGAAGGAATATAAATTACTAACACTTCAAATTGTGTTGCAAACTGGGGAACACAGGTCTATAAAACCAGGCGACCAGGAAATAGACGATCAGGATTAGTCCATCCACTCTACCCAGGCCTATCAGCATTCAGTGGGTAGCAATGAGACCATGCCTCCCCATCTCATTCTTCTGTTATCTATTGCAGGGCTTCCCAGCCTTTTTTTCATGCCATGGACCACTACTATTAACCGAGGGGCCCGTGGACCCCAGGTTGGGAGCTCTCTGACCTATTATGAAGCTGATAGATACCTGAACGCAGCAGCTGCTCCTCACTCAACATCTGAACCTTTGAAAGCCTCAAAGAGTGTGACTTTCTCCCGGACAAGTGGGAGTTGCATGTCCTGTGGAAACGTGACCAACCCTCCTAGGAAGTCCAGCAGGTTAGATGGTAAATTTTGGTCTAAATATGAAGGAATATCAGACTTATGGGAAAGGTCCAACATCATATGTCCTGTATTGATTAAGGTGGGATGTATGTGGTTAGACCTATCCCAGAGGTCATGTATTCTAGCAATCCAAGACCATAATGTGCCATCTGCCTCCACCGGGATGCCTGCTTGCAGTATGGAGGGCACCACATCACTCATTAAACGGGCACCGTCTTCATGGAAAAAAGTTCTTTCAAGACCCTCTATTACTTCCTTTCTATTAGATGATGCATAGAAGACTAGTCTTTTGTAAGATACACATCAAAAAAATACTCCGAACAATTTTTGCATTCCTTCTTCCTGAGGCAGAGTAAAGTAGAAGATTCCTCTGAAGACTGTGCCCTTTTAATCATCAATATCAATATTTAACTATTGATTTACCTCGGACTGAATCAAATCTTTTGGTAATATGGCACAGCATTAGGCTGTTGTCATGATAAATACATGCTGCACTGCCAATGCATGTCAGCAATTAAAGAAAACACTTTACTGTTGAATGTTCTAACATGTATAGTACTAGAGATTACATCTACATAGAAGTACGATCAAACGTGGTCCAGAGTAGGCTGCAGGCTTCTGACCCTTGACCTGGAGCAGGCCTCAGCCTTCTGTACTGCGACCGGCGGTGGGCCGCAGCCTCCTGTCCTGTGACTGGGAGTGGGCTGCATCCTCCCGTATGTGACCAGCAGTGGACCACAGGCTGCTGTCCCATGACTGGCATGGACCGCAGTCTCCCATCCGGCGACCTTAGTGGGCCGCAGTCTCACGACCATGCATTTCTTCAGGGAGAACTAGACGTATGCTTGAAACTTTCCTTCATTGCTCTTCCCTCTATCTCTTCGCTTGAGTAAGCTTAGATTATAGTATTAGTTATTACACTCGCAAGTGTAAACAATTTCACTTCCCCAATATGCATGACTGAGTGTAACTAGAGCCTCAATTCTGGGGTTGTTGGCCAGGGTAAAATGTGAACATTGGTTCACTCTTCAGTCCAGTGCATTTGGAGGATTTTACAGGTGGTAATTTTCCACCAAGATTTTTATGCTGGAAATTGTGAGCAACACACACAAAATGCTGAGGATCTCAGCCAGTCAGGCAGCATCTATGAAGGGGAATAAACAGTTGAAGTTTTGGGCTGAAATCATTTGGTCCTGATGAATGGTTTCAGCCTGAAACATTGACTGCACGTTCTCCTCCATAGATGCTGCTTAACTTGCTGAGATCCTCCAGTCAGGTAGCAATGTCAGGTGATATCCCTTTAGATCCCACAGACTCTTCCCCTTTCAACCCTCCTTGTCCATCATTAAGGACCCCCATGCTCTTTTCTTGCTTTTGCCATCAGGAAGGAGATACCGGACCCTTACATCCCACATCATTAGTCAGAAATAGTTATTCAACCATCAGCCTCCTGAACAAAGTGGATAATTTCACTCACCTCAATTCTGAACTGATACCACAACTATGGACTTACTTTCTTGGACTCTACAATTGGTTCTCAGATTTATTTATGTATTTGTTTGTTTGTGTGTGTACAATTTGCCTTCTTTTATACATTGGTTGTTTTGTCTGTCTTCGTTTTGTGTAGTTTTTCATTGATTCTACCACAGGCAAAGCACCCCCCCCCCACCCACCACTGAGCACACCTACAAAGAGCACTGCCCCAAGAAAGCCGAATCCATCATCAAGGACAGCAGCCATCCAGGTCATGCTCTCTTCTCACTATCACCATTGGATAGGAAGAACAAATGTCTTGTCCCACACCCCGGGTTCAGGAGCATATATTACCCTACAAAAATCAGGCTCCTGAACTGCAAGGATAACTTCATTCACCACAACTCTGAACTGATTCTGTGAGTTACACAATCACTTTCAAGCTCTCTTACCGCTTGTGTTTTCACTATTACTTTTGCACTTGCGCAGATAGTCTTCTCTTGTGCATTGGTCGTTTGTCAGTCTTTTAGGGTAGTTATTCATTGATTCTATTGTATTTCTTTGTTCTGTTGTGAATGCCTGTCGGAAAATTAATCTCAATGTAGTATATAGTGGCATTTGCGTACTTTGAACATTGAATTTTGAACCTTGTGGAATTGGGTACACCTTACACAAAACTTACCCATTAGCTCTTTGATCTGCTTTTGAGCATTACGTCAATATAATATGCTGCACAGTTTGATAGAGTCACAGAGCACTATAGAATCAGAATCAGAATCACTGGCATAAGTCGTGAAATTTGTTGTAGCCACACATTGCAATAAAAACTGTAAGTTTCACAATTACACAAAAAATGGCCTAAATCAGACTTTATAAGCTCTTACTACTTAAAGCAAAGGTAAAAATTAATGACGTAGGTAGTAGACTGATTACCTTACATTACCAAAGGCCCAGGTGCAATCTTGACCTTGGTGCTCTCTGCGAGAAGTTTGCAAGTTCTCACAGTGACCATATGTTTTCTCTGGATTCTCCCCATTTTCTCTACATCTCAGAGGAGTGTGGATTGGTGAGTTAATTGGTCATGGTATGAGAATGTATAATTAATGTAGAATTAATATAACTGAGTGTTTGACAGTCAGCATTGATGTAGTGGGCCAAATTTCCTCTTTCACACTGTATCTCAATGACAACCCAGTTTCAAGACACGAACTAGCTGACAAAGCTCTAGACAATTTTGAAAGAAGTTTCTCTGAGTGCAAACCTCAGTTCCAAGTCCCTATCAGAGGTCCTGAGTGTAGTCCTGAAGAGCCACCAACTTTTGTTAGATGATGGAAGCAAGCATTGGAGAGCAGTGTAGGAAAGGACCATCTGAAAACAACTCCAAACTTGACCGAGCCCGATGATGAGTGTCAGGAAGAGCTGCTGTAACCCTGTCACACATTTGAAATCCTTTCTGCATTGTCACAGCACAATTTTGTTAAAACTCAGATAACATTTTGTGCTGAACAGTAACTTTTTGAAGCCTCTGGACTTGTCACCTGGCTGACAGCTTGGTGCACTGGAAGTTGTTAGCTTTTCTCTAACTGCACAGTGGATTTACACTCAATGATCACTTTACTAGGTACACCTGCTCTTTAATATAAGTGTGTGTGTTTGTGTGCACATGTGTGTGTGTGTGTGTGTGTGTGTGTGTGTGTGTGTGTGTGTGTGTGTGTGTGTGTGTGTGTGATGTGTGTGTGTGTGTGATGTGTGTGTGTGTGTGTGTGTGTGTGATGTGTGTGTGTGTGTGTGTGTGTGTGTGTGTGTGATGTGTGTGTGTGTGTGTGTGTGTGTGATGTGTGTGTGTGTGTGTGTGTGTGCGCACATGTGTGTGTGTGTGTGTGTGTGTGTGTCTGTGTGTGTGTGTGTGTGTGTGTGATGTGTGTGTGTGTGTGTGCGTGCGTGTGTGTGTGTGTGTGTGTGTGTGTGTGTGTGATATGTGTGTGTGTGTGTGTGTGTGTGTGTGATGTGTGTGTGTGTGTGTGTGTGCGTGCGTGCGTGTGTGTGTGTGTGTGTGTGTGTGTGTGTGCGCACGTGTGTGTGTGTGTGTGGAGTCGTCAGGGAGCCGTCATGACAAGCTTTTCGCACCAATTCTTTTTGGTGATTGCTGATCGTGTGGTGTGTCCTGGGAGCCCTGCAGAGCCCATCCCTCTCCAGGTTTTTTCTTTACGAGGTCGAGTTGCTAGCTCAACACTCAACCCAAGGTGACAGTAACTCAGATAACCACATGTTACAACAACGATATGTAGAAGAGCATCTCCAAAACCACAATGTGTCAAACATAGAAGTGGATGGGCTACAGCAGCAGAAGACCACATCGGATTCAACTCCTGTACCTGATAAATTGGTCACTGAGTGTATATCACTACAAAGCTCTTGTTATTTATTCTCCCAGGCCCTTGTTTACTCAGCTAGGTGTACTGGTTTCCTCATGTGGCCTGAATCTCCAATTTATATTTCCCTTTCTATCCCTGTAGGAATGAGATTGATCAAACATACTGGCCTGCATCAGGAGGGTTGAGAGTTCCCTACCGAGTGAGGCTGTGATTATTCATCTCTAGGGAGGCACAGTGCACAGTAGGTAGAGCCACTGCTTCATAGCATCAGATATCCTGGTTTAATTCGGACCTTGGGTGCGATCTGTTAGAGTTTACATGTTCTCCCTGTGGCTGTTCGGTGGGTTAAAATCCCCCCCAGTAAGACTGGGAAAGATTGAGAGGAATATGTTGAGAAAACGGGTGGTTGGTGTAGAATCAAAGGAATCCATGCCCCTGTGACAGGAATTAACTGAACCTCTCTCTAGACACTCCTGAAGTGTGAAGGCTGAGGGCCACTGTCCCTATCATAAGGTTGAGGGAACTGATAACAGCTATTTTTTGTTGTCATCCCCAACCCTTGGGCACACAGAGAGAGCTGTCCAAGAGGCACATGCAAGACTGATCAAGTATACCTGCCCTCCAGCCACCCAACTCTTGAAGGAAAGTGAGGGCAGAAACAATATGATAAAATACAACAAATGCAGCCAATATTCAGCTGGTCAGCTGGTCAGCATTTGTGAAGGGAGAAACTTTTAATGTTTCATTTGGATGATTCTTTTGCAGAATTAATGAATGGTCTTTGATGTGAAGTGTCAGCTCTATTTCTCCTTCCGCAGATACTGCCTGACCTGTTGAATACTTCTGTTTCTATTTCAGGTTTCCTACTTCTACTATTTTTTTAAAAATTTGCACTGACCACAAAAACAATATAGGTATTTGTTTTGAGCAAATGTAACTGTGCTTTCAATCACATGCTGTCTTCAGTAGGTGCCTTGCCAACTCTGTACTCTGTTCCAGATGACCAACAGGATCATTTCTGGGACTAACGCAGAACTTGTATGTCTACTCTAACCTCTGTTCCCGTGACTCCCTCTTCCTGGTTCCACTACTGACCCCTCTTCTTGTCTCTCTCCAGGAGCTCTCTCCTGCAGAGTTCCTTGCATTTATTTCTATTACAGTGCCTGCAACTTTAACACAATGGATTCTGTATTTATTAAAAATTTTTATTTTGTAAAATAAAAGTTGTGTAATAAATGTACTTGAGCATTTAAGTCTATAAGGCATAGAAGCAGAATTAGGCCATTCGGCCCATTGTCTCTGCTCCACCATTCCATCTGGCTGATTTATTATCCTTCTCAACCCCATTTGTCTGCCTTCTCCCTGTAACCTTCGGTGACCTTACTAATCAAGAACCTGTCAACTTCTGCTTTAAATATACCCAATGACTTGGGCTCCTCCACAACCATCTGTGGCAATGAATTTCACCATTCTCTGGTTTAAAGAAATTCCATTTCAGCATTGTTCATCTAACCCTCTAGTCCTCT
This sequence comes from Hypanus sabinus, assembly GCF_030144855.1. Classification (NCBI taxonomy): domain Eukaryota; kingdom Metazoa; phylum Chordata; class Chondrichthyes; order Myliobatiformes; family Dasyatidae; genus Hypanus; species Hypanus sabinus. The sequence continues at coordinate 14,311,313 of NC_082706.1, forward strand.
AAACTCCAGCAAGAACAGGTCCAGTACATTAACTCCTCCTTATACATTAACCACTTAAACCCAGGATCGTTCTCATTAACCTCCTCTGGACCTTCTCCAACACATCCCAACCATTCTTATACGTGATGCACAAAACTGCTCACAATATGCCAGGTATGGTCTAATCAATGCCTTATAAACTTGGACGTTACATCCTTGCTTTTATATTCAAGTCCTCTTGGAATGAACGCTAATATTGCATTTGTCTTCCTGACCACCAACTTTACCTGCAAGTTAACCTTTAGGGAATCCTGCATGAGGACTCCCAAGACCCTCTGCATCTCTGATTCTGAATTTGCTCCCTTCTTAGAAATTAATTTGCACCTTTAGCCCTTCTGCCAAAGTGCATGACTAAACATTGTATTTCACCTGCCACTCCTTTGCCCATTCTCCAAATCTTAGTCCTTCTGCAGACTCCCCAGCCCCTCCTCCTATCTTTGTATCATCTGCAAACTTGGCCACAAAGCCATCGATTCCGTCATCCAAATCATTGACGTATAACATGAAAAGAAGCAGTCCCAATATCAACCCTGTAGAACACCACTAGTCACTGGCAGCCAACCAGAAAGGGCCCTCTTTATTCCTGCTCTTTGCCTTCTGCCATCAGCCAATCCTTTATCCGTGCTAGTATCTTTTCAGTGACAGCATCAGTCTTGTCTTGCTTAACAGACTCATGTGCGGCACCTTGATATGATAATAAACTTGACTTTTTAATAAGGAAAAGATTAGTGTATTTGTCACATGTACTTCGAAACATACAGTGAAAAGCGACATGCTGCAGGCAGCATATAAGTGTCACCATGATTCCAGTGCAAACATAGCATGCCCACAACTTTCCTGCCTGTACTTCTATTTTTTTGGAAAGTATTTGGGAGGAAACTGGAGCACCCAGGGGAAACCCACATGGTTATGGGGAGAATGTGCAAACACCTTACAGGCATGGGGGGAATTGAACCCCAGTCACTTGTGCTTAAAGCATTATGCTAACTGCTACGCTATAGCAATATTATTACAATGGATTCCAGTTAATTGGGATACATCAGGACCTGCACATTTGGGCCCAATTAAATGGCTCCCCCACTTAGCTGAAGTTTCACGGAAATAGTTAAAAAGGTACTGTATAAAAAAGACTACCATTTAACTGAGTAACAAATTATGTATTTAAATGAAATGCAGAATAACTTAATTACAGAATAAATAAGTACAAAATAAAAATGTGTACTCATTCCTAATTGTTATGGCTGGAAGAATTAATCCAGTGTCCCTGTACGCTGCCACGTTCTTTTGACAGACTGTAAATGAACGAAATCAGTGCAGACACCTGATATAGAATGGACAACCTTCATAAAATGCTTTTGATGATTATATCCACAAAATATTCATTTTCATTGTAATGTTCAGGGTGACAGTCAATACCTTCAAATTCTTCGTGGTGAGAAAGCAGTTCAAGTAGTGAAATCATTTCATGTTCACTCCTGGTCATTTCTGACCTCTCCAAGCATGAGTGCTTGAAGCCGCAGGGAGCAAAACAGGCCGAAACGGTGGCTGTACACTTTTCCACAGATGCTGCCTGGCCTGCTGAGTTCCTCCAGCATTTTGTGTCTGTTGCTTGGATTTCCAGCATCTGCAGATTTTCTCTCATTCCAGGTTGTCTTACTGCTTATCTCTCATCAACTATCAATGACAAGAGTCACTGCTTTTTGAACACAAGCGCACATAACTGACGCTATGTAAAAACTGTTTGTTTTAACATTCACACAAGTGTATGCGTCTGACGCTGGTTAGAATCTGTTCAGCAACAGTCTTCTGTCCCAATGAAGTGGCATAGTGTCCCAAATGACTGGAATCCGCAGCATTCTAATAATATTATTGATTATAATATGAGGGGAATAGATAAAGTGCTGGAGACTATTCCCACTTTGGAGCTAGATGGGACGTGGATTTGGGCTTAGAAGAAACATAGGTGTTTGAAGAGAGCCTTCTTCACCCAGTGATGAGTACCTGGATCGCATTGCCTGAGCGAGTGGGTGAAGCTGCTATAAAGCCAAACAATTTCACAATATATGCCGATGACATCAAACCTGATTCTGAGAAATGTTTGGATACACACTTGAAGTGGCTCGGCACAAAAACCTATGGACCAGGTATTGGGCGATGGAAGTGTGCCAGCTGGTTGGTATGGATGAGTTGGGCTGAATGGCCTGTCTCCCTGCTGTACCAATCCATGATTCTATGAACTGCTCGTACTCCAAGTCTCTGAATTTTAATTTGTACTTGATTAAGGAAAGACTGCTGTGAATTAACAATGCCTTAAAATAGTTCCAAATAGCTAAAAATATGACACCGAAGCAAAGTATTATTTAAAAATATAACCTACAATCCCTTTGCATATGCCGTAAGTCTTTTCCATGCAGTTACCATTGAAATTAATGGGGCCAAGCATCAAGCGCTGAGTCTAGCCTGTCTCAGAATCTGAGATGCATTTCCCCACTGTGATGCCAGGATGTCCCTATGACACTGGACTCTCTCCAGCCACGGAGTAACCTAACAGATTGGTCCCTCCAAACCTGTCAGTAAGCTCACCCCCCTCCCCCCTTCTCATTAACGTACAGCCGACATTCTAGAAGAGTGACTGCATTGTGAAATTCTTCGTGACCACGAGCAGGATAGGGAACCTGAGGAATGCAAGGGGAGAGGCAGAAGATTAGTCCGAGCCTAGCACCATGGTGACCAGAAAAACCGGATGGCCAAAGGAAAGTCTCCCACTGGAATCTGTACTGGTCAACAAGCATAGTCTACCCTTTGCAAACACGAGGAAATCTGCAGATGCTGGAAATTCAAGCAACACACACAAAATGCTGGTGGACCGCAGCAGGCCAGGCAGCATCTATAGGAAGAAGCACTGTCGACATTTCGGGCCGAGACCCTTCGTCAGGACGACAGTGCTTCGTCCTATAGATGCTGCCTGGCCTGCTGCGTTCCACCAGCATTTTATTTTGTATGTGTTGCTAATCTGCCCTTTGAGAAGTTTGTGGTTGTCACTCTTAGCACCTCTGTGACTGTGCCACATCTATTTCCCACAGAATTTTTCACTCATTATTTAATTTTTATTTAGAGATACAGCATGGTAACAGACCAATCTAACCCAACAAGTCCATGGTGTCCTGTTACACCCATGAGACCAATATGTCTTTGGAATGTGGGAGGAAACTGGGACACCCAAGGTCGTGGGGAGAATGTGCCAATTCCTTATGGACAGTGGTGTGAATTGAACCTGGGACGCTGGCACTGTTAATACCATTACGCTAACCACTACAATTCCATGTCATCCCTAACGCTTTTTATCTTCTCCATCACCAGCCTTCCTTCCAACAGCTCAAGGAACTACCATCTCCGTTCACAGCTCTTGTCCCCATACTTACTGCAAGGGATATCCAGACTTGGGCTGATGGAGAGCAACAGTACGTCTCTGCCACAAGGTTCAGGCTTTCACTTTCAGATTAGAAGGTCCAGTCCTCCGCCCGTGCGTTCATTGGCATCCTCATCTCCACGAGTACACTGCAGGTCTCCACTGAACTGAGGCTGAACCAGACGTGCAATGTCAATGTGCAGAGTAGTGGAATGGAACTGAGGCAGGATGATCTTCAGGCCAATTCTTTACCTCACCACTCTGTGAGATCTTGAAGGCTGATTTATACTTGTATGTCACATTGACACCATAGGTATCACATACCCTATGCCGTACCTACGCAGTACCCTACACAATAGGGTGACGAGCACCTCTCCAGAAAAGTTACTCCCACGTCGCTGCGACACAGACTGCAACAACTGTGATTGGTCCACTTGGTAGCATCACATTTCCTCCTACACATTTCTGGTTGCTTCTTGTCTGCCATGTCTGTAGGCTGTGTGTACACCAATGCGAAATAGATGGACCAAATTGTCAAATCTACCTGCCGACATGCGAAACGTTTGAAACGCATTTCCTTGTCCATGTCTCTCACGAAGAAACTCAACACAGTGACATAGAAACCCCACCGCCAGCTTGCGTTTTGGCGCACACCAAAGCATGCTCACTACGCCGTAGAGCAATGCAGAAGTGAAAATCAGGGTTACGGCATAGGCTGCAGCGTAGCCCGTATGCACAAGGATGAATGAGCCTTAATGCATAGGAGCAAAATTAGGCCATTCAGCCCATAAAGTCAGCTCCACCACTCTATCATGGCTGATTTATTATCCCCTCAACCCCATTCTCTTACCCTATTCCAGTAAATTTTGGACACCCTTACCAATCAAGAACCTAACAACCTCTGCTTTAAATATACCCAATGACCTGGCCTCCACAGCCATCCACGGCAATGAATTCCACAGATTCACCACCCTCTGGCGAAAGAAATTCCTCTGTGCCTCTGTACTATAGGGATATCCCTTTATTCTGAGACTGTGCCCGCTGGTCCTGGTCTCCCCCACTATAGAGAACATCTTCTCAACATCCATCTAGGCCTTCCAATATTCAATAGGTTTCAATGAGATGGCCCCTCATTTCTCTAAACTCCATTGAGTACAGTCGCAGAGTCATCAAACAATCCGCATATGTTAACCATCTCATTCCTGGAATCATTCTTGTGAACCTCCTGTGGACCTTCTCCAATGCCAGCACATCTTTTCTTAGATGAAGGGGTCAAAACTGCTCATAACATTCCCAAGTACAGTCTGACCAATGCCTTATAAAGCATCAGCATTACATCCTTACATTTATATTCTAGTCCTCTTGAAATGAATGCTAATATTGCATTTGTCTTTCTTACCATTGACTCAACTTGCAAGTTAACCTTTAAGGGATCCTGCACAAAACCCTCAAGTTTACACTTCTGCCTTCTAAATTTTCTCCCCATTTAGAAAATAGTCTATGCCTTTATTCTTTTTACCTAAGTGCATGACCATACAGTTCCCAACACTATATTCCATCTGCCACATCTTCCCCCTTTCTCCAATCTGTCTAACGCCTTCATTCAGATTCCCTGCTTCCTCAACACTACCTCCCTCTTCACCTATCTTTGTGTCATCCGCAAATTTGGCCACAAAATCATTAGTTCCATGATCCAAATTATTGACATATAATGTGAAAAGAAGCAATCCCAACACCAACCCCTGCAATCCCAGTTGACAACTAGTCACTGGCAGCCAACCAGAAAAGGCCCTCTTTATTCCCATTCTTTGCCTCCTGCCAGTCAGCCAATCTTCTGTCCATGCTTGCATCTTTTCTATAATACCGTGCACTATTATCTTGTTTAGCGGACTCATAGGCAGCATCTTGTCAAAGGCTTTTAAAAATCCAAGTAAACAACATTCACTGACTCTCCTTTGTCTTTCCTG